>NC_064426.1:31574166-31889583 GCF_023375975.1 Astyanax mexicanus | reverse complement strand
TTAAAGCACACTCATTGGCTGACCCCGGGATCCATTTAGCGGGGGCTGTGAGCCGTGGCAGCCGCTACAAGGGCCGGCAGTAATTTCCACTCAACACTTACGACACTGACGCTAATGCCGCGCGACAGTAGGTCTATATTTGTGTGTTTATCACAGCAGCTGGTAACTCACCACTGATAATGTATAGGGAGAGATGTTACATATATTTCTGAAGATCAGAAGGGCAAGAAGAAAAAAAGATATTCACACAATTTACACAATTTTCTACCTTACCAAAATGTAGTTGTTGAGCAAGACATGGTCAGCGTCCAAAGTTTCTTTCTGTCTTCTTGTTTTAGCTTAAAAATGAGCATTTATCAGTGGATAATAGTAGTGAACTGCTCTACTCTGACCAGCTTCAACTTTCCCTGCAGAAAAAAAAAAACATTTCCACAGCATGATGCTCCCACCACCATGTTTTACAGTGGGGATGGTGTTATTGCTGCACGACAGTATTGCTATATTTGTGTTTATCACAGCAGAAGGTACCTCACCACTGAAAATGTATAGGAAGCAAAAAGGAAAAAAGATTTTACACAATTTCCTACCTTATTAAAATGTAGTTGGTGAGCAAGACATGGTCAGTGTCCAAAGTTCCTTTCTGTTATCTTGGTTAAGCTAAAAAATGAGCATTTATCAGTGGATAATAGTGAAATGCTTAACAGGACATTTATCATCATCATCATTATCATCATAATCATCATCATGACAGTCCAAAAGCTCCTCACTTATTGGTCCTTTTTGATCCAGTAGCAAATGCAGCAAATCTATAGGGGCTTGCAAAAGTATTCATACGCTTTGAATCTTTTCCCATTTTAGCACCTTACAACCACAAATTTAAATGTATTTTTAGTGAGATTTTAAGTGATAGACAAACAGAAAATAGAACATAATTGTGAAATAAGTGGAATTAATTATATATAGTTTTCATAACTTGAATCTAATACCAATCTGAAAAGGGTAAAAAGTCATTACTATGTCGTTATTATAGGGGTGTCCAAACTACGGCCCGCGGGCCATTTGCGGCCCGATTCCTTTTTTGGAAAACAGAAAAAACAGGCCAAAGAGTCTAAAAGCGGAGAGAGTGCGCAGTTGTAGTGCAGAAAACGGGCCAAAGAGTCTAAAAGCGGAGAGGTTGCACAGTTGTAGCACAGAAAACGGGCCAAATAGTCTAAAAGCGGAGAGAGTGTTCAGTTGTAGAGCAGAAAAACGGGCCAAAGAGTCTAAAGGCGGAGAGGGTGCGCAGTTGTAGCTCAGAAAAACGGGCCAAAGAGTCTAAAAGCGGAGAGGGTGCGCATTTCTAGCGCTGAAAAACAGGCCAAAGAGTCTAAAAGTTGCCGTAATTAAGGAGTTTAATATTAAGAGACATCATGAAATGAAACATAAATTTGAAAAATCTTAGTTTACACAACACTGTCAAAGATAGATAAAGATCTAAGTCAAGTAAAATGGTGTGTAAATGAAAATAATCAGGAAAATGTATTATTTAAAGTGGTATATTTCATTATTTGTTATGAGTCTGTGGCCCGTGACTTCAAATATATTTTTCCTTCTGGCCCCCAACAAAAAAAGTTTGAACACCCCTGCGTTATTATGATGATTATTATTTTTATTATTATGATTTTTTGGTACTCTACATGCAGTGCGTTATTCGTGTGGGTGGACCACAAATATAAAGATATAAATTTTGAAATTGCTATCATGCTTTACAGCACATTTGAAAGAGTGTTCTCAGGTTAGCTCTGCTGGCTGATGGGGACCAGGTGTCTCACTTTTCTCCTACCACCCTTAATCAGACAGATGGTGAAAAAAAAGGCATGTAAGGCTTAGATGCTGTCTCTTTTCCCATCTCCATCTTTGATCTCTCCTGTCTCTCTGTTCATCTTTCTCTCTCTCTGTCTCTCTCTTTCTCTCGACCTCCAGCTGCTGATTCAGTGCGAGAGTGAGCCGTCGCCGGTGACAACAGCAGCTGCCAGCCTGCCCTCCATCAAGAGTGTCACATGCCTCCCTGACAACTGTGACTGAGTGTGCGTCAGCGCCCCCGACAGACATCAGGCTGGAGCCCACACCTACCGCGAGGCGCAGAGGGAGGGATGACACGCCGACGCACCTTTCCAATGTCAGCCGAAATTGCTACAGGTAAAGACATGCGCGCGGCGTACTGCACGCGCTCGCTGTGCTTTCAACTCTGAAATTAGCGTGGCGAAAAACTCGCACGAGCAATGACAGTAGGCGTCATAACTTTTCAACTGCGCCGGCGGCAGAACGCCGCGGATTTGGCAGGGCCGTGATTCGTTTGTGCACGAGCTGTCCGAGAAGACACTCTTCGAGACAGACGTCGCGCGGCATCATGAGTGAAGTGCACAAAGATGCGCCGCGCACCGAAGCATATGAATTGCAGGTGAAGCCCCAAATAAAGTTGGTGAAGGCCTGACACATGGTGATTACCTGTGGGCTCCTGATCTGTCAAGGACTTCTGCTTCAAGTGAGGGACTGGGACGTGGTGGGGAGGGGGGGGTGACTGTACTACTCCACTTCAAAGACGGAGAGTGGTAATCAGACTCGTTAAAGCGGCAGTCTGTATTTGGTTGGGATTTTGGGAATTTAGAAACTGACTTTAGATGTAATTGGTGCTCCAAATGGCGCTCCAAAGGATTGGTAGTTCAAATCCCATACCATCCAGTGATGGTATAGTTACTTTGAAAAAGTAATCCGATTACTGATTACTGATTACTCCTTTAAAAAGTAACTTAGTTACTTTATGGATTACTTGATTTTAAAAGTAACTAAGTTACTTTACAAGTTACTTTATTAGTTACTTTCAGCAGCTGCAGACACCACCTC
Organism: Astyanax mexicanus; assembly: GCF_023375975.1. Lineage (NCBI taxonomy): Eukaryota > Metazoa > Chordata > Actinopteri > Characiformes > Acestrorhamphidae > Astyanax > Astyanax mexicanus. The sequence continues at coordinate 31,886,700 of NC_064426.1, read as the reverse complement.
CCGCCGCGGCGCCGCCTTAACATAAAAACTATAACCAGTTTTACCAATACTCCCTTTATTGGAAAATGCATTTTTAACAGCAAATGTATCTCTAGACATTTAAAGTTAAACTATTTCCTGAAAAAAAAAGAAGTTTTTATAAAAATAAAAGTCTTTATTAAAAATAAGTCTTTCCTGACTTGAAATATTTAACACTATAAATCTGAACATTGAACCTGTTGTTCTCAGTAGGGCAACAAGGAGTGGTTTTACAAAACAAACCCGCGTATATGGTCTAGCTGACATTGTGTGTACTTTTGTTACTTTGGCCTTGTTTTATTTTGTAATCACATGTTAAGAGTCCAAACCTTCTGAATTTTTGACAGTTTGGTTTAAATGCATATATCTGGTGTAATCAGTCTAGAAAAAATAATCAAAAATAAGAGTTGAACTCTGTTTGCATCAACTTTTTACACTACGCTACATAACATTTAGCGGATAATGAGGTACATAGGCTGAAGAAGAATACTGGGATAGAGGGGGGAAGTAGGGGGAGCAGAAAAAGAGGATAGAAGTGGTTAATTGTTAGAGATGTTGTCTTCAGGAGTTTCTTAAAGGTAGCGAGGGATGCTCCTGCTCTGGTAGTGGAAAGTAGTTGGTTCATATGTAGTGTGAAAGCATTCTATTGGAGGGTTCAGTCTTAAGTTAAGACCAATTATAGGAAATTGGGGAAGGCCTTGATCACTCATTTTTACAGTAGAAGAAAATTAATTAAATTGGTGTTGTGCCAATGATACAGTGATACAATCATCTGTAAATGTACATTGTAGATGGAAGGTGAATCTCCTTTCTCAATTCTGTAGATTTGTCTTTGTTACTAAACAGAAATCAAATGAATTCAGTGGAAAATCTGTTCTACTCATTCTCCTGCATAAAAAGGGTGACGACACCTGAAAAGCACCTGAAAAGGCAACACTCCAAATTGACAACATACCAACTTGAGAACTTGAGAAGAGCATCTAGTTCTTTAGACTATTAAATGTCAAGTATTATGAAGCAGCCAGAGTCCAGAGTTCGAGAGCACAATTGGCCATGGTCTTTGGTGCTTTTTCTCCTTCCATTTTTGGTCCAAACCTTCAGACATTTAAGTTTGGTTTGAATAAGCATAGCTGGTTTGAACGATCTGGAAAAAAAGACCATAATTATGACTTACTTCATTTGTACTATAAAAAACACTCTTTTGGATGGTTCAGGCTTTTGGACCAGTTGGGGAAGACCTTCGTCACCAATCAAACAGCAGAAGAAGTGAAAAATTGGAGTTGTGCCAAAATTTAACTGCCCTTTCCAACCAATTATGTCAGCAAAACAATCATCTGAAACTGTAGACTGTAGAAAGAAGGTGAATCTTCTTTCCAGTTTTAGGTCTGTAGAATGGTCCTTGTTTCTAAACAGAAATCTGTTATACTGCTGTCATTCTGTTGCATGATAAAAAGCGCACTCAAAGGAGTCAAATTCTTGCAGTGAGGCAGAATTTGACATGACACCTGAAAAGGCAACACTCCCAATTGACCACAAACCAACTCGAGAACTTGAGAAGAGCATCTAGCTCTTCAAACTATTAAATGTCAAATATTATGAAGCAGCCAAAGTCCAAGAGCACAATTGGCCATGCTCTCTGGTGATTTTACACCTTCCATTTTTGGTCCAAACCTTCAGACACTTAAGTTTGGTTTGAATAAGCATAGCTGGTGGGAACAGTCTGGAAAAAAAGGCCATAATTAGGTCTGACCATAAGAATCGATCAGCGTTTTGGATCAACTGAACAATGACTTACTTAATTTGTAGTATGAAAACACTCTTTTGGATGGTTTAGGCTTTTGAACCAGTTGGGGAAGACCTTCATCGCTCCTTCATTTGAACAGTAGAAGAAGAGATATAATTGATGTTGTGCCAAAATTTGTGTCGGTAGATTGTAGGTTGAAGGTGAATCTCCTTTCCAGTCTTAAGTCTGTAAAATGGTCCTTGTTTCTAAACAGAAATCTGTTATACTGCTGTCATTCTGTTGCATGATAAAAAGCGCACTCAAAGGAAGTCAAATTCTTTCAGTGAGGCAGAACTTGGCACAACACTTGAAAAGGCAACGCTCCAAATTGACAACAAACCAACTCGAGAACTTAAGAAGAGCATCAGCCAGAGTCCGAGAGCACAAGTGGCCATGCTCTCTGGTGCTTTTACACCTTCCTTTTTTGGTCCAAACCTTCAGACATTTAATTTCGCTTTGAATGATCATAGCTGGTGTAAACAGTTTGAAAAAAATTACCAAAACTTAGTCTGACCATAAGAATTGATCGCAGTCTGGATCAACAGAACCATGATTTGGCTTATTTGTAGTGTAAAAACACTCTTTTTAAATAGTTTTATCTTTTGGACCAATTATAGGAAATTGGGAAAGACCTTTGTCACCTATTAAACAATAGAAGAAGAGAAAGAATTGGTGTTGTGCTAAAATTTAACTCCCTTTTGCAACCAACTATGTCAGCAATACAATCTTCTATAACTGTAGATTTGTCCTTGTTTATAAACAAAAAATCTAATGGATTCAATGAATATCTGATATACTCAAAGAGAGGCAGATTGTTGCAGTGAGGCAGAATTTGGCATAACACCTAAAAAATTCAACACTACGAAAAAGACAACAAGGCAACTACAGAGGGATGTCCTTCTTTAAACTCAATCTAAATGTCAAGTACATTCAGCAGTTCTTTATTATGCTCAATAAACTGCTCTAGTCTTGACTTTCAGGTACGAAAAGGTCCAAAGAGTCATACAATTATTTACTTTGTCAACACCTGGGACAATCTGGTCATCTATCACTGTCTCTGCCATCAGAATACAGACAAAAAGACATGTAATAGACCAATAGACAATGTGCAAGGGACAGCTGCAACAGTCCTAACATAGTCCCTGGACTCACACCAGTTCCCTTACAGAACTAACCGGTCCTCAGTGGATACCATCTCTCTGACTCGTCACACTGTCCTGACTCATCTGGAGAGACAGGGCACATATATGAAGATGCTATTCATGGACTACAGCTCTGCTTTCAACACTGTCATCCCCAGCAAGCTGTCCTCCAGATACCACCAGCATGATCTCAGCTCATCAATGAGCCACTGGATTCTGAATTGTTTTTGTGTCAGATCATCTTCAGGCAGTGATACTCAGCCCGCACGTGTCCTCCAGTGGGATCTTTTGAGTACTGGCAGATCACAGGAAAATGTATTGAGCTTCATCTTCCCTCTGCTCCCTCATCACAAATGACTGTGTTCTTTCATTTGCCAATTGCACCATAATAAGAGATTGCAGATGACTCAACAGCGATGGGGCTGATCTCAGAGAGAGATGAGTCAGCCTACAAGAGCAGAGGTGCAGAACATGGTGAGCTGATGCTTAGAGAACCACCTGTAGCTCGATACCCAAAGACCAAGGAATTAATCAATATTTGTGCACTGTAAGTCCGGATGAGTTGAATTTACTTAAAAAAATTGAGGAAACCAGTTGCCTTAAAAAAGTAGGTAGGTATGGCACTATTTTATATAGTTTTTTTTTTACTTGCACATCTTGACTAAGTAGTTATTTTGCACTAAACATTTTTATTTATTAGGCTAAAAAGTTGACATTTTTGTATATAGTTTTCTTTGTGTGTCCTAATTAAAATACTGAAAGGCATACACTGTAAAAAATTATTAATTTAATTAAATGTATTTAAGTACTATCTACAAGAATAATCTAGTACAGTCTAGTTACTTAAGAATTTCATATATAATTATATGCAGTACTAGGTGTTTCTTTGTAATTGTTTGTCGTCCAATACATTTGTTAATTTCGATAAAATGTACAACGTTTTTGTATTTCTTTCTTTTTGTGAGAAGAAAAACTGAAAACCATATATTTGCATATTGGGTGTGGCCTCTTCCTTACTTACCATCTTTGTGTTGTCTGTTGCCCAAAGCTACCTTATCCTAGTCGTGCAGTAATTATAATATGCATGTTGATTGGCAGGTCTCAGTGTTGTAGAGCTGTAAGAGCACATTAACTTTATTCTGTGTTTCTAGTGATCACAGTATGCTGGCTTTGAGCTACAGAGCTCACTCTTTACTGAGTTTACTCCTGTATTGCTCCAGTATTATACTGTCAGTATGCGCAGTTAAATAATAATATACTAAATATGTTCAGAATACCTGTGGTTAGCTTAAAATGAAGTTATGTGAATATCACTAAAGTTTTATTAACTTGAAAGTGTGTGTTAAAATAAAGATGAATTGTTAGTTTATTTGACTAAACAGATCATTTTTTAAAAAGGAAAAATTGAACACTTAAGTAGTTTTAACTCAGTGCTATTTAGTAGTATTTAGTAAACCATAAAAGACATGGGAGAATGTGGCGCTGCATTGTTGTAGTAAAATCTCCTAAGATACACTGAATAAAACCTAATTGAATATTGAATTGTTGCAAAGTAACATTTACTGAAAAAATTGTAGTTAAATACAATTAGAATTATGAGTGAATATTAGTTGAATATATGCTCTTAAATTTACTTGCTGATTTTTACGTGAAAAAGGTTTCCTGACTTTTTTTAAGTAAATCATATTCCAATTTTTTTTTCAGTGTAGGCTGCTCTGAGTGTCTACATGTATCTTAGAGGTGTGATTATCAAGAAAAATAAGTCCGCCTGATGCTCTCTCTCCATGTATTTTATCAAAGTAATAATTAATAAGCCATGTAATGAACTATATAGCATCAATATTCTTATGCTTTCATCTCATAAACACTCTATTCTAACCATTTTTGAAAATTAAAAAGTTAAAAATTAAAATTAAAATTAAAATTAAAAATTAGGTGTGAATCTATTTAAAGTCTATACATTCAAAATAAGTAAAAACATTTTTTTTTTTACCAAAACATGATCAGTTCCAGGAAAATATAACAATTCTGCTTCCTTTTACATTTTAAATGATTATCTGTTTGAGCAGTCGTATGTCTTCTGGAGTAAAAGAGCTCATGGCTCATGTGTCTGTCTGATATAATTACTGTGTTATAAGACCTGAAAGAGGAACTGACAAAAAAAAAAAAAAAAAAACACACCAAAACAGCCTAGGCTTCAGAGGGTTAATGACCTCTAGTCTAGTATGATGATACTAAAGTGTGAATCTTTGTGAGCATGTCGGTGGCAAGCACCCTTCCCCCTCTTCCCCTGACCGTTTAATCCACAGTCCAAATATCCTTGGCAGGCCAAAAAAACATGCCATAGCTCAGTGAGAGCCCAGGCAACAAACAGAAAAATAACCCTGGCTGTCTGCCTCTCCTGATATCAGCCTGTGCAGCCCATGCCCGAGGGCATCGCGGTCCTCGGTCTCCTGTGGCCTTGAAGCTTTTTGCTCGCTCGCTATTCCGTCTACGCGAGTTTTGCCTTGCCTCTGGATCTCTGCTGCCTCTCTGGAGAGGCCTATACCTCTACACCCTCAACCTCAGCGCTCAACGCTCAATGCTGAGACCTTCCCACTGATCACTGATCAGCTTTTCCAAACCACCTTCTGATTGCCTCATGATTAGGCTTGCGCCAGCTTGGACCCAACCGTATGACGTTCCACTTTTTGTAGAACTGGCTTAGAAACTTCGAAAATCCGAGCGCCAACCTTGAAGGAGTGGTCAAGGTTAAAGCATCCTCCAGCGCTGGCCGACCTTCAGCACTCAGCGGTGAAGCGGGCGGGGCGGGCGAGGCGGGCGGACAGTCTCGTTTGATGTGATTGGCTCCGGGTGACCGCTGGCCTTCTGCTCGGAGATCATAAGTGCTTTGATTAATGCCTCACCTGGGATATCAGAGTGGACAGGGTTCTGGCAATCTCCCCCCACTGAATGCTCAAACAGTCCTCAGGTAAATGATTAAGTGCCGAGTTCAAAGGCCTGACCCGCGCCGCGTCCCCGCGGAAGCCTTTACTGTCATGAATATTCCATGCATATTCATCCTCCTCATCAGCCCTCGCTTTCTTCTCCTTTGATGGCAATCAAAGTCAGCGGCCGGCCTGCTGTTCCGTCCAACATTAAGGAAGCGCACCATATGCCACGAAAGGTCACGCCTCGGCTGGACTGTCTTAAAGTCGCGCGGCAAATAGGGATGTTACGGGCTTCGGCCCTGATGCGGAATAGCAGCGGACGCCGCATTTCCGAGAATGCGAATTTGGAACATCAAAGCAAAAGAGTGTCCTGAATGTGTGGTTTGGAGTCGATGCTTTGTTTGATCATTGCAGAGGAGAACACGGGGAACAGGCTTCCATTATGCTTGACGACCTTCAACTACAACGCCAGCAAAACATCAGCTAAGCATAGCGCCTTTTTTTACCGCCGACTTTGAACAGAACATTGCTTTGTTCAAAGTATGAATGTAAAAATCTTTTTGTTTTGCTTTTTCTCCAAATGCGATCAGATATGAAAACATGATTTTTGTCAAGACTTGTCAAGAACTTGAGTGTATGTGTAATGGTGTAGAGGGGAAGATGAGGTGACAGAGTTTTGGAAACTTCTGGAACCTCTTGAAACTTTAGAGAAAGAAGTGAAAGTTTCAGCACAAATTCTAACAGGAGACTCTTCCTAGCCACTGCACTGTAAACACATATGTTGTTTAAACTTGAATGATTTCAGTCTGTTTTACATAAAATTGAATATTTCTAAACAATACTCTACTTTTTTGAGTTAGTTGAACATTTGTGGGAACATATTGTATATTCAAACTGAGATCTTTGATAATAACTGAGTTTAGTCTGTTGCCATTGGCAGCTTCTTTTCCATTGGCTTCTGTCACAATCTATTCGCATACTGGGTGTGTCCAACAGTTTCTGACCAACACTCACCATCAGTGTGTAATGATTCCCCCTGGGCTACCTTAGAAATAAGGTACAGTCATATGAAAAAGTTTGGGCACCCCTATTAATCCTAATCATTTTTAGTTCTAAATTTTTGGGTGTTTAGAACAGCCATTTCAGTTTGATATATCTAATAACTGATGGACACAGTAATATTTTAGGATTGAAATGAGGTTTATTGTACTAACAGAAAATGTGCAATATGCATTAAACCAAAATTTGGCTGGTGCAAAAGTTTGGGCACCCTTATCATTTTATTGATTTGAATACTCCTAACTACTTTTTACTGACTTACTGGTTTGGTAACCTCATTGAGCTTTGAACGTCATAGCCAGGTGTATCCAATCATGAGAAAAGGTATTTAAGGTGGCCAATTGCAAGTTGTTCTTCTATTTGAACCTCCTCTGAAGAGTGGCACCATGGGCTCATCAAAAGGTGTCTCAGAGATTTAACCTGTCAGTTTCCACTGTGAGGAACATAGTAAGGAAATTGAAGACCACAGGGACAGTTCTTGTTAAGCCCAGAAGTGGCTGGCCAAGAAAAATATCAGAAAGGCAGAGAAGAAGAATCACTACACACTTATGGTGAGTGTTAGTCAGAAACTGTTGGACACACCCAGTATGCAAATAGATTGTGACAGAAGCCAATGAAAAAAAAAGCTGCCAATGGCAACAGACTAAACTCAGTTATTATAAGTTGGTTCAACTCAAAGATCTCAGTTTGAATGTATAATATGTGCCCACAAATGTTCAACTAACTCAAAATAGTTGAGTAATGTTTAAATATCCACTTTTATTTAAAACAGATTTAAATCATTTGATTTTAAACAGCGTACAGGTTTACAGTGTAGGGATCATCATGTAATGTGACAGGTGCAGCAGGATGCTGGGACACTGCTATGTAAGCCCTGATGTAAACTGTGGGCTTAAAGTCCAGCGCTGGTCAGACACTGACCCCTAGCTCGTGCCGTCCGACAGCAGCAAAGTCAGAAAGGTCAGTCTGATCCTTATTCCCTGAAGTGCCATCTGTTGCCAGGCAACAGTCTGTCTGGGCTGGAGGTGTGAAAAGCAGTTTGCACATTAATGGCACTCGAGCCTCAAGGTCGCAACCTCTGTGTCTGACCAGGGCTGAACGTGAGCCTCGTTCTGAAGCACCTGTGTCCCTACACCAAACCACACATACACACATATATACACACATATACACTAAACAAACACACACACACACTCTCTCATACTAAAGATAGATAGGAACACATCCCAACATGTCCTCTAGATCAAAATAATAGGGGTCATTATCAAAACACTGTGTTATTTAGCTCTTAAAATGTAAAAAAAAATAGGTAACACTATATTTTAAGGAACAAAAATTAGGCACTTACTAATGTCTTATTATTCGCTTATTAAAGCCTTAATTAGACATTATTATATTATAAATTATTTATTCACTACTTATTAGGCTTTATTCTATGTAAGTGTTATTGGTGCTTAATTATGGGTCTGTGATTGATTACATTCACAGACCCATACAGTTCTTTTTAGTGCCTAATTAGTGATGAACAGATCCTCACTTTAGAATATGGTACACTTTTTGGTGTATTAGTGACTTATTAACCCCTTATTAACTCAATAAACTCCAGCACAGCCATAACCTTTCCAAACTCACATAGATCAAACTGCTACCAATTATAATACACTAATAACATGTAGAATTAGCTAATAGTTCATGCTTAATAAACTGCTTAACAGGGTGCTAACATAACTGTTTATAGTGCACTATAAGAACTAATACAGCCATTATTAATCATTTCCACATGACAGACCACTAATTAAGCACCAATAACCCTTACACAGAATAAAGCCTAATAAATAGTGAATAAATTATTTACAAATGTCAAATTAAGGCCTTATTAAGCAAATAATAAGACATTAATAAGTGCCTAATTTGTGTTCCTTAAAATAAAGTGCTACCAAAATAGATTATTTCGACTATTTATAAGACTTGTAATCACACAAAAACCATATTTTCCAGCTTAACAACTTTATATTTTCACTTACGTACACGTGCCCACCCTGTCATATCAAACCTTCACTACACTTCAGTGCACTAAAAAACTGAAAATGAGTGAAAATTAGTTGAAAACTTTTTTGAGTTGTTCATGGTGACCCTGTTCTGTTTTAAAGATACATTTTGATTTTAGGATTTTAATATTTGACCATGACAGCTTTCTAAAAAAGTGATTTTGTGTTTTAGTCAGAACTAATATTATCAAGTTGAGTGAATTTACCGACCAGCACAACTCAATAAAATGAGTTAAAAGAATTTTAAACTGAAAACCTAAAAATGCTTGTTGAGTTTCAACCAACTTTTAGTTACTACTTGTGTCAATGCTCTTTCTACAGTGTTGGTTTATACAGCTTTCCTATAGGCTCCTGGTACCATATATTTGCATATTGGGTGTGGCCTCTACCTTACTTACCATCTTTGTGTTGTCTGTTGCCCAAAGCTACCTTATCCAGAGCATACACTAATGTAATATATGTGTTGAGTACGAAGTCTCAGTGTTGTGGGCTATCAGGCCAAATTATCTTTAGTTTGTGATTTTAGTAGTGATGGGCTATTGGCTTGGATGCCTAATTAAATAATTTAAATGCTGTTAATTTATTTTACAAATTATTTTTTTTAAAACATAATATTCTAATATTAAGTAACAACTGAAGCTGGACAAAATCTCATTTCATTTCAGTTTCTGTTAAGGCTTTCATATTTTAACTGACCACACAATAGTATATAACAACAACAACTTGTTCTTACAGCCGACAACACTGCATACAAGCAATTAGCCATTACATAAATCTTCCGTCAGTATCTAAGAGAAGATACCCTAAGGAGAACAACTTCACAATGATGGCGAGGGAGGAGGTCACGCCCTTTACGTGTAATAGTGATGACCGGAGCCAAGAGTGAGACTGAAAAACTGACAGAAAAACTCCAGGAGGAGTGATCTGATGTGACGATGTCAAAACCACTGAAATGAAGTATAACAATTGTATTTGAGTTCAATTATTATTTTAAGTTTTTTTTGTTTTTTTTTTATATAATAGGAAATGGATTTGCTTTTAGGCAAAGTGAGAAAAACAGGTTTGAACCAGAAATCATATTTAGACCAACATAGACCAACATAAAAGTGCACTTTGGATCAATGATTGTTGCACTTTTTTGTTGTTGCACTTTTTTCAGTGTGTGTGTGTAACTCAAATATCTATTTTTGAGTTAATTTAATCTTTTAAGTTCCTAACTTAAAAACAGTTAATTATTTGTGTTGCAACATTTACAAATTGTAGTTAAACCCTAGTAGGTAAACTACACTGCAAAACCCGATAAGTTGACTAAACTCAAAACTTTTATTGTAAACGATTACATAATAAATTTTAAGTTCATGTTATAAAATGTTCTAAGTACAGTGAACTTAACAAATATATATACATATATATATGAACTTGTACATATATATATGAACTTGTATTTAGTCTTCTTTCTGGTTTCTTTCAACTATGTTTTTAAATAGAAAAGTAGATGAAAAAAAAAACTGTAAAAAATTTAGAGTACTGAGAGCACAGTGAGAACACAGAGTTACTGCAGCTCAGTAAATGATGCTTGTTCTTACAGCCTGCAACACAGAAACCAAGTATTTAATTATAATACGTGATCTACAAGTTTACCTAAGGTAGCCCCGGGTGAATCACTACACACTGATGGTGAGTGCTAGTCAGACACTGTTGGACACACCCAGTATACAAATAGTGACAGAAGCCAATGAAAAAGAAGCTGTTAATGGCAACAGATTAAACTCAGTTACTATAAGTTGATTCAACTCAAAGAACTCAGTTTGAATGTATATGTGCCCACAAATGTTCAACTAACTCAAAATAGTTGAGTTATGATTAGAAATCTCCAATTTTATGTAAAACAGACTGAAATCATTTGAGTTCAAAAAACTTCTGGGTTTACAGTACTACTGCACGTGCTCAGTTTTATTCTATAGTCAAGCAATTATGCAGGGGTTTTCACATAACGTTGGTCACGCTATTTGCATATTGGGTGTGATCCCATCTCCTTTACTCAGTCTTATTTATGGAAAACAGTTGATTGGCACAAGTTAATTGTTTTAGCTGATCTTGAAGGACAGTCAGCAGAACTTACAAAACTAATTTCATAGAACTGAAATGAGGCCAACTAACAACACAAACTGATTTTTTTTAAGTTGATGAGACTTAATAACAACGTTTTTAATGCACATGAAAAATTAATTATCTGAACTAAATGTTTTCTAGTTGGCACAACTGTCTGTTTTTCAAAACTTGGGCGTGGCTCCTGGTCGTGTATTGTTGAAGGCTATAAGAACAAGCAACCATTTAGTATGTTGCTGTGAGTGGCTTTGTGCTGGATAGATCTTGCACTAATTCTGAATTACTGTTTGTTATCAGTTATAAATAATCATAAGCTTAAGAAGATTTGTTGGTCAAACAGATTATGCTTTACTATAACTTTATATACAGGTAAGAATAGCTTTAAATTCATATGAAATAAAGCAAGTGTACAACATAAATGCATACTTTTTATTAAATATCATTTATTATGTGCAAGCGAAGTACATATATATATATATATATATATATATATATATATATATATATATATATATATATATATATATATATATATTATTTTATTTTTTTCATTGTAAATCAAACAAGCTTTTTTAGTGTACACTCCAGACACAAATTCACATGATATTGATATTGAGCTATAAAAAGAGCAATAAACAGGCTGTATTGCTTAGTGTTTGAACTGTGAAGAGTTATTAGGAGGACGATACTGTTTGCCCACAGTTTACAGCATCTATTATGAAGCTAATTAAGTCAGAATTGGCACTAAGTTGCCGTGTTACCGAGAGCTGATATCGTATCACGCAGCGTGTTTATATATTTGCTCTTCGGAAGAGGCTCCGGCGGTCTGCAGGAACCCGTCTAATAAAGGAGACTCCATATGGGCTTTTATATTTACGCCCTTAATTAACAAGGTGTATCCATCGAGAGCAACCTGTGATTAATGAGAAGCTGGTGGGTAAGTGAGGGTCTGAGGCTCCACAGCAGGTAACATGTTGTAGCACCCCTGGAGCTGAAGAGATGAACCTCCAGCCTTCTGGTCACTGAATTTCCCTCCCCTGCTGTAAGTGGGCCTGGAGCCAGAGACACCCTGATCATTAACCTGTAGCTCTAACATCAGCCATCTGCTGCCCCGAGTGCTGAGATGACCTACAGGCAGTGTTAGACCTTTATTATACTGTAGATGGAGAACAGCAGATCTCCAGACTTTTTTTTTGTTTGAGTTTTGTTTTAAAGAGTTAAAGTTTATAGACATTAAATAACACAAACCAAGGATCTGATGTTCATCACTCTCAGTCTCAGTGCCAGACTGACTTTCATAGTATTGATCTATTGTTTTTATTCTTTTAAACACAACAGCAAAAAATTGGTGTTAAACTGACGACTAGAAGTCGTGGAATAGTGTTCGAACCCCTGCTTATGCAGCTTTGCCATCAAGCTGCCGGCGCTCAGAGGAAGCAAAATTGTCCCTGCTCCCTACTGGTGGGTAGATGGCGCTCTCTCCCCACATCACTTCTAGAGTGATGGCCGCAGCACAGGGCGTCTGTGAGCTGATGTATTAGAACCGAGTCGCTGCGCTTTCCTCCGAGCGCACTGTGATGCTGCTCGGCAATGCTGCATCAGCAGCAGCTCGAAAAGAAGCGGTGGCTGACTTCACATGTATCGGAGGAAGCATGTGCTAGTCTTCACCCTCCTGGTGTGTTGGGGCATCACTAGTGATAGGGGGAGTCCTGACGAGTGGGGTGGGTAATGGGCCGTGTAAAATTGGGGGGGAAATGGAAAAAAAAATGTAAATAAAATGTAAATAAAAAAAAGAAGTCGTGGAATAGCAATATATATATAAACTGATCATTAAACGTTATTATGAAGGACGGCTTGGCAATACACTGCACTGTAAAAAACAAAACTTAAAATCGTTCTCCTTCAGGTGAGCAAAAAATATTGTACTCTAAATTATATCTTATTATATATATAAATTAACTAACATTATTAAATTTCTTGTTAAAAATTGGTCAAACTAAACCATTTGTGTTTGCACAATTTACAAATTGTAGTTGAACTCTAGTTGAGACCAAGCAACTACTCTGCACTACTACTGCACATGCTCAGATTGACCGTCTAGTTGAAAGGGGTCTACGGAGCAATTCAGCAGGGGTTTTCACCTGATGTCGGTCATGCTATTTGCATATTGGGCGTGTCCTCCCACCTCTCACTCACCATCAGTGTGTAGACATTCCCCACAGACTGCTGCCTTCTCATGGAAATTGCATATGTATTACACTATATACTATTAACAGCCTGTCCTGTGTTGAAGGGTGTATGCTGGTTGAGTCCAGCTGGTAACTTTTACATTTTTTGCAATTTTATGTGATTGGCTGTAAGGCAGGTATAAAATATACTAAATTGATTCCAAGCCCCAAATTCCCAGTTGATTTGTTAAATTAACCAAAATATAGTGTTGCACCCATTAGATGATTAAATTAATGTACACCTTTTTATAGGCACTTATTTTTTTTTTAGTTGATCCTAACGGTTAGTTAGCAAAACTTATAAAGTGCACATGTCGTAAAACGTAAATCAGGCCAACTAAAAACACAAATGAAATGTTTAAGTCATTCCTATCTCTATGTGTACATGTTCACCCCCTTTCACTAAACACACTCACAGTAACGCTGCAGAGCACAAACTCAATTTGTACCAGCCTTCAACATTGAGGCCAGACTGTTAATAGTATATAATACATAGGCAAATTCCATGAGAAGGCAGTCTGTGGAGAATGACTACACAATAATGGTGAGTGAGAGGTGGGAGGACACGCCCAATATGCAAATAGCATTCAATCTGTCTGAGCATGTGCAGTAGAGCAGAGTAGTTGCCTTGGCATTCTGCAAACACAAAACATTTAGCTTGGCCAATTTTTAACAAGAAATTTAATAATGTTAGTTGAGGCAACTAGTTTGCTATAATTTTAAGTACAATTCAATATTTTTTTTGTTCAGCTGACAATTTTAAGTTTTGTTTTTTTACAGTGCATCAGTGTAGATTTGTTCCTGAACTCTGATGCTATTTTAACAGCGTGGGTGCTAGGCGTGAAAATAGGCTGTTGATGAGGTGTAAGATAGCAACGAGCATTGTAAAGCACTACTGTTTTACTGTTTTAAAATACAGTATTCTCCTCTTTCTAGCCCCTTCTAGTTCTGGAATGCTCATCTGGATTCACAGTGGTACTTTCTGAAACAGCTACAGCTACAGCTGCATTAGTGTGTTGGGTTTTGTTGGTGTTTGTTGGGTCAGTGTGTGCTCTGGCATTTAGAGGGTGCAGTAATGTCACTCCAGATGATTCCGGAGGGAGGGTTTAAAAGCTTTGGCTTTCAATTAAAGCCCCCCTAGCCGATAAAACCCGGGACGGCAGAATCGCTCCGCACTCAGAGGGCGGCCAAATCTCCGCCGCCGCCACCTGTCCCGTCACCCTGACTCACAACAGCCCACCGCCTCCTCTGGAGCTCTTCCGGCAGCGGCCCGCTGACCTTTCCAGCCAGCTTCCTCCGAGCCTCTTAATCAAATCCAAGCTTCATTGTTTGTCAGGAAATAGAGAGGAAACCGAGCGAGGTTCCTTTGAAGGCGGCGCAGCGCTGACGCCACCGAGCCTCTGTTACCCTGGCAGCGGACTCAGCAGGAGCGGGAGCATTGATTAAGAGTGTTTAATGAGGAGAGACGCGAGGCAGGGCCTCATGCTGGAGTCGTCGAGAGGGTGATGCTTTTATTAGGAGGATGCCTGATCCCTCAGCTCATAACAAACACTCCACTAATTGAGGGGAGAGAAGGAATCGCAGAAGAAAGCGGATGATGAATCATAGGGCACACGCGAAGCCGCGCGGGTTGCAACACTGAGAAAATGCGTGGAAAAAAATAAAAAGAGAAAGAGAAAGAGGGAGCGGCATTAATTGATCAGACATCTGTGCATGCATTTATTTACCTCCATATGTGAACTCAACTGCAGTATGGAGACTCAGCTGGAGGAGAGATTCGATGTGGTGCCATCATCCAGGCTGCCAGAAACTTCTGGAATGAACTTAAATAGACCTCACAGATAAACAACACAGGAGTGTAGAGGCAGGATGTTCATCAACGGATGTTTAATGAAGATGTTCTGGAAAATAAAGTCAGTGTCACAGAAAATTAGAATCTTACATAAGACCAATTGGTACTTTTGGCAGTGTGGGCAGTGTGCCAAGTCCTGCTGGAAAATGAAATCCGCATCTCCATAAAATCGGACATTTTTTCGCACCTAACACTCTGGCTAAAACTCCACCCTCTTTGACTAGGTCTGCCTAACAACAGAGCGATCTATATTCTGATTGGCTCAACAAGTACATTATGATATGCAGCCGATGGATTGGCAAGCGTGAGAATTACCATGTGTGGCGTGAGAGCGTGTGAACTCGCTGAGGTGCGTGTGTCACGTGCTCAAAGTGTGAGACTTGAGAACACTGACTATGGGTGGTACAGTGGCTTAGCATGTTAGCATGTTCACCTCCCAGCACTGGGGTTTTGGGTTTGAGTCCCTGTCTGGGTGGAGTTTCCATTTTCTTCAGGGATTCTGTTTTTTTTCCCCACAGTCCAAAAACATGGAGATCAGGTAAATTGAATTCTCTAAATTGCTGTAGTGCCCGATGCAGTCCTCCAGGTGGACGGTGGTTTCCGGTTGAGAGTACGCTGTGTGCTATTGGCTGCTGCTTCTCACCGGCGTGTGGATGAGTGCTGATTATGGATGGTTGTGTGTAAAGCGTGTAAATTGTAAAGCATCCTTGGGTTTATAGAAAGACACTATATTTAATGTACCTTCATTAATTTATTCATATTACTCATTCTTTACCTGCTACACTTCTCAAAACTTATACAAGTGTAGATGTTCCCAAGCCGTCTCCTGAGGTAACATTTGGAAACATGATCAAAACATATATATATCTTTTTTTTGCATATCACTGTATATCCACCAATCAAACCTCTGCAATCTCACCAGGCCATGTAGAGTGGTCATGCTGACTGCGTGCTAAAGGCCTGCACGCGGCGGCTGCTGCACGGGCTGATAAAGGTGATTACTGGAGCATAAGGCAGGCGCTGGGGAGAAGCCTTAATTACTTTCCTTCATCAGATGCTCCTGAATGACTTACCTGAGAGAGGAGCTAATTGGCACAATGTATCGGTAAACAAAGAGCAAATTACAGACGAGCCCGGCGCCACCTGATCCTCGGCGATAAGACTGCAGCCTGAGCGCGAGGCTCCTCCAGACGCAGCTAAATCCCTGACCGTGAGCTGCGGCGTCCATATCGCATTATTCAGCTCTTTGAAAGCGCGACTGAAGCGGAATCAATCGAGGATCGTAATCAAAGTTGTTTTTTGTTGTTTTTGAATTAAAACAGTCAGAAAAACAACTTCTGGGTGAATACAGGAGGCACTGCAGCGATTCAGGAGGTTTAATCTTCAATCAGGAAGGCTTCTTCTTAATCAATTTGGCATGTCTTACACATAAAAAAAAAGACAAAACAAACACTTCAGCCGAGAGGCTTTACTTTTCCAGTTACTGATGCAAACTTTAAGCGTTTACAATGAGCTTTTTCTAAGGGTGCTTTCACACCAGCCATACAAAACTTTTTCTTTAACTCAGTTCATTTCAAAAGGCATGAAAACATCACCTGAATTTAGATGTGCACCAAACTTCTGAACCGGAGCAGAGACCTTATTAAAGAGGAGAGCAACCACTGGTTGAATTAAGACTGAGACTGCTGCATTCTCGCAATGCTCAACTCCAGTTCACATTTAAGAATAAAGTTCCAGCCAATCAGCTTGCTGCAGTGTTCACACTGTGAGCAGAGGAGGAGCATCAGTGTGATAGTGATGAAACCCTATTTGATAAGGAGATCTGCACAAGCGCAGCAGCCAAACCAAGAAGAAATAACATGTTTTTTTCTGTATTATAGAGCCAAAGGCTACAAAAATTGTATCAGTGATTTAAACCATGTTGTTGAAACTGTGATTTGAACTTTGGTTGGAAGTAAGTTGGTATCTTCCCATTCAAACAGACGGAGGGCTGCTCTTGTGACAATGTAGTAACTAGTCTGCGCAGTAGAGACCAGAGGAGGGAGAAAGACTGTGGAGAGACAGCCCACTCATTTAAATAACCCCGCCCCTGAGGGCTGCCTCGAGGTCACAGGCTGCAGAGCAGAGCGGAGCGGAGCTGACGGTCTCTTATTGGTCCATAACCAGCCCTTTTACAATAACCACACCTTTTTGAATAGAGCTAAATAACATTTAAAAAAAATAATTCTGTGGGGATATAAAAATTTACAATATAAGCAGAGGTTACACTAGCTGTTGCATTTAAATAATGGAGGTAGAATTACAGTATATTGGGGAAATTAAAAGTTGTCTGTTTTGCCATTGAAACCTATGAAGATGGGTGGGGTTTCTACACAGCTTTCTGCAACCGAACAGCAGGGGGCGCCCGACCTGTTGTAGCTTCACTTTTGAGAGACGATGCTCTGTCCAGCTATACACAGTCTATGCTCAAAAACATTCTCTGACACTCTCTCACTCAAGTTTCATTCCTATTATATTCCTATTCCTAATTTTTAATGTATCAGTATTTATGGTGTAATAAACAGCCCCACATCAGAGCACGCTTGTCTTTATGCAGTGCTGGTCTGCCAACATATTCTGCCTTTTTTTTTTCACCATTTGACTCTTCACAGATGCTCATATCACTCAATGCTCATTGTAGCACGAGCTGCTGCTATGGCAGATGAGCAGTACAAGTGATAGCATAGCAATGTGTGTCTGCTTTTGGCATCTGAATAGCAGAACATATTTGTGGGCCAAGCACCAGTGAATTAGTTTCAAGCCAGTATTTGATGATGAAATTATTACTGAACCACAGAAAATAAACAAGTGACAGGCTATTACACTAAAATATCCACTTAAATTTACTTATTTACTGCATTTACAGCTCTACTACATATCTTACATTTCTCCAAAATGTAAAAAGTTGTCTTTACTTTTGTACACTCTAAAAAATTGAGTTTGTGTTTTAGTCAGGAGAACTAATATTATCAAGTTGAGTGAATTTACCGGTCAGTACAACTCAATAAAATGAGTTTAGAGAACTTCAACCTCAAAACTTAAAAATGTTTGTTGAGCCAAAGAAAAAATGTGATTTCAACCAACTTTTAGTCACGTGTCAATGCACTTCTACAGTGTTGTTTCTTACAGCTTTCCTATAGGCTGCTGGCACCATATATTTGCATATTGGGTGTGGCCTCTCTCTATTATTTACCATCTTTATGTTGGCTGTTGCCCAAAGCTACCTTATCCTGGTCGTGCAGTAGTGCAATGTATGTGTTGGTTGCCAGGCCTCAGTGTTGTAGGCTGTAAGAGCAAGTTACTTTTACTCTGTGTTCTTAGTGATCACAGTATGGTGTCTAGGAGTTAAAGAGTCCATTCTTGTGCTGCTGCAGTGTTAAGCTGTTAGTATTGGCAATTCTATAAAAATGTGGTCAATATGTTGAAAGTACTTTTATATTTATATATATATATATATATATATATATATAGATAGATAGATATATATACACATTTAATAAACTAAATTATTTAAACACACAATATAAAAAACATTGAGTTAATTCAATTATTGTTGTGTAAAAATAACTCAGTTAAGTTGAACAAACTTAAATTGTTATATACTTACAACTTAAATAGTTAAATTGAGCCAATATATATATATATATATATATATTTTTTTTTTCAGTGTACAGAAATTAATACCACAATAAATAAAATATTCAGCAGGTAAGCTACTACTATAAAATAAATAATAAAAGCCATGGGAAAATGTGGCACTGCATTGGTGTGGTAAAAAAAATATATAATTAAGTAAACGTGTTGCAAAGTAACATTTACTGAAAAATTTGTAGTTAAATACACTTCAGTTTATTGTGTTTTTACTTTTATTTTTTTGTTTTGTATGCAGCTGCGTTGTGTAAACTGCAAAAGCCCAGAAAAGTACTTTTACTCTAAAATAATAATAAAAAAATACTCTAATAAAATGTTATACTGATCAGTCTTCATTTATATATTTTCATAAAAAAAGTTGTTCAGTTTACACTGTAAAATGTGATAAGTTGATCACCGGTTGCCTTGAAAAAGTTAAGCAATTATAACTGTTATTTTCCAGTTAAGTTCACTTTATGCTTGCCATTTAAGTGTACTCAAATCATAGTTACATCTACACAGTTTACTTGAGTTGTTTCTACTTTAAATAACCTGTAAATGCAAGTTGGTTTTTTTAAGTGTGTAAAACCCGATAAGTTGACTGAACACAAAACTTTTGTTGTAACCAATTACCTAATAAATTTTAAGTTCATGTAATATAATTTTTAAGTACAGTGAACTTAACAAATACATAAACACATATATTTAAACTTAATATTTTCCTGAAATTGGAATTAGTCTTCTTTCTGGTTTCATTCAACTATTTTTTAAAAACTCATAGAAAAGTAGATGAAAGAAAACAGTAAAGAATTTAAAGTACTGAGAGCACAGAGAGAACACAGAGTTACTGCAGCTCAGTAAATGATGCTTGTTCTTACAGCCTACAACACAAAAACCAAGTATTTAATCATAATATGTGATCTACAAGTTTACCTTAGGTAGCCCAGGGTGAATCACTACACACTGATGGTGAGTGCTACAAACTGGGGGACACACCCAGTATGCAAATAGATTGTGACAGAAGCCAAAAACTAAACTCAGTTCTTATAAGTTGGTTCAGCTCAAATATCTCAGTTTATAAGTGTATATGTGCTCACAAATGTTCAACTAACTCAAAATAGTTGAGTATTGTTTATAAATCTCCATTTTTATGTAAAACAGACTTCATTTATTTGAGTTCAAACAACTTCTGGGTTTACAGTGTAGTAGTGTTTTTCTGTTGATGAGTTTGTTAATCTAACTAAAAATGTTTTAGCAACTAATTTCAAAACCTTTTTTTAGTTGGCAAGTCTAGCATACATTTTTCAATTACCTCGACTAAATATATTAAGTTTTAAATGTATTAAATATATGAAATATATTAAATGGTTAACATTAAGCCTCTGTTTTCACTATTTCATTTCTTATTGTAGTGCTTGATGAAGATTTGCCAAAGTAATCACTTACCCATATGGTTCTACCAGTTATTGCTGAATGGTGGTTCTTAGTGTAGTGCTGTACTATTGGTACAATGTTGTCTTTCTTTCTTGGTCTGAACTGGTCAGAACTGGTGCTTATTTTATATGCAGTTGTTAATAAGGTTGTTTGATTTGTTGTGCATGCACTATTGTTTTGTTGGTATAAATTGGGGCAGGCTGAGTGTGCATTATGAAGGTACACGGCGCCGTGTGACGCTACAGTTAATTGCTTTCTAATCCCTGAGGTTATTGGGGTTATTTCATGGTATTTTGTTGTGTTTTTGATTTGAAGTTGAGCAGTTACTTCACAAAACCAGCGCTGATAACTACAGCATAGAAAAATCACTATGACATCTAGTCTGGCTGCAGATATTACATGTTGGAGGATGGCAGCACATTTGACCTCTATCATGGTGATCTGTCTGTCTTTGATGAACTTAGTTTGAGTGTTTGTCAGTGTGCATCACTTCACCGCTGACTCCTTCCATCGGGGGAGCAGAGTTCAGCCTGCAAAAGGCCACGGCCGTCCAGAAGAAGCCTCCAGGTCCGGTCGGTTCAGCTCCAAATGTCAGTGGAGAGAAGCCTCCTCTGCAGGAATGCAGCTTCCAGCTCTGTCTGGAGGAGTTAAGGACCAGCAGCAGTGAGCCGGGGCTGTCGTCGTAAGCTGGTGTTTCGGTCACTTTGAGAAGTTCGTCCTACTTTGAAGCAGTCTTACCAGCACTAACAAGGCCAAAGCGCTGACCTCCTGCCCGTTCTGGCTGTTCTGAGGGGGCACGTGGCCTGAGAGACCCCTGCTATTATGTGATCCGACCACTTGAGGGCTAGGAACAGCTGGGGACGAGGATATGGCCTTAATCTTTGTAAGCTCTGCTTACTCTCAGAGGACAGAAAACCAAAGAGCTGAAGGGTTGGAGGAGTTTTAACAATTAACGTTTTACATTTATACAAAAGAAGATTAACTCAAATATTTGTTCAGTATTTTAATGGACACTGCAAAAGGTTTCTTGCGAAATTTACAGAAAGTAGACAAATAAAGAACAAATAAGTTGCCAATAAAGGGATGAGAAAAACAATAATTCACTGTGTAGAAAGATTACAGCATATTACTGTATAATAACAACAATAATAATAGTACTTTAGTAGTCTTAGTACAGCAACTATATTGTTGCTGGCCAATAAAAAAAACAGCAACTTTACAGGAGAGAGGAAAAATGTTCTAAACTTTCAATGGAAGTCAATGCAAAAAAAAAAGAGTTTGTTTCAGATCATTTTGAAGTATTTCTATTGGTCTGTTCATCAAGAAATTTTGGCACAATCGAAAGGACAGTTTGTTCAAATAATGAAGTAATAAAAACATTTTTGTTTTTTAAAAAATAGTTTTTCACTTAGTTGTCGTTAAAGTACAATACAAATGTAGCCGACAAAAGACTGGAAAGCTTCTCAACCAGCATAAAATCAAGTTTTGCAACAAAGGCAACTTGCTCTTATAGCCTACAACATTGCAATCATACAATCAGCCATTGTACAAAACATAACTGACTACCCAAGAGAAAGTAGGCCTGGTAGACTACTCCACACCGATGGTGAGTTAGCAGTGGGGGGACACACCCCCAATATGTAAATAAAGAATGTCAGGGGCCAAAAGGGAAAGATGTAACTTTTGTGTTATAAAGAAATTAAGAAATTATACATTTTTTTAGTCAGTATTAGTTATTATTATTAGTCAATTTAAGTAATATTTAGACACAATATGAAAGAAACTCTATCCAAACACAGTGAGAGCAAATTATTGATTTAAATGTATTTATTCAATTCTTTATGTTACTATATTATTGGGGAGCCTCTGTATGTAATAGGTTTATGTGTTTTGCTTGGTGTTTAGTCTCCCAGCAAACCAATAAATTCTTGGGAAACATCTAAGTTGTTACTTTTATAGGTGTACAAGTCACAGCTGTTTTCATAGGGCACCCCAAGAGGCATTGTGCTCTAGAGCTTTACAACATAACCAACTCAACTATAAAAGCTTCTTAAAATATCGGAATTGATTATAACCTTACAACTTTATTGATATTTCTCAGCATAGAAAATGCTAATAGTAATTTACACTTAAAACCTACAGTTTCACAGCCAGGTCCCAAGGCAAGGTAGCCATTGTAAGTAAGATTACACACTGATGGTGAGTTTGAAGTGGTGGGACACGCCCATTATGCAAATATATCTATCTATAATTGGGTAAAATTTAGGAATCCTCAGCATGTTTTGGATTTCTGTGATTTGCCTAGTGTTTAGTCTCACAACAAAGCAGTAAATTGTTGGGAAACATCTTAAACGTCTTAAACGTCCACCAGTTTTCCCCTCAAACGTTACTCTTACATAGCTACACAGGTATCCGCTGTCTTTTTTTTATAGGGCATCCCAACATACTTTGTGTTTTTCACCATTTTTTAGATATATTCTTGATTATTTCCCTTTTTTTCTAGACAATTACCTAGGCTGATTGTTTCACGTATTGAACTGCTTGTCAGCTGTATATCCCCAATCACAAGTAATGCCATAACACAAGGAGGGTAAAGACTAGAACATGCCTCCTCCGATACATGTGAAGTCAGCCACCGCCTCTTTTTTCGAACTGCTGCTGATGCAGCATTGCCTCATCACATCCTAGGAGTGATGAGGGGAAAGAGCCTCATCTGAGAGCAAGGCCAATTGTGCTGTCTCAGGGCTCTGGCAGCTGATGGCAAGCTGCATGACCAGGATTCAGACCAGCGATTTACTGATCATAGTGGCAGCATTAGCCCGCTGGACCAATTGGCTAGCAGAACATCAAAAACAGCTATTTACTGTAAAAAAAAAAACAAAAAAAAAACAGGAGTTGTATTATAAACAGTGCATGTTTTTCATTGGATTACCAGCTTTCATCCACTTTAACCGTCAAAGATCTGTTGCACCATCTGAAGCAAACTACCAGCAAAATCTGGTCTTAAACTGGATTTTTCAGCTGGAGAGAGAGTGTAAGAGGACCAATGAGAGAAGAGAGAGATTAATTGAGTCTCTTCACAATGCTGGTTGCTTTGCGGATGCAGCGGGTGGTGTAGATGTCCGTGATGGAGGGGAGAGAGACGCCAATGATCCTCTCAGCTGTCCTCACAATACGCTGGAGGGTCTTGCGGTCAGAGACGGTGCAGGTCCCAAACCAGGCAGTGATGCAGCTGCTCAGGATGCTCTCAATGGTCCCTCTATAGAAGAGTGTGAGGATGGGTGGAGGGAGACGGGCCTTTCTCAGCTTCCGGAGGAAGTAGAGACGCTGCTGGGCTTTCTTGGCTGTAGAGCTGGTGTTCAGGGTCCAGGTGAGGTTATCTGCTAAGTGGACACCAAGGAACTTGGTGCTCTTAACAATCTCCACAGAGGACCCGTCGATGTTGAGTGGAGAGTGGGTGTGTTGTGCTCTCCTGAAGTCAACAACCATTTCCTTTGTCTTGTCCACATTCAGGTGAAGGTTGTTGACTGTACACCAGTCTGTCAGCCGCTGCACCTCCTCTCTGTATGCTGACTCGTCGCCTTTGGTGATGAGACCCAGCACGGTTGTATCATCGGCGAACTTGATAAAGCTGTTAGAACTGTGTTTTGCAGCACAGTCATGAGTCAGCAGGGTGAACAGCAGAGGACTCAGGACACTGCCCTGGGGGGCCCCAGTGTTCAGTGTGATGGTGCTGGAGGTGCTGCCCCCGAACCGGTCTGTGTGTTTAAGGGCACAACATGTCAGAGGTGGACAGAAGCTTCATGTGAAGATAAAGCAAAAGAGCCCTCGGCTTTTCTCTTATCTTAGAGTATATGTGTGTGTGTGTGTGTGCGTGTGTGTGTGTCCCTTAGGACCTGCAGGTACTCACGTCCATCACTTTCCATTAGTCCTGAGTGCAGATGACAGGCAACCTCCGCTTTGTGAAGGATGGAGATGCACTTCTACACGTCAACAAGGTCAACGAGGTCAACGGGTGGAATCTGGACCTGGACATATACCCATACATATACTGATATACTACAAAACAGCCTATACTGTATATATTTATACACACACACACACACACACACACACATATACAGGCTACTATGTCCTACATAGTTGTGTAATTCTGGTCTTTTGCAGGCTGAGATAATGCTGTTCATTGGAGGGATGAAGCGAGCGTGTCTCTGTGGGTGGACAGAGTGAGTAGACTCAGTCCATTTACTCCATTCAGCCGGCCTTCAGTCATCAGATTTAAGGTCAGTGAGAGTCAGTCAGCTGGAAGGCGTGCCTTGTATTATATGGGTAGCTCCAGCGCACAGAGAGATACTAATAACCTCCTTTACTCACATTCTCTCCAACACACACTCTCACACACTTTCACTGCATTACAGCAGTTTCACATCTATAGCTCTTCTTCTTCTATCGGTTGTTCCAAACAATGGCTGCCAGCTCATAAAGTCATGGTGTACCTTTGTGTGTTTAGTGTTTTTCCCCCTCTATCACTGTTACAATTCTCCACATATGTCTAGGAAGAACTATGGAGAACATAAAGGCCCTGTCCCACTGCGATTGCGTCTAAATATCCACTAAAGTACGTCCAAATTTATCAGAAAACACTGCGTCCCCTGAGTGAACGCGCTGCGTCCAAAATATAGACGCACTGCGTCCAAATTACATCCATATTCCGTCTAGATTGAAGTTGGACGCCGACTTCCAAATTTGTACGTCGACTTCCACTCTTTGTACGTCGACTTCCACTTTTTGGACTATATATGGTTGTTTTTTCTAGTGAATCATCATTTCTTCTTGAGCTACAAGAGAGAGCACATCTATTCTCTTCTACACAACCATGGACCACAGATTCCTTGCAGTGATGGTGCAGCAGCAGAACATACTCCTCCATGTGCTGGACCAGACCGGGAGGAGGAGGAGGCGGCAAAAAATATTTTTATGGACGTCGACGTCCGTACTGCGTCTAAATATCCACTAAATTACGTCCATATTAGTCGCCGTCTATTCCGAAAATTTTGGGAGGTACCAAAACCACTTTTGCATCTAAAGTGGACGGCAACGTCTAAACTACGTCCACTTGGACGGTGCCGTCCAAATATCCACTAAATATCCACTAAACTGCGTCCACTGAAATTTGGACGTACTTTAGTGGATATTTAGACGCAATCGCAGTGGGACAGGGCCTTAACACATGGCTATCCTAAGTCAATGAGCCAGCAGAGTATGAGTAAGAAAGAGGAGAACAGGCAGTAAACAAACCACGACAGTATTTACATTATTTACCTATGCTGTATAAAACAACAAAGAAAGTACCACTCTGAGAAATGCAAACTATGGATTGAAAGATTCAAAGAGTTTATTGTCATGTGCACAGTAAGAAACAAGTTTCCTCGTACAATGAAATTCTTTCTTTGCCCCTCGCCAAGCATGCCGCGTAAAAATAGAAAATACACGATAAAGAAAGAAATAAACTAACTAAATATAAATATTAAATTGGTGTTAAATTTACATCCAGGATGGAAATATATACATGAAAAACAGTAATGTGTTATGTATATTATTTACAAGTGAGTACATGTTATCTACAGCAGTGGAATATGAAAAAAGTGCAAAAGATTCAGTAGTGCAACTATAACATTTTGCAGTAAAGTGAGCATTTGCCTCTGAGAAACGTCCTTGACATGTAAACATGTAGAGAGTGAGGCGGATGGTTATTTCCGAGGTAGGTTCAAGAGTCTGGTAGCAGTGGGGAAGAAGGAGTTCTTTAGCCTGGTGGTTTTGCATTTCACACTTCTGTAGCACTCTCAAAGCACTTCATAATGATCGGAGTGAGTGCTACTGGCCTGTAATCATTCAGGCAGGTTGGGGGGCTCTTCTTGGGGAGGGGGACAATAGTTGTGTTCTTGTAGCAAGTGGGAACAATAATCTGGCTGAGGGAAAGATTAAAAATGAAGCTGAAAACAATAGCCAGTTCATTAGCACATATGCAATTAGTGGTGCGAGGAACCAATGGAAAGAGTCCAAACTCTTTATCTCCCTCCTCATTCGTCTCACTTATGAAGTAATGTGACGGACAAATTTACCTACAACATTCAAAAATCAGAACTATAACCACGTCAACAGCCATGATAATAAATTATACTTCCAATAAACCCCGCAGAAAACATCTCATGATTGTCATGATTGGCTTGGTAATCAAATACATGAAGTATTTATCCGAGTTATTATCAGACTTAATCATTGTCTAATTTGTGTATTCGAACATCGAAATATTGACTATCTTAGTGAAAAACAAATAAAAAATGATTCTCCTGAATACTTCATTCACTTCTGAAGCCCCTCCCTCCCTCCCTCTTTCCCCCCATTCTCTCCTCTTTCGTTGTAGTTATCTCCTTCATTAATTCTCTTCCTGAATTAGGTGTTTATTTATAATGTGATAATTATTTATTTACCCAGCAGAAGAGTGAGAGACGAAAAAAAAACAAAAAAAAAACACGCCGCACTCACTATCAGTCCCTGGCCGCTGAAATAGAAGGGCTAATTAAAGCAGACACTAATTTGGCTCCTTTAATCGAGCGTTAGTTCCAGACCATTTAGAGCACTGGAGAGAGAGAGCACGACGGAGACGCCGGCGCAGCGCACGCCCAGAACCGAGCCCCCTTCAGACGCCGTCACCAGTGACATCCTGTCAGAGAAGAAAAATGAAGCATGCATGCTCCTACTGTACACTGTAGAACACATTCAGCCCTGTGCAGCAGAGACACATCAAAGCCTCCTCTCCCTCACACTCACAATCGCTCTCACACTCACGCTTTCATCAAACATTCCTCTTCAGATCTGTAGACGCTGCGCTTTTTAAAAAACAGAAAAACAGGTTAACAAAAAGTCAAATATACACAAATATTTTCTTTCCCCAACTTAATCAGCACACTGTAAAACTTGATAAGTTAAGATTATTTTAAGCTGCAGTTCAAAATATTCATACACTGAAAAAATATTGGATTAACATAAAAATACTATAGTTTGTTACTTCTAAATATATTAGGTTTGCTCAACTTATATTTATTATATTTATTATTTAGTTACAATATATAATTTGAATCTAAAATCAGTCAAAATGTCACTTTACTAGACAAACCAATTTAATTCTTATTGTTAGTGTTAATTGTATATACTTATTTCATATATATATATATATATTAAAATGTGTGTAGAACAAAAAAGCAAAGTTATATGAAATAAAAAATAACAGCGGCTCCACTGCAGTAGTTATGGTAAAGTAAGGTATAGTGAGGTATCGTTACATTACATTACATTACATTTGGCAGACGCTTTTGTCCAAAGCGACTTACAATAGTCAAGTACAATGTAAAATAAGTTTAAAGGTAAAACATCTTTGGAAGGAGGACAAAGGGGAATAATAGGATAGAGGAGTGAAGGAGAGGAAGAACCTCACAGACGTGAGTTTAGGGCAAGGAAGAGTGAGGTATAGTGAGGTTAGGGTAAGGTAGAGTGAGATATAGTGAGGTATAGTGAGGTTAGGGCAAGGAAGAGTGAGATATAGTGAGGTATAGTGAGGTTAGGGCAAGGAAGAGTGAGGTATAGTGAGGTTAGGGCAAGGTAGAGTGAGGTATAGTGAGGTTAGAGAAAGGCTGGGTCTGGTATAGTGAGGTTAGAGTGAGGATAGGACAAGGTAAAGTAAGGTAGAGTGGGGTATAGTGAGGTTAGGGCAAGGTAGAGTGAGATAGAGTGAAGGTATAGTGAGGTTAGGGTAAGGTAAAGTGAGATAGAGTGAAGGTATAGTGAGGTTAGGGTAAGGTAAAGTGAGATATAGTGAGGTATAGTGAGGTAAGGGCAAGGTAAAGTGAGGTTAGGACAAGGTAGAGTGAGGTACAGTGAGGTACAGTGAGGTTAGGGCAAGGTAGAGTGAGGTATAGTGAGGTTAGGGCAAGGTAGAGTGAGGTACAGTGAGGTTAGGGCAAGGAAGAGTGAGGTAGAGTGAGCTATAGTGAGGTTAGGGCAAGGTAGAGTGAAGTATAGTGAGGATAGAGCAAGGTAAAGTAAGGTAGAGTGAGGTTAGAGGAAGGTTAAGCGAGATAAAGAAGGTACAGTGAGGTTAGAGGAAGGTAAAGCGAGATATAGTGAGGTAAAGTGAGGTAGAGTGAGGTTAGAGGAAGGTAAAGCGAGATATAGTGAGGTAAAGTGAGGTAGAGTGAGGTTAGAGGAAGGTAAAGCGAGATATAGTGAGGTAAAGTGAGGTAGAGTGAGGTTAGAGGAAGGTAAAGTGAGATATAGTGAGGTAAAGTGAGGTAGAGTGAGGTTAGAGGAAGGTAAAGCGAGATATAGTGAGGTAAAGTGAGGTAGAGTGAGGTTAGAGGAAGGTAAAGTGAGATATAGTGAGGTAAAGTGAGGTAGAGTGAGGTTAGAGGAAGGTAAAGCGAGATATAGTGAGGTAAAGTGAGGTAGAGTGAGGTTAGAGGAAGGTAAAGCGAGATATAGTGAGGTAAAGTGAGGTAGAGTGAGGTTAGAGGAAGGTAAAGCGAGATATAGTGAGGTAAAGTGAGGTAGAGTGAGGTTAGAGGAAGGTAAAGCGAGATATAGTGAGGTAAAGTGAGGTAGAGTGAGGTTGGAGGAAGGTAAAGCGAGATATAGTGAGGTAAAGTGAGGTTAGAGGAAGGTAAAGCGAGATATAGTGAGGTAAAGTGAGGTAGAGTGAGGTTAGAGGAAGGTAAAGCGAGATATAGTGAGGTAAAGTGAGGTAGAGTGAGGTTAGAGGAAGGTAAAGCGAGATATAGTGAGGTAAAGTGAGGTAGAGTGAGGTTAGAGGAAGGTAAAGCGAGATATAGTGAGGTAAAGTGAGGTTAGAGGAAGGTAAAGCGAGATATAGTGAGGTAAAGTGAGGTAGAGTGAGGTTAGAGGAAGGTAAAGCGAGATATAGTGAGGTAAAGTGAGGTAAAGTGAGGTTAGAGGAAGGTAAAGCGAGATATAGTGAGGTAAAGTGAGGTAGAGTGAGGTTAGAGGAAGGTAAAGCGAGATATAGTGAGGTAAAGTGAGGTAGAGTGAGGTTAGAGGAAGGTAAAGCGAGATATAGTGAGGTAAAGTGAGGTAGAGTGAGGTTAGAGGAAGGTAAAGCGAGATATAGTGAGGTAAAGTGAGGTAGAGTGAGGTTAGAGGAAGGTAAAGCGAGATATAGTGAGGTAAAGTGAGGTAGAGTGAGGTTAGAGGAAGGTAAAGTGAGATATAGTGAGGTAAAGTGAGGTAGAGTGAGGTTAGAGGAAGGTAAAGCGAGATATAGTGAGGTAAAGTGAGGTAGAGTGAGGTTAGAGGAAGGTAAAGTGAGATATAGTGAGGTAAAGTGAGGTAGAGTGAGGTTAGAGGAAGGTAAAGCGAGATATAGTGAGGTATAGTGAGTTTAGAGTGAGGTTAGAGATCCACAGTGAACCCACACACAAAACTTCTTCTTAACCTGAAACAAATTTGAATTGAGCAGCCAAGCCAAGCATTTAAAAAACTTTGAGGAGCTTAAACTTATTTAGAATCTTGATTTTTTTGTGTTTACACTGATTTGGTTACTGCGCATGACATTTTTTAAATCTATATATTGTGCAGTCCTGCTCAGGAGCGTTGGACGTTAAAACTTTGTTCCTTGTTGCTGGTTTAAACAATGTGGTCTGAAGAATCTGTGTAGGCCTTCTTTATTGGCTGTGTGAGTCGGTGTGTGATAGTGAGTGTGTGTGATTGTGTTAGTGTCGGTGTGTGAGTGTCTGTTTGTCTCTAATTGTCACTGGGAGGCGAGCGGCTGGCTCTGAATGCAGACTGGCGTGGCAGCATGGCTCCTCAGAGCGTTTAAGTGACTCATTCAGCCGGCTTGGTTGGGCGTGATGGCGTTTTGTTTGTTTGTGTTTGTCGGTTGTGCGCTCGGCTCGGGCCGAGTCGCACACGCTCGCTCGCTCGTCTAAGGCAACAGGGTGTGTTAGTAAATGTGATGGAGTGTGACAGCGTGTGTGTGCGGCGCTGGTGTGTTCCCGCTCACTAACTCCTTTCGGCTCGTTCTGGAGTCTAATAAAATCCGCTCTCATTAAATCATTTTAGATTTGCTTTCTTGCTTCCTGCGTTTGTTTGAGCTGTTGCATTCTGTTCTCGGTTGATGGAAATGCTTTTTTTTTAAATGAAAACTTTTACTTATCATAGGACAATATTTCATCAATCTATAGGTGAGCAGTCAACCATGCATCACGCAGCTTGCTTTAAGGTGTTTCAGTGTGTCTTTGCTGTCGTAACGACGGGAAAAGTACACTTTACTCGGCTCAAACGAGCAAAGGGCATGTACAATCTCTACATTAATTAGTGCTAAGTTTTGGACGTAATCTGCATTAAACCAACAAGCGTGTTACCTGCCATTCCCTTTAAGAGCCAGGCGCACTCTATAACTTTGAGGAGGATTGGTATTTTAATGGCGCAGCACATTAAAACCTGTGATTATCAGCAGAGGAAACTGACTTGCTTGTTTACGCTGTGAAGGTAGATGAGGAGGTAATTTACGGGAACAGCGATGTTATTTTATTTTGTATTGTGTTGTTGATGTAAAACTTTGGTTTTACATCATTGGTGTGCCAGTGTTGCAGAGATAGCAATGAACATCTGACTGTTTTCAGGGTTCTAATCAGTCTGTGTTTTCCATTGCCAAAATAGCAACCAATTTGCCAAGAAATTTACCTGAACACACCTTATCTCAAGACCACCACACCCATCATATATAGATATATTCACAAGCACTGTTCCTTTTTTAAAGAGGTATGCGGACAGCTCGAATATAGACTGTTGTTGGGGTTCGAGATAGCAATGAGCATCGCGACACACCTTGTGCAGGGTGTAACATTGAGCCCCTAGTCTTAACACTTCATTCAAAACGGATCCATTATAGTTTTATTCAATGTCTTTGATACACATTTCTTAAACTTATCTAAATGGCATGGTAGCCATATGGTACCACAGGGTTTTTCTCAGAGTCTAGGCTTATATTTAATATTAAAGCGTTCCTATATCGTAGGTCCTATAGCACGGGAAGGTCAGCTATGTAAACACACAAGTAATTCAGGCGAAAGGCGACGAGAGAGCGTGCCAAGAGAGAAAAAAAAGGTCAAGGGACATGTAGTGTGGATATGGCAATGGAGTGCCATATACACATTTATTACCTCAGTGCTGTAACCATAACCAGAAGGCACACACATTCCAATTTCATGTGACCTTGCCAGCTCACGACGGTAAAACGGTTCTCCGGGTCCGTTATTCTCCTGCACAGTAGAATATCGTCTGTGTTCACCCATCACATTTCTAACAGAAGAGTCCAGAGGCAAACCTACAAAATAAAACGCTTAATTTTAACACCCAATGGCTGTTGGTATCCATCTGATGACATCTGATGATAAAGGACTGCTGGAAAGCATCCTAGGATGTAAGAAATCACAGATAATCATAGCAATTTGATCCATTAAATTAAAGTATTTGATTTAAACTCTTGTAGCATATGGTTACTTGCAGTTCCTTTAGCAAATTGATGAAATCAACCTGGTTTCTGTGGTGAGAATGGAGAAGGAAGATGAAAGCATCTTCTAAAGACAGGTTGCAAGCTGGTGTTATGTCGAGATAAAGGACAAATTGCATTAAAGGGAACATATTATGCAAAACTCACTTTTTGCATGCTTTGTATTCCCACTTGGGTCTCTACTGACCCTATAAAATCACCAAGCAAAAAAAACAAAAATAAAAATACATCCGTTCTCAGCTAAATCAGCTGAAGGTGTTTAGTGTCAGGAATCATTTGCTTTTATTAATCGTTTGGATGTCTTCCTGATTGTGACGTCACAATAAGGAAACGTATATAGAACCACACTGGCACCACCCCTTCACCAATCAACCCCCACCACTAGAGTCCAACCCACTAAGTCAGTTGAAGAAAAGCCATTTTTGTCATTTTGGTTGAGAACCTCTGATAGTACACTGCAAAATTCGTTAACCAGCAGACTTTGTCTGAATGAGGGATCTGTACCTACTGTCCATGGAGAGTCAGCAGATGAGGGAGATGGAAGTACTTTCAAATAATGAGATTTTCGCCACCATCTCTCTATTCTTTCTACTTTCTAAGTGATTGGTTTGTAGAATGTCAAGGGTTAACCCTTTGAACCCAAGGCTGTTTTGGTGTGCTTTGAGCTCTGAGCTCTTTTACTCCAGAAGACATACGGCTGCTCAAAATTATAATCATTTAAAATGTAAAAGGAAGCAGAATTGTTATATTTTCCCGGAACTGATCATGTTTTGGTCAAAATTTTACCAAGTGGCTGTTTTTTTTTTACTTTTTTTTTCAATGTATATACTTTAAATATATTTACACATAAGATATCTTTTTAAAATGGTTATATATAGAGTGTATATAGAGTAGAAGCATAAGAATATTGATGATAGTTTATTACATGGTTTATTACTTTGACCAAATACATGAAGAGCATCAGGCAGAGTTATTTTTCTTGATAATCACACCTCTAGGATACATGTAGAATATTAAAAAACCTGATACTCAGAGCAGCCTATGCCTTTCAGTATTTTATATGATCAGGACACACAAAGAAAACTAGATATGTAAACTTTTTAAATAAATATATTTTTTTAGTGCAAAATAACTACTTAGTGAAAATGTGCAAGTAAAATAAAATATACTATATAAAGTAGTGCGCACACCATACCTAGCTTTAGTTTGAGTAAAGCAGGTAGTTTCACCCTTTTTTTTCTGTGGACACTTTTGAGTCTGATATTTACTGATATTATTTGGTTTGAAACATCATATACATATTTTTGAAGCACTAAAGGTAAATCATATTGATTGGGGAAGGAGATCTCACTGTTTTAGGTGTTTTTTTTTCAATTGTTTTTTCTTGTAG
The DNA here is from genome assembly GCF_023375975.1 of Astyanax mexicanus. Lineage (NCBI taxonomy): Eukaryota > Metazoa > Chordata > Actinopteri > Characiformes > Acestrorhamphidae > Astyanax > Astyanax mexicanus. The sequence goes on along the minus strand of NC_064426.1, from coordinate 31,853,454 downwards.
ATTTAGCTTTACCGCACTGGGATGTCATTGCTATGTTTTAGAAAGCCTTTCTAACCATGAATGGATTATGTTAATGTGTGAAGGGATTTCTGAGAAATTAAGCTGAGAACACAAGGTGCGATTTTGGACGGAAAATCAGTCTGTAGGGTTCTAAGGGTTAATCTAGTGTTAAAAAAAAACTAAAATATCCAAAATATATCAGATAGAAGATTATTTAAATGCTTGAGTTTTAGTGGGAGTTGTGTTAAACACTGTTTAATTATTTCCAGGGAACCAGGGTCTGCTTTCACTGATTCGCAGACTGATAAATCCCAGAATACTAATATTAAGAACTAAGGAAAGGAACTAAGGAAAACTAGCTATCATTTTTTTTTAATCCGATCTATAAATAAACTTTTCTCTAATCAAAGAAATTAGAGCATGCTTAGAGTTTACCAGACTATTTCAATATAGATCAAATAATCAATTAAAAAAAAGTGCATGTACTGTAAATGCATGTGCAATTCCACCCCCCCCCCCCCTTATTCTTTATACAGTATTTAGATTAGATTGTCTCAATATACCATAACTTACAGTTATATAACTCTGCCCTCCCACACTTAGTTACACAGTAAATCACAGCATCCAGAGAAGTCTTTCTAGTTCTCCCTGTCCATTCTTCAGTAAGTGACCCCCCTAAGCTGGGGGCTTCTAGCCTGATTGACTGCCCACCACCCTGGGTCTCTTCTCAAGACTAAAGGAGCCAAAGCGCTGACAGTTTGATGGCCGCGGGTCCTTGTGAAAACCCAGAAGTAGAGCGCATATCCCTGTTCTCTCCGCAACTTTCCGCCTGCCCTCGGCCACCTTTCTGCTCTCATCTGCATTCATCTGCCTTTCAAGTGCTGCCCCCCACGCAGAGGGGTCATCCGCCCCCTCGCCGTCTCCGGGCCAGTCATCAGAAAACTTACCCCGACAGCACACGGACGCTCAGCGCCGCTACTGTCACAATATTTATCAATGACACAACTCATCTCCTGCCAGCTCCGAGCTGAAGATCAAAATACAGCCCCTCCGCTCGCAGCATATTGATCAGATTAGACTGACACAACTCCTATTCTGATCCAGACTTTTGTTGCAAAAAAATAAAAAAATAAAAAAATGAGACAGCGACTCTAGGAACTTTTAGAATTGACTGAAATTGAATTCTGGGTCTGTGGGGTGTGCAGTACTCAGAAAATATGATATTACATGATTTGATTTTTAGCTTACGCTAAACGTATCATGATATCAATATATCATTATCATTTTTCCGAGGTTTGATAAGTTGGAACAGACGAATGCACCAGAGGTGTCATGTTAAAAAATACAAGCACTCTGTCAAATAAAAGCACTGTGATTTTTTTTTTTTTTGAAAAAATATTGCAATGGTTTAAAGAGGTTTAAAGGTGCTCTATGCAGTTTTAATGTAGTTTACTTGTAAAATGCATTCGAGTATTTAGGATTTAAAGGGGCTGTATGCATAGACGGGAACGGCAGAGTCAGAAAAAAGGACTACAGAGTCTGTGGTAGGCGTCACAATGCAATTTAATCCAGTTCACTTGTTAAAATGCATTTGAGTACTTAGGATTTAAAGGTGCTCTATGCAGTTTTTATCTAGTTTACATTTAAATTCAATTCGAGTATTTAGGATTTAAAGGGGCTGTATGCAATTTAATCCAGTTCACTTGTTAAAATGCATTTGAGTATTTAGGATTTAAAGGTGCTCTATGCAGTTTTTATCTAGTTAACATTTAAATTCAATTTGAGTATTTAGGATTTAAAGGTGCTCTATGCAGTTTTTATCTAGTTTACATTTAAATTCAATTTGAGTATTTAGGATTTAAAGGTGCTCTATGCAGTTTTTATCTAGTTTACATTTAAATTCAATTTGAGTATTTAGGATTTAAAGGTGCTCTATGCAGTTTTTATCTAGTTAACATTTAAATTCAATTTGAGTATTTAGGATTTAAAGGTGCTCTATGCAGTTTTTATCTAGTTTACATTTAAATTCAATTTGAGTATTTAGGATTTAAAGGTGCTCTATGCAGTTTTTATCTAGTTTACATTTAAATTCAATTTGAGTATTTAGGATTTAAAGGGGTCGTATGTAATTTAAATTCAGTTCACTTTTAAAATGCATTTGAGTATTTAGGATTTAAATGTGCTGTATGGAGTTTTAATTCAGTTCACTTGTAAAATGCATTTGCATATTCAGGATTTAAAGGTGCTCTATGCAGCTTTAATGTAGTTTACTTGTAAAATGCATTTGAGTATTTAGGATTTAAAGGAACTGTATGCAATTTTAATCCAGTTCACTTGTTAAAATGCATTTGAGTATTTAGGATTTAAAAAAGCTATATGCAGATTTGATGCATTGTAATAGTTAAGATTTAAAGGTACTGTATGCAATTTGAATCCAGTTCACTTGTAAAATGCATTTGAGTATTTAGGATTTATCATACAGCTTTATCATGCAGATATATCATGCAGCTTTATCATAAAGTTTTCAGTTCTGACGTAAAACTGAATGATATTTTTGTGTTGAGTCAAAAAAAAACTGTAATTTTCGGCAGCACACTGTACAAAAAAAAGTGTACAAAACGTTTTTGTCTGTAAAAAAAAATAAAAATACTGTCACATTTAAATTAATATTACATATTATAGCATTAACCTTGAGTGTATTTTTGCTATTATACCACAGTTCGATTATCACTATTTATTGACTTTGCGTTAAAGAGGATGAGACAATACAATCTGTTTGGTTATTAAAATAAAAAAGTTCAATTGCTGCTCTGTTTCTAGCTGCGCTGTTTGGCTTGTAAGTGCTGCATCGTTGCTAGGTTAGCTAGTATGTGGTGGAGTAATACATGAAGTACTTCGGTTACAGTGCATTACCGGCTGATAATGGCACTCAAAGTACGTCTCTCAGCCAATCGCATTGCAGGGTTGGAACTAAGTGTGGTATAAAAATACAATTTATCGGGATTACTACGGCATCATTCTATCACCCACCCCTGTTTGGCAGAGAGATGGTAGAGAATGGTAGAGAATCAGGTTATAATCTTGGTCTTTGTGCTTTGTGACCTAGTTTATCTCTTTTTCTCTCTCTCTTTTTATGAATGGTTTATAAAGGAGATTATTAATGGTTATTAATTAGGCTGCAAGTGGCAAAAAAATGGCAAAGTAGTGATTCCACACTCATTTCTACTGTCAAACCTCAGATCTATCTAGATACTGATGTTACTTTGTGTTTTCCATCAATCAGCATTAAACCTGTCATATTTATTAATATATTTGTAAGTATGTTTAACTCTTTACTATAAGTTAAATGACTATAAAATGACTAAGCGAACAACGGATCACTGTTGCCTTTTTAAATTGATGTGTTGTAACTGCTTTTCAATGGTTTTAACCCTTGTGTGGTGTTCATATTTTTGTTACTCGTTTACTTTGCTATTTGTTTTTAATTCAGCAAAATTAAGCAATTTTACATTAAAATGCTTTACACATGCTGGCTTCACCTAAACTGCAAGCAATATAAACAGCTCACATGGTTAATATTTGCCCTTTACCTTTCTTATGTTACATTTCTTTCAAAAAGTGCTACTCTATTTTTTATTCGTTTTTTAATAAAATGTAAAAGAAAATGAATTAAACTCAAGATATGAGTAGAAAAATTGGTTTAGTTTCAAATTTACAAATGAAGCAATGTTCATTAGCCCTTGGCCAAACATACTGTATGTAATATAAATGTGTGTGTGTGGGAGGGGGTTAAGGCATTTATAACCTAATCAACAATACTTAATAATCTAGTTTATAAAGCATTTATAAACCCTTTATAAGAGTAGTCTTACTTTAAAGTGGTCTTCACAGTGAGGGATAGTGTTGTATGGCTGCACTGGGGTCAGTAATGATGGGACAGAGTGACTCCATCAGCTCGCTGTAATGGACGAGTGGAAGAAGAGCCACTATCTTTGGGATTAAAGTCTTTATCCGCACTGGGTGACTGCAGGCGCCTGACCATTTCTATCTCTCTTTTTTTTCGGTCTTTACTTCTTTTTTTTCTCTGTATCTCAATTGCTCACTTGTTTCATGTAGAGACACTGGGTAATCCTCCCTTCCACACTTTCTTTTTTCTTCTCCACCAACAGCAGAACAGCAGCAGCGGAATTTAGTATTACCCCACGACTCGCGGCGCATGTAGCGTCCGGCCGTTAAGATCCTGCATTACGGTAATGTTGGGATCTCAGGCTTGCCGTTGGTACACTTCAGAGTGCATTTAGAGCTCAGAGAGAGGAATCAGCATTACAGCATAGCCAACCGTATCCATGATGATGGGCCTTCATTAGGACGGACGTATCTGCTTAGATCTGGGGGCTCCATTATAGAGAACGCTCGTGAATATGAGTCACAAGCCCATCTCCTCAGATAATCACGTAATGCTCTCATCTCTCGGCTCTTGATTATCCAGCCATTACACACAGTATGTCACGTATTACTGACCTCCCCTCCCCCTGCCTCAGTCCAGTAGCAGTTCCGGGTCCTGTATGTAGGGGGCAGTAAAGTCCAGAGCCTGCAGCTTTATCATACAGTTTACAGTTCTGATGTAAAATGAATTATACTTCTGTGTTTAGTCAACACATTGTCTCCAATCCAATCTGTTGGAGAGTCTGCCCACACTGTTAAAAGAAGTGTTTAAAAAAAATGTAATTTGTCGGCAGCACACTGTAAAAAAAAATGGTAAAATTTTTTTTTTCGGCAGCACACTGTAAAAAGAAAAGTGTTTAAAAAAACAGTAATTTTTCGGCAGCACACTGTAATAAAAAGAGTTAAAAAAACGATAATTATCCGGCAGCACACTGTAAAAAAAAAGTGTTAAAAAAACGATAATTATCCGGCAGCAAACTGTAAAAAAAAAAGTGTTTAAAAAACTATAATTTTTCGGCAGCACACTTTATAAAAAAAAAGTGTTAAAAAAACTGCAATTTTTCGGCAGCACACTGTAAAAAACAGTGTTAAAAAATGGTCATTTTTCAGCGGCACACTTTATAAAAAAAAGTGTAAAAAAAAACGGTCATTTTTCGGCAGCACACTGTACATTTTTTTTTTCAAAAACGGTAATTTTTCGGCAGCACACTGTACATTTTTTTTTCAAAAACGGTCATTTTTCGGCAGCACACTGTAATTATTTTTTTCAAAAACTGTAATTTTTCGGCAGCACACTGTAATTTTTTTTTTCAAAAACGGTAATTTTTCGGCAGCACACTGTAAAAAAATAGTTAAAAAACTGTCATTTTTCGGCAGCACACTGTAAAAAAAACGTTAAAAAAAACGGTAATTTTTCGGCAGCACACTAAAAAAAAGTGTTAAAAAAACACTAATATTTTTTAAATACTGTCACATTTAAAACAGATATAAACCGTAAAAAAACAAAGTTACTGTATTTACTATGATTAACAACAATTACCGTCATTTAACAAGAAGTCCTAAAAATCTTTCACTTAAGTGATCTATGTCATTGTGAGAATTTACTGTATACCTACAGTTGATCCATGAAGGCGGAATGTCTTCCATAACATTTCTATTGGATTAAAGTTAGGATTTTAGACTTTGACTTGAACCGTTCTTTGGTAGAAAGACTTGTGTGCTTGGGGTTGTTGTCTTGCTGCAATACAACTTCAACTGCATCTTCTCTTGAGATTCAGTTCATGTACAGATTTCCTTTTAGAATTATCTGATATAAATCAGATTGCATAGTTTCAACAGTGCTGGCAAGCCATTCTGGCCCAGATGCAGCAAAACAGGCACAATCTATGATACTACCACCACCATGTTTCACAGATGGGATATAGTTTCTATGCTGGAATGCAGTGTTTTACTATCTCTAAACACAACTCCAAAATGTTTTTTTTTATTAATTCTATGTAAGTTTCTTTTGTTCATGCTATGATACGCTTCCACAAACATGACTTTGATATATATATATATATATATATTGTGACCGGAACCGTCAGAGGGCAGAACACACAGAGGCCAGGAAACCAAATTGGGCAAACCACAGTACTTTTATTTTCCAAATTACAAACAAAAACTGTTCAGATTAGGCCGTAGCCTGAAAACGGGTGCAAAAAAAAATGGGCTTACGAAAACTACACCTCCTTTGAGGCGGGAAGAACTCAACATAAAGCTTATACCAAAAGTCCCAATCTGATCCTATTTAGAGGGCACGGCTTTTAACTGGCTCTCCATTCCAGGCAGGCAGGGCCGATCCTCTTAGTTTTGGAGGCAGTGGCGAGCAGAGGGAAGGACGGGTGAATGGAGAAGCACAGAGGGAGCAGCTCCAGCCAGAGGGACGTTCCTTATGGGTCCGAGTCCGTTGCCGAACCTGTGTGGAAAGAGGACAAGAGAGAAAGCTGTCAGTATGAGTGGTCTCCTCGGGAACTCTCCTTCCAACGCGGCTCCTCTGGCCCTTTTTATGCTTCCCGTCCTGCATTGCAGCTGGTCTCGTTATCACACACCAGCCGTGTCTAGTTCCAGTCTCCGCCCTCCGCCTCCATGTGCTGTTTGTTTTGTTTGACTTCAGCACATGGGTTAACAGGTTGGACTGCTGTCGTGTCTCGGCTTTGTTTTGTTGATGGGGAAGTAGGCCTTCCCGGTGACAATATATATATATATACAGCCCTGGAAAAAATGAAGAGACCACTTCAGTTTCTGAATCAGTTTCTCTGCTTTTTTTCTTTTGTTTTTTGCTATTTATAGGTGTATGTTTGAGTAAAAATGAACATTCTTGTTTTATTCTATAAACTACAGACATTTTTCCCAAATTCCAAATAAAAATATTGTCATTTAGAGCATTTATTTGCAGAAAATGAGAAATGACTGAAATAACAAAAAAGATGCAGAGCTTTCAGACCTTAAATAATGCAAAGAAAAACAAGTTTATATTCATCAAGTTTTAAGAGTTCAGAAATCAATATTTGGTATATTGGGAATAACCCTGGTTTTTAATCACAGTTTTCATGCGTCTTGGCATGTTCTCCTCCACCAGTCTTACACACTGCTTTTGGATACCTTTATGCCACTCCTAGTGCAAAAATTCACCTTCAAAACTAATCCTAGAGATTCTCAAACTGTTGTCTCTATGGTGTTGAATCATTTTCCTCAATAAATAAATATCCAAGTAAAATATGTTTGCCTTATTTTTTTAACTGGGTTCACTTTATCTACTTTTAGGACTTTTAGGACTTAGCACATGCCTCCGCCTCTAATAGAATGTTTGTATAGTGGAATCTTTATAGTTTTATAGTAATTATTTCCAACAATATTTCCATTAATTACTGTTGTGTCACCAGCATCTTATGCCCCTAATACAAACAAAAAAAATGTCATGAGACATTGGACTATTATCATGCCCCATGACTTTTGCCATGTACCACGGAAGCTAAGGAACAATTTTTGAATGATTTGTGGATGTTTGCATGAATGATTTGAATGAATGAATGATGTTTGCATTAACAATTTGGTTGTATTTAGTGTTTTTATCCCATTAAATGCTGTGTGTAAGCCCACAGTTCAAATCTTCAAATCATTTTTTTAGAACTACAGTTCTAATGAATTATTAACACCAGTTTCACAGGCCCTACAGTAGAACCCTGAGGAACTCCACAAACTCCACAAAGCCTTCAACTCCTCTTATTTCTCTCTGTCTCTCTTTGAAACATCTCATTAGGCTTACTGGATTAACCAGAAACAATAATCAATGATTTCCTGATTGCAAAAGTGAGCAAGTCGTGCACATTAACCCCAGCTGGTGGTACTTTGAAGTTTTAGTTCGATTGTGGATAGTATGTGGTCTAAAAAAAATTAGATCATGGGAATCAGAGCATGAAAAAAAAAAAAAAAAACCTGTGCAGTTGTAAATATATGCTATTTTATGTTTATTCATATTAACTCACTGAATTCATCATTTTGCTTTGAATCAGATAGTTGTATATAAATACTATTTTAAGTTTATTCAATTTATCAAGTCAAGTCATCATTTTGCTTTAAATCAGATAATTGTAAATATATATCACAAGTTTATTCAACTAAACTCAGTCAAATAACTCAGTTAAGTTGCAAATATATACAATTTTAAATTTATTCAACTTAACTCAGTCATCATTTTGCTTTGACTCAGTTAAGTTGCAAATGTATACAATTGTAAGTTTATTCAACCTAACTGAGTCAAATCTAGATGATAACTTGAATCAGTTAAGTTCATTCAACTTAACTCAGTTCTGTTTACACAGCAACAGGTTAAATAACTTAACTGTTTTGTTCAAGAATTGTGGGTTTAATTAATTTGGGTTATTTAAAAAATATATAGATTGTTATTCTCAAGATATTTTGCATATTTTTAAAGAACTGACAATGCTGACAGCACAGTACTTCACCAGCACAAGAGTGCAAACTGGGAACACTAGAAACACAGAATTAAGGTAATTTGCTCTTGTAGCCAACAACAATGAGGCCTGGCAACTATCCAACATTATAATATATTCTATATAAACATATACATACATGCCCAGGATGAGGTAGCTTTGGGCAACAGACATCACAAAGATGGCAGGTAAGGGAGAGGCCACACCTAATATGCAAATATACTGTTCCAGGAGCCAATAGGAAAGCTGTATTAACCAACACAACCAACTTATAATAACTGAGTTTAGTCTGTTGCTATTAACAGCTTCTTTTCTATTGGCTTCTGTCACAATCTATTTGCATACTGGGTTTGTGCAACAGTTTCTGACCAACACTCACCATCAGTGTGTAGTGATTCACCCTGGGCTACCTTAGGTAAACTTGTAGATCACATATTATGATTAAATACTTGGTTTTTGTGTTGTAGGCTGTAAGAACAAGCATCATTTACTGAGCTGCAGTAACTCTGTGTTCTCTCTGTGCTCGCAGTACTTTTAATTCTTTACTGTTTTCTTTCTGCATCTGCTTTTCTACGAGTATTTAAAAAAAATTGTTGAATGAAACCAGAAAAAGACTAAATACAAGTTCAGGAAAATATTAATTTTAAATATATATATATATATATATATATATGTATTTGTTAAGTTCACTGTACTTAAAAATTATGTTACATGAACTTAAAATTTATCAGGTAATCAGATACAACAAAAGTTTTGAGTTTAGTCAACTTATCAGGTTTTACAGTATAGAGTCTTGCCACTTGCGTAGAATACTAAAAGTTGCTTGGAATCCCATTTTTTTTCATTGGCTCAACAATATACATATATCTTTTTTTCACATTTAAGTTTTCTGAACTGCTTCTATTGAGTTGTACTGGCCGGTAAGTTCACTCAACTGTATAATATTAGTTCTCCTGACTAAAACACAAAATCCCTTTTTTATAGAGTGTATAGAGAACCTTGGTTATTGAGCATTCACAAAGAGCTTCAATGAGAGCAAGAAAGGGCCATTACACCTACAGCCTATACCTGCAGTATTCATAATCCAACACACAGCCAGACGTCGGCAGAGGAACACGGACAGGGTTCGGCCATCTCTCAGCTCTCTTATATTGGGAATACAAAAGTGAGCCTCTGTTCTGCTTCTGGAAATAACTATGCAAACTGAAAAGCTGAGTTTAAACAGTTTAAATGTGGCATTAGCTATTTCACACCACAGAGGCTCAGGCCCAGAGTGAAGGCAGCGGTGTTGAAAAGTGCATTTGCTCTGAAACGTTCTCGCTGCTTGGCCCGGCGCCCATGCTTACATGGCACTGCTCTCCAAATCTCTCCAACTAAAGTGATTTCAGTTATTCGAGTGGAGAGAGAGAGCTTTACAGCCTCTCATACAAGAGAGGCGGCCGACCTCGGGTTCGACACGCCGCATGCAGATCTGTTTGTTTCTGTGAACTTTGAGACATGCTCTGATAAAAAAAACCCCATCCACTCACTAGAAGCTAGAATGGATGACAGCGTTTCCGGGTGCCCTTGTGTCTATGTTACCTTCTGCACTGAAAAAATAAAGTGCAACAACCATGTCATTGATTTTAAGTGCACTTTTGTACTTGTATGTTGGTCTAATAAAAAAAATATGATTTCTGGTTTAAACCTGTTTTTTTTCTCAGTTTGCCTGAAAGCTAATCCATTCCCTAATAAAAAAAAAACTTAAAATGAATAATTTATTTCAAATAATATTTTTTACTTCATTTCAGAGGTTATGACATCATCACATCAGATCACTCCTCCTGGAGTTTTTCTGTCAGTTTTTCAGTTTTACACTTTTTGAGTTCAGTAGCTCATTCTCTTGCAACAACTGGGTTCTTTGAAATGGTGCCACTTTGAGCGCTTTTTCACCAAAAGAACTCTAGTTCTTGAACCTGTTCCATTCGAGCAGACAAGAACTGTGGTGCTTTTCACAGAACTAATCCGCGTTTCCACCAGTTTTTTAGTGGAACCACCAAAATGTCACATCATACATCATCAAAAGCGGTCACGGTTCGTGTTTAAGAACCTGGTATTCTTCGATTCCCGCTCTGAAAGAAGGTTCCTGGTTCCGAAACGTACTTTTGTTGGTGGAAACGTGGCGAACGGTTCAAAATAAGGTTTAAGCACCAGAACATGCCGGTTACACATTGGTGCAAAAGCTCTATTTGGCTTCTCTGAAGAACTTTAAATGGATGATTCTTTAAAAAAATCATCTTGTCTTGCTCTCTCTAGGGGGGGTGGGGGTGGGGGGGTAGAAGGCACTCTCTCTACCAACTTCAATCCAAAGGGTGATGTCTATCAGCACAAGGCGTCTGTGAGCTGATGTATCGGAACCGAGTTGCTCCGCTTTCCTCCGAGTACACTTTGATGCTACTCGGCAATATTCGAAAAGAGGCAGAGTCTGATTTCACATGTATCGGAGGAGGCATGTGCTAGTCTTCACCATCCTCCTTGTGTTGGGGCATCACTAGTAATACAGGGAGTCCTAATGAACGGGTTGGGTAATTGGCTGTGTAAATTGGGGAGAAAATGGGGGAAAAAATTAGAAAAAAAATAGCTGTTTACACTAACATGACGTCCTAACCCCTGGAATAGCAATCTGCAAATTAATGGTCAAAAAGTGTTTAAGTTGTGTAAGTTGTGAGGTGTTTTCTTGTGAGCAAGGCTGAGCACTGAACAGCATGCTGATAGAACGGCAATTTGAATGATCAGAGTTGAAGTGAGGTCTGATAGTGTGTGTGAAGATAGATGGAACATTTCACTTCTGAAGTTAAGTACAGACATTTAACATTCCTCAATCAACAGTATTTTTAATTCGCAAAGGAAGAAAGAAAGAAAGAAAGAAAGAAAACCTCATGTTAATATAGCAAAATTTTGCACATATTGCCTTTCAGTTAACAGCCATGCTGAACTTCTCAAGAGTTAATTACTTGAATTTCTTGTCTACTCAACTTATTAAATAAAAAAATGACTTGTGATGAAAATGAAGGTTAGTCAATCTGAACAATTGTAAGAGCTTTGAATGTCTCCTCAAGTGCAGTCTTCGCAAAGACCATCAAAAATGTTATGATGAAAAGGGCTCTCATCAGTACCATCCCAAAAAAAATGAACATTTTTACTACAGTTTACTACATGATTCGGTACCACTTTAAAATAAGACTACCTTTATAAAGGGCTTATAAATGGCTTACAATTAGTTTATTATTGGTTACTAATTAGGTTGTAAATGCCTTAAAAATCATTAAGAATCAGTTATAACACATACCCAGAAAGGGAAACAATGACCTTTTGTTTGCCAAATAGTGAACCCACAGCCATCTATATTGTTGCCCTTTCTACGTATGTGTTATACGTAACTGATTATTAATGATTTTTAAGTCTTTACAACCTAATTAGTAATCATTAATAAACTAATTGTAAACCATTTATAAACTCTTTATAAAGGTAGACTTATTTTAAAGTGGTACCCATAAAACCTCATGTGTCTGTTCATAGTCTGGATGACTTCAATATTCATTTACAACGTAGGGAAAAAAAAACATTAAAATATATATTTTTCCAGATACTATTTAAACCATGTAAACTACCTTTTGAAGATCACCTTCCAAACTCCTAAAGCTTGGCCTGAGATAATGATATCCTCATGATATGGTGGCCATCTCTCAGGAACTTTCACCTCAAGAATCCCAGTGATATTATAGAAGCTAAGAGGAGGTTTCAGTTCTGTATCTCATTAATATCATTAAATTAAATATATAAGTAACTGTCACTTATACACATGCCACTCCTCTTTCTGCCGACACACTCACAGTGCCTTCATTAACCCCTTTTGGTTCTTCTCTCCACGCATGCATGAACGTATAATTAGACGCCTAATTAACATCATCATTTGTCTCTGATGCAGTAATTTTTTATATGAGAGCTTCACGGGTATATTAGTTCTTAGGGATTCATCAGGGATTGTCCAGATATAAGGCTGAAAGAAAAATATTATTGTAACATAACCTTATCTTACTAAATCTGTCATGTGTGTCAAAATTTGGACACAATTTCTCATACAATATGTTTTCTTTCTTGATTTAGGCTTGATGTAGGGAGTGTCATTGTGTCTTTGCTGTCGTAACTACAGGAAAATTATGCCTTTACAAGTTGTTTATGGGAACATCAATGGTATTTTATTCTGTATGCTGTTTATTGTTGATGTATAAGTTGGGTTTGTGCACTGCTGCTCATCTTTGTGTGAGCGTGGAGTGCCTGCCTGAGTGCCAAGATAGCGATAAATGTCTCACGGTTGACTGTTGTCAGGGTTGTATTAAATCAGTGGCGCACCTGTGTTTTCCATTGCCAAGATAGCAATATGCCAAAAAAAAATTCGGACCACCAGTATAAAGGAATAAAACATATTCTGGTGTGTTTAACACTTTTTGTTAAAACAAAAAAAAAAATCGCCTGTGTTCCTGTATAGCTTTATTATAGTCTTCAATATAAAATTTTCAATTAAAAACAAAACAAGAAAAATGTCAAGTCACATTGCTCTCTTTGTGTTTATTTACCCTTCTTCCTTCATGCCTGTCATTCCCCACGTGGTCCTGTGTGTTCCTCCTGTGTCTCCACCTTTAGTTTTTTCACCTGTGATTCATTTGTAGCTCCGCCCCCTCGTTACCTGTACCCAGGTGTTCCCAGTTTCCTTTCCCACTTTGTGTCTGTATTTATAGCCCTGTGTTACCAGTGCTAGTTTGTCGGATCTTTTACATCTTAACGTCTGTTAGGTTGTAGGTCTTTCTTTGTTTTCAGTCGGAATGTATTTTGTGTTTATTCCTGTTTCCTTGGAATAGATTGGCTTATTTTCTGTTTAATGAATTATATATATATATATATATATATATATATATATATATATACTCACATTTTCGGTAACATACTTTATAATACAGCCCGAATTTTAGAGGGTAAGTACTATGTATTTACAGAGTAAGAATGGTAAAACACTGCACACTACATAATACAGCCGCTCCCTGTTGTTTCTGAGTACTTACTGTGTAAGTACTGTGTACTTAGAGAGTAAGAACAGTAAGAATCAGGTGAATTGTGGGTTTATTAACCATTAGTATAAAACCTTGTAGTTTCTGTGTATTAATGAATACATTTTCTTTAAAATCTCAGCATTTCTGATTGTTTTATTATAGATATTTTAATATTTTTGTATTTTAGTCTTGACATTACAAACTATACGTTCTCTTCCTGCTCCACCCTTGACAGTTTTAAAATCCTAAATCAAATTCTCACTTTCTTTTTCAAAGGGCAAAATGATTATATATGATATATGATTTTTATATTTTATATAAAAATGCACCACAAGTTTAGGGAAATTGCAGGATCTCCTGTGCTTTATTTGTACCTATATTTAAATGCCAGTAGGACCCATAAGCATTTTGTATTTACTGATTCATAGAGAACAGTTACACCAAGTGTTGGGAAAGTACAAGATAAGTTTCAGAAAGTTATCTAGTTGTTACACTCCTGTTCCTGGTTGTATTTTATATTTTATTTATATGTACAGTTAAAGTACCTGTAGGATCCGGTAAGTATTTTGAATGAACTGGTTCATCCAGAGCAGTTACACCGTAATTAAAGGGAACTTACGCTCTAAAACGCGGGCTGTACTATAAAGCATTACTGCATTTTCTGACACAAAAACAAAGAAAACACACTGAATGAGAGGAGGTGTGTCCAAACGTTTGACTGGTACTACCTATTTTTTTATTGAAAATCCTTAAAAATAAATAAATAATGCAAACCACTGTAAGAGTGTAACCCACACCCTCTCTCAGCCACCTAGTGCTAAATATTCACAGTCTCATAAAAAATATGACTTTCAAATGAGGTGAGTTCACACACTTTATTTAATTCATGGATCATTTTTTTTTTCAGTGATCTTAATATAACCTCACAAATCAGTTATTTATTTACTTCTACTTAAGTCTTTTAACCCTTTCAGACCCTGCATCCATTACACTCCTAGGGTGATGTCTGCAGCACAGGGCGTCTGTGAGCTGATGTATCAGAACCGAGCCGCTGCGCTTTCCTCTGAGCGTGCTGGCTGCTTGGCAATGCTACATCAGCAGCAGCTCGAAAAGAAGCGGTGGCTGACTTCACATGTATTGGGGCATTACTAGTGATAGGGGGAGTCCTAATGAGTGGGTTGGGTAATTGGCCACATAAATTAGGGAGAAAATGGGAAAAATGTTCTACTATGAAATCTATATGACAAATAAATTACAGACAGAAAACAGCATTTTGTTTTCCATCACTGGAGATAATTCAGGTCTGAAAGGGTTAAACACTCTTCACTATAATATCTAAAACCCTGACCAGTGTGTACAGCACACAGTGGACCTCGCTTATCAATACATTCCTAAGAATATAAATCTTCAACTGTATGGGAACCAGAAGGTTTGGTTCACAGGTTCCATGTTGGCTCCACTTATGAACCACATATGGATGTCAGTAATTGGCCCCACCAGCAGGAGGCGCTGCATGCTGCCTGGAAGGTACCTGTGTGAGATTGCGATAGGTGGGCTGTTATGGTGGTGGGAAGCCCATTTGGATATCCCAACTGGGTTCCAGTAAAAACACATATAAAATACAAACTATTCAAAAAGAGCCCATTCATGCCCACTGGAACCCACCAAGAAATCACGTTACATCCATGTGAGCCACACTTGAACATGCTGGCTGGAAACAAGCTAACAAGACTCATGGTGTGATCATGGATCTCACTGATCTTGTACATGGAAAAGAATCCCAAGTCACTGAATACCAATTTTTTTCTGAAACCTGAACATGGACATTTTTGGATTTTTTTTATTAGCATGTTTCTTTCTTAAGGTTTAAAAACATGGTCTGAACCAAATCACCAACGTTTGGTCCAACCAAAAAAGGTGGTTTCAGTCCAGAACTGTTGAACTATTTTCTTGATGGTTTAGAATTTCAGACCAATTACATGAAGTTAAGTCAGACTTTAATCAAACAAAATGATAAAATAATTGCTGTTGTGCCGAAATCCAACTTCCCTTGGTGTTCAGGTGCTTCATGCAGCAATATGAACACAAACACTTAGGCTGGGAATTGATTTATTAACTGTTACAGTAGATTAATCCTTATTTATAAACAGAAAAAATGAAATTTGATGAGAATCTATCTATCTATCTATCTATCTATCTATCTATCTATCTATCTATCTATCTATCTATCTATCACATAGCACATATACAGGGGTTGGCCAATGAAACTGAAACACCTGTCATTTTAGTGTGGGAGGAGCAGCCTGGTGGTTAATCTTCATTAATTGCACATTGCACCAGTAAGAGCAGAGTGTGAAGGTTCAGTTAGCAGGGTAAGAGCACAGTTTTGTTCAAAATATTGCAATGCACACAACATTATGGGTGACATACCAGAGTTCAAAAGAGGACAAATTGTTGGTGCACGTCTTGCTGGCGCATCTGTGACCAAGACAGCAAGTCTTTGTGATGTATCAAGAGCCACGGTATCCATGGTAATGTCAGCATACCACCAAGAAGGACCAACCACATCCAACAGGATTAACTGTGGACGCTGTAAGAGGAAGCTATCTGAAAGGGATGTTCGGGTGCTAACCCGGATTGTGGCCAAAAAAATACATAAAACCACGGCTGATCAAATCACGGCAGAATTCAATGTGCACCTCAACTCTCCCATGTTTCCACCAGAACTGTCCATCGAGACGATAAAACCAGGTCGAAAAACGTGGTCGAAAACCAGGTGTTTAATTTGTTTTTCATTCTCATCTCATGTCTGGTACTTCCCTGCTCTGAAACACCTGATTCAATTTATCAGCTTGTTACTAAAATATAAATATTTATAATTCATAAGCCATGGAAGGTTAAAATCCTTTATGAGTTAATGTGAAGTAGTGTGATTCAGACTTCTGACAAGAGGACCTACTTCTCAGAGCTTTTTTATGTATTTATTTATTTATAAGTTTTCAATGTATCAATTTGCATGACAATTTGTTTTGTGAAAGGAATTATTTGAAACTAGGGCCGCCCACTCAGATTGCTTGAACTTTTTTTTTTTGCAGCGAGTGCCAGTGAGCCCTGGGAAGTGTTATGCGAGTGCACTTTGGCATATTAAGTGGCGTTTTAGCGCATTTCTGGCAGAGTTTTTGTATTCCGTCCTCAAAACAGCCATAACTGCGCCTTTGTCCCTGTGTGTGAACGGTGCTGGACTCATCTGCTATTCATGGGCGGCAGTGAAGCATCGCCCGCCGTCCTGCTCCTGCACAGCCTGCCTCCTCCAGCAGCACAATAACGAGGAGCCATGGAGCCGGGTCTGCTAAATTGGCCCTAAAAACAAAAGAAGGACCTTGTTTTCCAATGCGGCGCTGAAGCTTTTATTACTCCAATATAAAAGCTAGTGAGGCGCGTTGAGGAGACACCGGCTTCTGTGGCGATGAGCGCTCTGGCTCTCTCACCGGCTCGCTGACTCGCTGTGTGGCTTGCTTTCGCACTTGGGAAGCATTATTACCATCAATTGTGACTTTAGTGAGGGTGTGAGTGTAATACAGCTCTGAAAAAAAAATATGAGAGAGCTCTTAAAAATGGTGAGTTCCTTTGATTTTACCAAATAGAAAAACTCTGGAATATAATCAAGAGGGAGATGGATGATCACAAGCCACCAAAGCAAGCTGAACTGCTTGAATTTTTGCACCAGGAGTAAAGGCATAAAGTTATCCAAAAGCAGTGTGTAAGACTGGTGGAGGAGAACATGCCAATATGCATGAAACTGTGATTAAAAACCACGATTATTCCACCAAATATTGATTGCTAAACTTCATGAAACCTTTATAAAAACCCTATCAATATGAGCTTTGTTTTCTTTGCATTATATATTTGAGGTCTAAAAGCTCTGCATCCTTTTTTCTCATTTCAGCCATTTTCTCATTTTATGCAAATACAGCTGCAAGAAAAAATATGTGAACCCTTTGGGATTACTTGTATTTCTGCATAAATTGGTCATTAAATGTGTTCTGATCGTCATCTAAATCACAAAAATAGGCAAACACAGTCTGCTTAAACTAATACCACACAAAAAAAAATCTACGTTAGCATGGTTTTATTGAACCAAACATGTTAACATTCACAGTGCACGGTGATAAAAAAGTATGTGAACCCCTAAACTAATGCCTTTTCTTAGAGCTAATTGGAGTTTTGAGTTTGCTGTTCTTAAGAAGCATTGCTTGATGTGAATCATGCCTCACACAAAAGATTAAGCTCTCAGAAGACCTGCATTCAAGAATTGTTGACTTGCATGAAGCTGGAAAGGGTTAGAAAAGTATCTCTAAAAGCTTTAATGTGTTTATGTGTCTACGGTAAGACAGCACTGTTGCTACCCTCCCTAGGCATGGTCGTCCTGTAAAGGTGACTGCAAGAGCACAGCGCAGAATGATCAATGAGGTGAGGAAGAATCCTAGAGTATAAAATCAGAGAAATTGATTCAGAAACTGAAGTGGTCTCTTATTTTTATTTTTTTCCAGACCTGTATACAGGTGGATATGGGTGGACAGTTAAGATACAGGGTCTGAATGCCTTTGTTTTGCCTCATCTCCCCTCTGTTGCTCCCCAGATGTCGCTTCCTTTAATAGCAGGGTGGCTCCGCTGCTGACGGAGAAAGGGAAAATTGTGGAGCGAAAGGAGAGAACGGCAGGCCGAGCGCTTCACCTATCAGACTGCCTGCAGAAGAAGGATGATATCCCCTGCTTTGAAGTATAATTAGCACTTTGGGATGCCTGCGAGACAGCACCTGAGGCTGCTTCCTGCCTCCACTGCTTTAATTCTTTTTTGTCAATTATGCAGAATGAGGGGAGAGGAATGGGAAAGAGAGTGGAAACAGAGAGAGAGAGAGTAAATTAAGAAGTTTTGGGAGGGGGGAGGGGTGGCGGAGGGGGTTATAGGCATTGCTCCATGAAACACAGCCCTACAGACCCCCACATCCCACCATTCACCTAAGACAGGTTTCATTGCACTGGCTGGAGAATGCTGGGAAAATTACAGGTGAGGTTTTGTTCACACACTGTGTGAGTCTGACCTAAAAAGCTCCAGTGTGTAAAAACGCAGTAATTAGCTGTAAGTGGGGGGTTCTCCTTTTACACAGGTAAACACACACAAAAACACACACACACACACACATTCACAAACCTGGGAGGCCATGGGGGTCATAAATGTGTAATTCAATATACTCTACATGCAACATTTCTTTAAATATAGGTTTTCTTTTACTACTTCCTAAAGTGTATTTTTCGCATTATAAGGCAAACTTAAAATTATTAAAATCGTCAGTGCGCCTTATGTATGTATTTTTTTTAGTCAGGTTGTAAGGAGCAGTAAAGTCACTCCGCTGAAGCACAGTGTTATACTGGAGCTTTAGTTAAGATCAATAGGCTGGAGTAGTATTAGCATTAGCTCCTCTCCTCTCTGCTAAGAGCTAGCTCTTCCGTTGCTCAAAGGTGAGTATTATCAGCCTGTAGCCTGCTGCTAACCCTGGCTAGCACTGCTCTAGCAGCATATGCCGCTAACCGGATTAAGAACTAGCTCCTTTGTCTTTCAGAGGTGAGAATAACGGAATGTAGCCTGCTGCTGAAGCAGCATTAGCAGTGGCCGCTAACTGTGCTAAGCACTAACACTTTCGCCGTTCAGAGGCGAGTACAGTAGACGTTTACCATGTTAAAACAAGATACAAGGGACGAATCGTTACCTAATATTGCCCTGGCTTACCGGAACACTCAGAGTTCCTCAGTGTAGCGCTGTTGGGTGGCATTTACTAGTGCTAAACGCAGCCGGCACTAGTGGTAATACGCTAATGCTAATGCTAATGCTGCTGCACTCAGCCTTAGTGAAAATCTGGAAATCTAAGTTACTGTAAATAAACAGAAGTGCTTTACTCACCCAAATAAACAGTTTTCAGGTGAGAAATCTGTGTAGATTAACATCCAACGATTGTTTGACTTTAAAAGAAAATGTGTTTTTTAAGAATTTCTACTTAGCTTAGCATTGCTTAACTTTTTACCATATCAAGTCGAGTCAAGTCATTTTATTGTCAATACTGCATGTGTACAGGACTTACAGAGAATTGAAATTATGTTACTCTCCTTCCCAAATTTTACAGCAAGATATAGACAACAGATATACGGCTATAAATATATGTAATCAAACAAAGAGTTAATCAAACGCTGTCAATGTTACTGTAAAGGATACATTGTACAATGCAGTGGCAATGTACTGTAATATAAACAAAATGATATTCTTATGTATTACAGTGAAAAAATTAATGTTATTTTTTTTTTTAAATGTACAAAAACACTCATATATGTACATACATAATAATACACAATCAGTGACATGTAAGGAATGGGAAAAAACTCCAATCATATGGGACCATCACACTACCTGATGTAACAAATGTGCTGATTATGAAGCTACACTTGTTTCTACCGATGTCCATCTTTGTTTTTTTTCCCACCGGAAGAGTGGAGTACTTTTTACTAACTTGTACTTTTTCTGAAAGGGTGTAGAGCTCATATACCCACAAACGTCACGTCTGTAATATCAGAATCCTCATCCTTCAGGAATTTTAGCACTTTTCCACCGACGTTGAACCAGTACTGTTCTGGTTCTCAAACCTAATTTTGAACCGGTTTGTGGCGTTTTCAGCAACAAAAGTAGGTTCCTGAACCAGGAACGGTTGTTTGCAGTGGAAACCAAAAAATACTAGGTTCTTTTTGGTCACCGCCACTGTGAAACGTCCTCTGTTGGTGATGTACGATGTGACGTTTTGATGGTTCCACTAAAACTGGTGGAAACGTGGGCTGGTTCACTGAAAAACACCACGGTTCTCATAAGCTGGAATGGAACTGGTTCAAGAACCAGAGTCCACAGATCAATGTGCACAACCTTTTATTTTTTTTTAGACCCACATGTTTGGCTGCCAAAGGCTTGAAGGAGTTCTCTCACATCAGTTGGCCTGAAAAGAAATCCAGTCAATGGCGCTTTGAAGGTCATTGATTACCAGTTTAGCTGCGAGCGCCGTTTTTAATTAAAATGGTTAACTTTCACACAGGGGCTATTAAAGCAATGGTGGCTAAAGGAAACTGATGAGTTTGTTAAGACTGTGGAGGGCAGCTGGTAAGTGTTTATTAGGAATGGAAGCAATTGTCCTTGAGAAATTCAGAGCTTCAGTAGAGGCAGGATTCTATGAAATGTCATCACAGAGATGCCTGCGCAAACCTGGGGGCAGAAAGCAACACAAAGCAGCACTTATCACGCTAAAGAGCATCAATGACCAGGAGTAAACTACACCAACTGCGAAACAGATGATTGGAAAATGTTTAATATTTTTAAGGAAATCACATAAGGTACCAAACAGCACATTTGATTTGTAAGAACAGGTACTATTTTCCTGGGCACCTATCAGATAAGATAAGATAAGATTATAGTAGGGGTGTGACGGGACACTAATATCACGAGATGAGACACGATACTGGGTAGGGGTGTGACGAGACACGATACTGGGTAGGGGTGTGACGAGACACTAATATCATGAGACGAGACAAGACACGATACTGGGTAGGGGTGTGACGAGACACTAATATCACGAGACGAGACAAGACACGATACTGGGTAGGGGTGTGACGAGACACTAATATCACGAGACGAGACAAGACACGATACTGGGTAGGGGTGTGACGAGACACTAATATCATGAGACGAGACAAGACACGATACTGGGTAGGGGTGTGACAAGACACTAATATCATGAGACGAGACAAGACACGATACTGGGTAGGGGTGTGACGAGACACTAATATCATGAGACGAGACAAGACACGATACTGGGTAGAGGTGTGACGAGAGACTAATATCATGAGACGAGACAAGACACGATACTGGGTAGGGGTGTGACGAGATACTAATATCATGAGACGAGACGAGACACGATACTGGGTAGGGGTGTGACGAGACACTAATATCATGAGACGAGACAAGACACGATACTGGGTAGAGGTGTGACGAGACACTAATATCATGAGACGAGACAAGACACGATACTGGGTAGGGGTGTGACGAGACACTAATATCATGAGACGAGACAAGACACGATACTGGGTAGGGGTGTGACGAGACACTAATATCATGAGACGAGACAAGACACGATACTGGGTAGGGGTGTGACAAGACACTAATATCATGAGACGAGACAAGACACAATACTGGGTAGGGGTGTGACGAGATACTAATATCATGAGACGAGACGAGACACGATACTTGGTAGGGGTGTGACGAGAGACTAATATCATGAGACGAGACAAGACACAATACTGGGTAGGGGTGTGACGAGACACTAATATCATGAGACGAGACAAGACACAATACTGGGTAGGGGTGTGACGAGATACTAATATCATGAGACGAGACGAGACACGATACTTGGTAGGGGTGTGACGAGAGACTAATATCATGAGACGAGACAAGACACAATACTGGGTAGGGGTGTGACGAGAGACTAATATCATGAGACGAGACGAGACACAATACTTGGTAGGGGTGTGACAAGAGACTAATATCATGAGACGAGACAAGACACAATACTGGGTAGGGGTGTGACGAGACACTAATATCATGAGACGAGACAAGACACGATACTGGGTAGGGGTGTGACGAGACACTAATATCATGAGACGAGACGAGACACGATACTTGGTAGGGGTGTGACGAGAGACTAATATCATGAGACGAGACAAGACACGATACTGGGTAGGGGTGTGACGAGACACTAATATCATGAGACGAGACAAGACACGATACTGGGTAGGGGTGTGACGAGACACTAATATCATGAGACGAGACGAGACACGATACTTGGTTCACGAGAACGAGACGAGATTTAAACAAAAGAGAGAGGTTTAAGCTTGACGATAAATATCGTCACGTTTTGATCTCGCGAGATCTCGTGCCACCCCTAGATTATAGTGTAAATTACTATTAAGCCAAATCATCTTCCTCATCATCTTCACTATACAGCCCAATATTATGTTAAACAGCTTCTACAATCAGTGATCCTAGCTGAACACACATTAATAAGCTATTCCAGCAGGACAATGCTCCTCCCCATACTGCTGCAATCTTTGTATAGCAAAAACAAGAGCGTTGAAATTTCAGAGTTAAACAGCTGAGAGTTGATTTTCACTCTCAAAGTGTAATTTGAACTCTTTCAGATTTAAATGGTGTTCAGTGTTGGAGTTATTTGACAGAGTTGAATATTTCACTGTTAATCCCACTAAACCCAATAAATACTGGCCAACTCCACAGAGATTTAATTAAACTCCGCCCAGTTAAACACGTTATTTGCATAATGGGTGTGTCCCCCAGATCCATCAGTGTTACCATCAGTGTGAAATCTTGCCCACCAGGGCTTCCTTCCATTGGGTATTGTGTTATATTTTGTTTAATGGTTGTTTGTCTAGTAAATAAGTTGTAGGCTATAAGAGCAAGTTGCCATCCTTTGTACAGTAAATTGTGATAAAGTGTTGATAATGCACGCTAACCTGTCCTGAATAATAATTAAATAATAAAAAGTCATATTAATTGACTAATCTTCTTCTCATTTATATATATTTTTTTAACTCTTTCCAGTGTTAGTGCAACAATTTAGGAAGTTAAAGAAATACTATTTTGAAAGTGTTGATTTAACTCCAAAGAGTGTGGACCTATATAAACCCTGAAAAAGAGTTAAAATCAACTCTGTGGGAGTTAATTTAACACTTGCCTTTTTGCTGTATATGAGCTTGCTTTGAAGACACAGACGTTATGCAATGGCCAGCCACAAAGTACGTCACGAACGTCCTGAAACCAGTGACCTTAGCATTTTTCAATGCTCAATTCAACGCACTATTCCAGCAGGACAGTGCTCCTCCATATACTGCTGCCATCTTTTTGGAAGCTCATCATAGTCAGGAGAACTAATATTATCAAGTTGAGTGAACTTACCGTCCAGTACAACTCAATGAAACCAGTTCAGAGAACTTCAACCTGAAAACTTAAAAATGTTTGTTGAGCCAAAGAAAAAATTAGATTTGAACCAACTTTTAGTTATACTACTTGTGTCAATGCTCTTTTTTGCAGTGTTGGTTCATTCAGCTTTCCTATAGGCTCCTGGCACCATATATTTGCATATTGGGTGTGGCCTCTCCCTTACTTACCATCTTTGTGTTGTCTGTTGCCCAAAGCTACCTTATCCTGGGCATGATTTTGTATAATATATATTTATAGGCTAAAAGAGCCTAAAAGTTCCTTTTGGGCGTTTTCACACCTGTAGTTCGTTTCTCTGGTCCGAATCAGTTAATGAGTTTGTTTACTTGGAGCATTTTCTGCCTCTGTTTAGTCTGGTTTCAAACAGGCATAAATGTAAACGCACCAAAATGCCCACCAATAAACACGCGAGCAGGCTGTGTCCTGTGATTGGTCAGAGCGTGGTCTGGCGTGGAAGTAAATGTAGTGGGAAGATTCTGTGTTCCAGCGCATATATGTGTTTTTACACTGAACGCTGCGCTTTTAAACACAGCATTTCTATGTGCAGCGCAGATGTAAACATAGTAAACAGAGTCACGCGGCCGTGAGCAGTGAATGCGGCGCAGGCGGAGCGTGCATGGACACAGTGTTTGTTCTTAGCTGGGGTAATTAGCGTTATCTGGCTAATATATCAGTTTAGACTGCGTCTTATCAGCCGTTTAGCTCAAATAAATGGACTATATTTAATAGCTGGGTCGGATCGAGACCGGATCATGTTCTCACCACAAGCAAACCGCTCCAGAGTTCGTTTGGTACCGGACCAAGACCACCTCCTCTAGCTGCTCTCGGTCCGGTTCTTTTGACCCGCACCCGAGTGCGATTACTGTTTTCACACCTGCTCAATCGAACCGCACTAAAGTTACAAACGGACCAGAGTTCGTTTTAATCGTACCAAATAGTGCTGGTGTGAAAACGCCCTTAGTCTGTGTTCTTAGTTGTCAGTATTGACAGTTCTATACAATAATAACTTGACATTTCTGGTTGAGGTGGTGGGGCAAGATCTTAAACAGGCTGTTCATCCGCAAAAACTCTCCAATGTGTCTGAATTAAAACGATTCTGTAAAGAAGAGTGGAACAAAATTCTTCCACAGAGATGTGAAAGACTCATTGCCAGTTGTTGCTGCCAAGGGTGGCACAATTAAAGGATTAGATTTACTTATTTTTCATTGTATTTATTCTGGTTATCTTTGTCTGACATTAATATTTGTATTTGTTCATTACAACAAATGTAAAAATGTAAATGTAAAAAAAAGAAATCAAAAACAAGAAGAAATCTGTAGGGAGGGAATGTGCATACTTACATTGTCTCATTGGCCGGTTTATCAGAAACACCTACATTGAGAAACATATAGTGCTATTTGCTATATAACTATTTGATTCCTTCCTCCAGAACAGGACAAGTTGATTAAAAAAAAAAGAAAAATGAGTATCAGATCTTACTAAGCACAAAACAAAAAAATACATATTTTTAGAATATAATTTCTTTTTTTTTTTGCAAAGTTAGACAATATTCACATGACCTAGGTGAACATTTCAATTGGTGAATTGCTCCTATAATTAGCTTACTCAAAAATCACACAAACCAAATTTCCCTGATAATTAGATCCAAGCTGATTAAATTAAATTAAGAAAATTGATTCATTTCATTATTTCAGAAGCTATAATAATTTTAGAACTGACAGTTCTGTCCTGTTTGTAAGCACATATCACTCCCAGCGTGAAGGCTTTCTCCTTTTATCAGCCCCCGTCCATCAAACAGCATGTTCTCAGTGCTACTGGCACAACAGAGCCCTGTTCCCATACAGTGTTAATCCAATAATGGCGGGAAACGAGCTTCAATAAAGCGTCAGCGGTTTGACAGTTTGCTGGTGGCGGCGGATTGGTGGAAGCAGGTGGAGCTGCCGTAGCTCCTCCGCTCTGAAGGAAGGGCTATCATTCCTCTCTGGTTCAGCGTATCCGAGGATTCAAACGACATGAATATGCAAATGTATTTAATACTCAGACAGCAGCGCGTAGAGCAGCGAAATTGCACTGGAGGGCTCGGCACACTCCACTGGCAGCCGCAATTCATCTCTTTCATTTAATTTGTGTAATGAAAAGATTGGGGAGTGGATGAAAAGACGACACAGGTATTTGGAGAGGGGAAATTGCAATAACAGTAAACGCCGAAATATTTGCATTTTTCCTTCCCCTTATAATTTGACAAAAAGAAAAGAAATGTGTTTTACCTGGAAATGCCCTAAAAAAGTGTGGAGATTCACACACACACACACACACACACATATAGAGTGAAGACTGTGAATACTGAACAAACAATATTCACTCAAAAAAAAAGGCATAGTAAAACAGGAAAGCATACAGGAAGATACAGGAATATAAAATGTCACATAAAATCAAAATGATACAGAATTTAGATAAAAAAAAAAGTCCTAATTTAATTAGCACATGATTAAACATGGTGGTGGTAGTGTGATGGTCTGGTGCTGCGTTGTTGCTGCTGTAATTGATGGAGCCATGAATTCTGAATTCTCCTCTCTACCAGAAAATCCTAAAGGAGAATGTCTGGCAATCCGTTTGCGACTTAAAGCAGCACTAGGTAGGATTTCCTTGATTTTTGATCTTTTTTTAAAGAAGTAAAATTACAGCTTGAAACTCACTGCAGCGCTGCATTGAGGTGTAATAGGAGGAATAGCGGTGCTCTCGTGTCTCGTGTGCCGGAGCTCCTCTGAGCTCAAACCAGACTCTGTAAGTTTTTTTTCCGAGGCGCCGCGACCAACGCTCGCGAGAACTGCGACCTGCTTTCCGATCTTTAGTTCTAACAGTTCTACAAAGACTACTGGTTCATTCTTTACAAACTAACATACAGACACTCTGGCAGAAGCTGGAAAGGGACCGAATGTGTCTGTGAAAGCCAGAAAACGAGAAAGAGAAACTAATCTGCATGAAACATTTTTTACACTCTACAACTGTAGGGGGAGTCCACGAGCGAGCACAAAATCTCAATCCTACCTAGTGGAGCTTTAAAACTCAGGTGTACTCAGGTGTTCAGCAGCAGGACAATGACCCAAAGCAAACCAGCAAAGCACACCCCTCTCCAAAACTAAAAGAAACACAAATATAAAATGTCTCATTAAATCAAAGTGATACAGAATTGATTCAAGTTTTCAAAAGTGATTTTGTGTTTTAGTCAGGAGAACTAATATTCTCAAGTTGAGTGAACTTACCGACCAGTACAACTCAATAAAACAAGCTCAGACAAATTCAACCTGAAAACTTAAAAATGATTGTTGAGCCAATAAAAAAAATGACTAAGTACCAAGATTTTTTTCTGCAGTGTG
This sequence comes from Astyanax mexicanus, assembly GCF_023375975.1. Classification (NCBI taxonomy): domain Eukaryota; kingdom Metazoa; phylum Chordata; class Actinopteri; order Characiformes; family Acestrorhamphidae; genus Astyanax; species Astyanax mexicanus. The sequence continues at coordinate 31,826,451 of NC_064426.1, read as the reverse complement.
GGTTAAGACTGCATGATAATAGCAGGCCTTAATTAACACACACTGATAACTAGTAACACAGAATAATGATAGCTTGCTTTTACAGACTACAACACCAAAGCCGGGCAACTATCCAACATGTACAATAACAACACAGTCCCGGGATAAGGTAGCTTTGGGCAACAAATATTTGGTGCCAGGAGCCAATAGGAAAGCTGTATGAACCAACTTTTTGGAAAGTTTTCAGGTTGAAGTTCTCTAAACTGGTTTTATTGAGTTGTACTGGACTGTAAGTTCACTTAACTTGATAATATTAGTTGTTCTGACTAAAACACAAAATCACTTTTTAGAGTGATGTCTGATAACAAACAATATTCACTCTCAGAAAAGAACAAAAAAACACCTAAAGAAACATGAATATTAAATGTCACATGAAAGCAACGTATTACAGAACATATAAAACCATAAAACAACATAAAATCTTTATTGTAACTAAGCTTTAAGGAGATTCATTTGGTGTATTTGTATTGGAACCCCTTTTTTCAGACTGCCTATAGCATCCAGGAAATTAAGCCCTTTTAGAAACATAAAAAATAGAACATCTAGACATCTAGACCAGTAATGAGAAATTCTGCTTTTGATAATCTTACTGCAAAAAAACACTTTTTTTCCCATTTTTTTTTTGCTTCTTCATGTACAACACTATGAATTATATGTTGAATTAAACTGACTGACGTTGGACCATGTATTTGAAGGTGGAAAGCAGTGGTTTAAATTCCTCGAACCCCTCAAAAATTGATACAGTCCTTTTTTGACACATTGAAAAGAAGAAAAAAATTACCTCACCTTAACAGGAAATGCCCCGAAAAGTGTGGACACTCACTCACACTCACAGAGTGAAGACTGTGTGAAAACAAACAACATTCACTCTCAAAAAAAAAAGCAAAAGGAAACAGAAAATTACACTTGAAATCAAAGTAATACAAAATTGAGGCTTCAAAACTGAATTTTGGCAAAGTTAAAATGACCACATACAACCATAAAACACATACAACAAATCTATAACTAATCTTTTAGATGGTTCATGTAATATACTTGCATTGCACTTCCTTTTTTTTCAGACTTTCATTGACACAATTTCACTTTTTAGCTGATCCTAAATGATAGTCCGCAGATCTCACAATACATAATTCATATAACTTAAATTAGGCCGATTAAATAATTGAAAAGTGGATTTTTTTTTGTTTTTATACACATGAAAACCAAATGATCTGAACTAAATATTTTTATTTGGCACAACTGTCTATTGTAAAAGTTTGAGTTGGAGTCAAAACTCAAAAATCTAGTGCATAAATCCAGTAAGTAGCCTTAAAATATTGAGATTTCTCTTTTTTTTTTATTCTATTTATGTGCACCCTGGCTGTGACCAAAATAGCTCCCTATTTACTATTTAGGGCACTATTCAATACATCAGCCATTTTTTTTCTGAGTGCCCGAATTGTAAAGTGGAATTGGAACGTGATTTTAAGGGGACTATAAAATCCCACAATGCATCATGATTTATAGTGAACATTGCTCTCTACTAAGCGAGCTAAATGTGTCCCAAAATGCATCACGAGTCTCAATTCTAAGCAACAGACAGCTGAACAAACGAAGCGGACAGCGACCCATCAGGGTTGCCAGATTGTTACACTGGACTCCAGGTAAAGCCACATCACTGGGAAAAACGTGTTTCAAATCGGCCAAAATGCTGAGAAAACTGCCCAAACCCAAAACAGCTGATGTTCAGCATATCAACAGTATTACAGGGTTTATTTCAACATGATCTTCAATAAAATACCTCCTCTTAAATATCACTGATTACAAAATTACAAAAACTACATTTAAATGATTTTATCTGCATGTGTGTATTATATATGTGCTTAGCGTATTGTATGATAGGCAGTGATGGTAAAGTTACTTTGAAAAAGTAATCCGATTACTGATTACTGATTACTCCTTTAAAAAGTGACTTAGTTAGTAACTTAGTTTATGGATTACTTGATTTTAAAAGAAACTAAGTTACTTTACAAGTTACTTTATTAGTTACTTTCAGCAGCTGCAGACACCACCTCCCGCCCCCTTAACAAAAAAATTATAACCAATTTTGCCAATACTCCCTTTAGTGGAAAATGCATTTTAACAGCAACAATGTATCTCTAGACATTTAAAGTTGACTTATTTCCTGAAAAAATAAGTTTTTTTTTTTTTATGAAAATAAAAGACCATTTCTCTTGAATTAACTTAACATAAATAGTTTTTTTATAAAAAATAAAATATGGTCTTTCTTGATTTCACTAAACATAAATACTTGTTTTTATAAAAAAATATAAAATAAAGAAAGTCTTTCTCCCTTTATAGGGAGCGCGGATGTGTGTGAGTGAGGTGGAGAGAGAGAGAGTAACGCACAGTGACTTGGATAAGTAACTTTAATCTGATTACTACATTGGAAATAGTAACGCGTTAGATTACTGGTTACTGAAAAAAAGGGTCAGATTAGAGTAATGTTACTGACATCACTGATGATAGGACTCACGAACCACTGCAAACAGAAAAGTAATTACAGTAGATAAACTTTCAAGCAATGAAAGAAGCAAATACATATACAATAAGTTTCCAACCTCTTAACACTTGGTAATTTTATCCACCCGTCAAAGCACAGCATTTCCTCCAGGCAATATTAGACTTAACTTGACATTTAGCATGAAATCACCCAATCTGGCAACACAGCGAGCCGGTGTGCGGCAGTTTTACACTGTAAAACTTGACAAGTTTAATAACTCAAACAATTTGTGAATAATGCATATAATCATTGTTATATAGAACTGAGTAAATCAAGTGACTTGTACTATCCATTTTTTTAACAGTGTAATTGTTAGTTTATTGAAGTATTTTGGACTCATGTACACGGTAAACCCTTACTAGTTAAGTCTACTCAAATCATTTTTAGGTAATTCGTTGCATCAAATGAATTAAGTTTCCACAATCATGACAATCATTGATTCTCAAAATTCTAATTCAGTTAGAAAGGTTTAATTATCAGGGTAAGAGCACAGTTTTGTTCAAAATACTGCAATGCACACAACATTATGGGTGACATACCAGAGTTCAAAAGAGGACAAAATGTTGGTGCACGTCTTGCTGGCGCATCTGTGACCAAGACAGCAAGTCTTTGTGATGCATCAATAGCCACGGTATCCGGGGTAATGTCAGCACACCACCAAGAAGGACCGACCACATCCAAAAGGATTAACTGTGGACTTTGTAAGAGGAAGCTGTCTGAAAGGGATGTTTGGGTGCTAACCCGGATTGTATCTGAAAAATATAAAATTACGGCTGATCAAATCACGGCAGAATTCAATGTGCACCTCAACTCTCCTTCAGTCGTTCAGGTGTTCGTGTTTTAGTGGCCAGAGTGGGCACATGTTAATGATGAGACAGTACCTTGCCCTGAGGTTGATTTAAGCTCAGGCCATTGGGCTCTGCTGACCGCTGCACTTTCAGCAGGGAACTACAGGGACCGCCTCAGGACAGGGAGAGGGGTGGACTCAGATGCAGAGCTGAATGGAGATGAGTGGAGAGTGAAACTTCAGATCTGTGAGGGAAGGAGGACAAAAACAGCTATAAAAAAAAGCTTTGAGGAGAGGAAATAACAACTTAGAGAAACTGCAGAGAACAGGCCTTAGGATGGTCCTGCCTCAGGCACAAACCCCGGCCACTGGAGTAATATTACCTGTTCTCCTCCTACTGAACCGACTCTTAGCACAATATAACACAGAGATACCAAGAGGCTAGAGAGGGGTTATAGAGGAGAAAGAGAAAATATAAAAGTGTGAGCAATAACATTAGCTCTATTGACTCAATCGACTCCCCGAAAAAGAGGGGAAATATCTATAAACAGCTCTGGAAAAATGAAGAGACCACTTCAGTTTCTGAATCAGTTTCTCTGATTTTGCTATTTATAGGTATTTGTTTGAGTAAAATTAACATTGTTGTTTTATTCTATAAACTACAGACAACATTTCTCCCAAATTCCAAATAAATATATTGTCATTTAGAGCATTTATTTGCAGAAAATGAGAAATGGCTGAAATAACAAAAAAGATGCAGAGCTTTCAGACCTCAAATAATGCAAAGAAAAACAAGTTCATGTTCATAAAGTTTTAAGTTTTAGTTCAGAAATCAATATTTGGTGGAATAACCCTGGTTTTTAATCACAGTTTTTATGCATCTTGGCATCATGTTCTCCTCCACCAGTCTTACACACTGCTTTTGGATAACTTTATGCTTTAAACTCCTGGTGCAAAAATTCAAGCAGTTCAGCTTGGTTTGATGGCTTGTGATCATCCATCTTCCTCTTGATTATATTCCAGAGGCATGTTCCACGTATAAACCAATAGGGTGTCAGAATGGTATATGTTTATACTTCTCTATACCCAAGTAGAAGTAAAAAGTTGGCTGAAAAATAATGAATCGAGTAAAGTATAGATAACCATGAATAATGGATAATTCTCAGCACTGCAGCGATGACTGCAATGGTATGTTGGTGGTGTGTGTCGTGCTGGTATTAATGGATCAGACACTGCAGCAGTGCTGCTGGAGTTCTTAAACACCTTAGTTTTACTGCTGCACAGAGAATAGGGTTCTGGGGACTAGGTGTCTTGTCAGATGAATGGGATATTCCCTTTCCACAGTTGTGAAGGCATTTACTAACATTCCTCTGTTAGTAGAAGGCATTATTACCACCCACAGTGGACAGAGCAGTGCTAACCTGACTTACCACTAATCCCATGTCTCAATTAAACCCAATGATGTTGTGCTTGTCAGTGTGTTAACCGACAGCTGCTAACAAAAGCTTAAACTTAATATTAAACTTTAAAAAGAGAATATAATAAAAATACATTTGCTGGGCAGACTGATAAATATATAGATTTAAATAGAAAGAAAGAAAATTTAAAAGGTAGAAAAAATACCAACGAAAAAGAAAACACAGAACAAAGAAGACTGGCAACGTACAAACGCACAAAGGCTGGTGCAGATGAGAAGAGAGACCCCAGGAGACGAGAGGTGCAGAGAGAAATCAGCTCTAAAAAATCACAAGTGTTGTGTCTCTGCATGCAGTGGGGCGAGGGAGGTGTGTGTGTGTGTGTGTGTGTGTGTGTGTGCTATGTGTGTGTGTGTGTGTGTGAGAGTGTGATGTTTGGAGGTGCCAACATGAAACCCCTCAGAAGAACCAAAGACTTTTCAGACTCTCTGAACTGAGCTATCCAAACTCTATAAAAATCTACAAACACATTCTTTACTAGAATACCGGCAAAAACATAAAAAATATATTATTTTCATTTGTTGTAATTTAAAGGATATTTTAAAATAAAAAAATATAGCACACCTAAGTTCATATTGTGTTAATTTTACACACATGGCATATGTAAAAAAATAAAAAATAATAATAAGAATAATAAAATAAATAAAATTAAGGGTGGGGAACATGAGGATGATTCTGAATTGATTCAAAGATCCCAAAAAGTGATTCCGACCTGCCAGCATGTAGCTACACATTTTGTGTAACAGGAACACATTTTTATCTCCTAGTACGTTTGTATGATTCCTTATTTTAAGCACGCATATCATTTGATCTCGCATTTGCCTCATGTTCTTGCAAATATCCTCTTGAGACCCAGTGTCCTCATATGGGGACATTACATTTCTGCTCCTCTGCACCAAGATACTTAATTTTTTTAAACATTGACCCTTTGGCCTCATATGGAGACACTGCCCGTGCCATCTAGTGGTCACAACATGACAACATTTACATTAAATTGGTTGTAAAACCAATTGGCGGGATGCCCAGTCAAAGGTTTTTACAGCCATTCCAGACAGAAACAGGGGCCAGGTAAAAATGATCCTCCACTTTTTATGTTTGAAATTAGTTTATTTTATTTTTGTAGAAAGCTAACATTTAGTTGTTGCATTAATTTTGTCCATCTAAACCAAACGGAAAGGGTCTTTTTTAAAAGTTAAAATAAACCACTGTCCCCACATTAGGACACTGTTTATATATATATATATATATATATATATATATATATATATATATATATATATATATATATATATATATACTTACACTTTATTTTAATATGGGCAAAAATAAAACTTCAAGTACACTTTTAAATGTATTTTAGTTATATATTTCATACATTTTGAGTATACAAGTAAATCAGGTATACTTTGAAATATAAATACTAATACTAAAATACTAAACGCGAGCTTATAAGTGCTCTGTTAGTTTATTACTTATAAACTTCTATTCCACTTTTTAGCCTATTAAAATACACTTTTAGGTACTGCATCAGTTGCAAAAGAGACTTAAAAAAAATAAAAAGGTCAGAAAATGTTCTCCTAAAGCACACTTGCTTAATTTTAGTTTAAAAGAAGTATACTAAAAGTACACTTAAAGAAAGAGCTCTTTTCTAAGGGTTAGCACAAATGCTAATCCGGCGAGCTAGCTATTGAGCCATCCGCTACTTTCCTCCGCTTCATTTTCCTCCAAACTCACGAAACAGCGTCACTGTGCTGAGCTCTCCCTCTAAACCCATACATCACCCAGTGCTCCTCCCAAACGACCCCTCCCATTTTTTTTTTAGCATTTTTCAAATTTGAGTTTAGGGTGGAGTTAGCACAAATCAGGGGGTTTAGTGCCCCTTTAAAAAAGTATTTCTCCACACGCTCTGTGGAAAAAAAACTCTCTATTCTAATTGAATTGAATCTTTAATCAGACACATACGACAGCCAGCGCTCCTAAATGGCCTTTAGCACAGCGCCGATTGTTTAACACTGATTGCCATTTATTCCCAGCCGTTATCATTGATTTACCTTTCATCCGTGCCACGTCTGACTTTAACCCTTTCAATCAACTTCATGATGAAACATTTCCTGGCTGGTTAATGTGTGAGATTGCTTTACGCTCCTGACTGATGGATAGATCACATTTCTGCTGCTGTTTATTAGAACAGGAAGTGGTCTGGTGTGGCAGAGGATTTTTACCCACATTCCTTTGGCTTTTTAAATGAATATTATTTTTGTTTCTTTGTATTGTTTTGTTCTCCTTTGCTTAGATGAGGGGTGTTACCATTGTTTAAAAGTGTAAATCATGTGCGCTTTTTTACACCTTCATTTACATTTAAAACAATACAATACAATAAAGCAAATTAAACACATTTATTATTTAATTCAACTCATATCTCTGCTTCTGCTATAGATTGTTTCTCAACAATTCAAGTCATCAGTACAGAAAAGTGCAACTTGCTCTTATAACCATCAACAACAAGGACAGATGAATAACTAATGTGTAAAAAAAAAAAAAAAAAAAAAAAAAAATTACATAAGAGAAGGTAGCCTGGGATAATCAACTACACACTGATGGTGAGGAAGTGAGGAAGGGGGAAGACACACCCAGTATGCAAAAAAATAGTTTGCAATTTACACTGACTGTGTATCATTAAAGGGGCAGTAACCCCCTGATTTTTGCTGACTCCACCCTCAGCTCAAATTTGAAAATGGCTAAAAAATAAGAGGAGTAGTTTAGGAGGGACGCTGGGTGATGTATGGGTTTAGAGGCAGGGCAGGAGAGAGAGCTGATTGGCTGAGCTTGCAGCAGCAGCATTGTGTTTCTGATCGCGGTGAGACGCAGTTGGTTGGATGTCAGCAAGGGGGCGGTACTATTGACTGACTGATTTGCATATTGTGATATGTGTCTGCGAATCAAAGTACACGGACACATCATCCTCGCCTATAGCACAGCTGAACCTGAGAGACGTACTTTACCACAAAGCAGTTTTTTTTTAAGATTAGGAAAGGTTTTTAAAAATGTAATACAGGATTGCTATTTTTTATTATTTCAAATAATTGAAAAAAATATTTTATTCTTTAATTAACCATATTTTTAATAGTTAATCTGTTAAATTCAGGAAATATTTAACCACAACTCTATTTTTAAAAGTAATTCTATGTATTTTTTTTTTTTACAGTGTATAAAATAAGTATCTTTAATGAAAGGAAAACAGTAGAGGTATAAATAGATGTAATATAGAGATTAATCTGGCTTATCTGATGCTTTTTGTGTTAGTGAACTGTCTGCGCTGCGAAGGCTGTGTTGTTCTAATCGCCCACACAAACACAGAAATAAATGGATTATTTACATTACAGCGATCATTTGCAGCAAATATGTCATCTGCTTACAATAATAGCGCCTCCAGGAGGAATAGAAAATGAGAGTTTCTGTGTGTGGAACAGAACTCTAGAGATAATAACACTGCCAGTCATTTCTTCACATATCTATACAGTATGTATATTGAAGGTCATCTGGAGAAATAAATATTTTGGTTTGAGGGGCATTCCAGGATTTTGGTACATTTCAGGGGTGGTCACTTCTGAAAATTTGATCTTTAATTTGATCATTTTTAGTCATATATTTATTAAATACAGGTAACAGACTATCAAAAAGTTTGATTGGTCACACTCAGGTATCAAAGCAGTTTTTTAAATTAGATTATGCAATATATTTGGTAACTTACAGTAACAGGGTTGCGAGTAACAGGGTTGCAAATCTAGGCTAAGTTGTGGTTTACCCCAGGAACAGATGCTAACTGTAAAATTTAGCTATGTATACAAGATCAAGGACAAACATGGTTATATAAGTATATAAAGAAAAAATTGACTCTACTCATTATTAGTCTTACAATATGAGTAACAGGGTTGCGTTCACTGAGAGACACACACAACTTGGACAAACATATGTGGGAAAAAAAACCTTGAAAATTGTTAGAGCACTTACTCTTGGTCTTGCTATGTGGGCAGAAAATGTCCTTGTGATGTCACTTCCTTTGTGCCAGTAGACAAATATTTTTAACTCTTTCTCTTCCGGGTAAAATTCCTTATGGTAACAGGGTTGCGCGCATGTTGTGGGACACAACTTAATAGCATAAAAACTGTAACATGCAAAACAATGTAGACCAAACAAGTTGTTTTCATAAGTAAAGGAGATGCATATCAACAATATACAAGAGGAAGTCATTTATTTAGAGCTTATTTTAATTGTTAAATTTGCCAAAGGAGTTGGTCACCCAATGAGTGGGACAAGAGAAAACGGACATTTTTTGAGGTGGTCCAAAGGTATTCGGTCCTTTGAATAATATCTAAGGAGCTTATTTTTCCACCATATTTTACAGTTTGTCTTATAACAAGTACATTGTTAACAAAAAATAGTCATTTAGATATTTTGGATATGTACACTTGAAATTTAAGTGGTGGGAAAGAAAATCCTGGAATGTCCCTTATTTATTTGTTGCAAATTAGCATTAATGACCAGTTCCTCTTAGATTTATCCTTATGAATAAATATGAATAAACTAAGCCTATCCAATACTGAATTATGGGCGCCAAATGGTCCAGCGGTCTAAAGCGACTAAAGCCAGTATGTTTAAGAGTTCGCTGGTCTGAATCCCGGTCATGCAGCTTGCCATCAGCTGCCATTAGCTGCCTGAGCCCTAAGAGAGCACAACTGGCCTTGCTCTCTTTGGGTGGCATCTGTGAGTCACTGCGCTTTCCTCCGAGTGTGCGAAGGTGATGCTACTCGGCAATGCTGCATAAGCAGCAGTTGGAAAAGAGGCGGAGTCTGACTTCACATCGGAGTGTCGGAGGAGGCATGTGCTAGTTTTCACCCTCCTTGTGTTGTGGCTTGCTTGCCAATTGCGTCTGTCAAAGGTAAACAAGTTAAAAATGACTTGATTAATTAAAGATCATCAAAATCAGACCAAAGGTTCTATTTAACCGTTAACTGGCATTTGTGGCATGCAAATAGGCCATAATTAATAGATAGGGTAGTGCACCTCCTGGTGAGAGATCGTTGACTGCTAGAAATGCCTCTAAGCTGCCATTGAACACATTGAGAGTCAGGATATGGTTGTTTTGTCATGGCTTATTTGTCATTTAAAATGCATGCACATCAACATCATATTTGATCTGCTTGAAAATAGCGCCAGCTTCAGCAGAAGCACAAGGTTGCTTTGTTGATTGCGTCTGTCAGGTAAACAGGTTTAAAATGGCTTGGTTAATTAAACGTGTTTAAAAAAAGGTGCCTAGACCACCGGCTTGTGAATGTTACTCGCTAAACTTAATAGGCATAATTGTAGACAGGGTAGTGCACCTCCTGGTGAGAGATCGTTGACTGCTAGCCATGCCTCTACGCCACCACTGAAGACATTTTGCCCAGTTGACAGACTTTGAGAGGGGGTGCATCACTGGTTATTTCTACAAATTGCCTAAAGCTGTCCATCAGCCAGCGCCATCACCTTCCTTTGTTTGCAGTGGTGCCGTGAATGAGAAACCTTGACTGCTAGACACTAGAACTGTATAATCCTCAACAACCAATCCAGGTTCTGTTTAGGATCCAATGACAGTCAGGTTTGACTATAGAAGTCTTGTAGTAAATGTTTTAATCATGCCTTCATCTCAGCAGACTGCAAATACAGTATTTTTCTGCTCAAGGTGGATTTTTAATGCAGTGCTGTCCTGATAGCTAATGACTAATTTCCCAGTGCTTCAATCCTGACCTTATTTGTCATTCAGAATGTATGCGCACCCATCAAAATCATAATTGCTCCACTTGAAATTAACGTCATCTTCAGCAGAAGTGCACAGTCGCTCTGTTAATTGCGTCTGTCAAAGGTAAACAGGTTTAAAACGGCTCTATTAATTAAAGCTAAACCATGTTTAAATAAAGAACCTTGACCATCAACAGCAGGCTAAAGGCTCCAACTAACAGCTCTTGAATTTGCAGGCATGCAAATATTAAATTTGTTAAATTTAATAGACCATAATTGGAGAAAATGAATAAATTGAGCTTTCTCAATGGGTGCCGACCTGTAACCATCAACCAACCAACCATAAGTGAATAAATTGGTACTTGTACATCAAGGAGATTACGGAAACGGATGGAACTTTAGCTTCAAAATTCAGAGTTCAACCAAAATATGTTGTGAAAATATTAATTTACTCTATGCTTGCACTTATAATGTAAAAGCATACAATTAAAGAAAATATAATTTATATATATATATATGTTTACTTAAATGTTAAATGTAGACTCATGGGGTTTTATGGGGTCCATATGTATGCATTAGAAATGCATATCCATGTTGTCAGAAAATGCAAAAGTAAAAAATACATTACAAAACGTACGGAAAAAATTAAAAGACCTCTTAAAAATGATGTGTTTCTTTGATTTTACCAAATGAAACCTCTGGAATATAATCAAGAGGAAGATGGATGATCACAAGCCATCAAACCAAACTTCAACTGCTAGAATTTTTGCACCAGGAGTGCCATAAAGTTACCCAAAAGCAGAGTGTAAGACTGGTGGAGGAGAATATGCCAAAATGCATGAAAACTGTGATTAAAACCTGCAACATGCAAAAACAGTCAGGCACAGCATGGTTGAAGTATCAATGCTAACAGACCCAGCTGCAGAGCTTGGAAGGGATACAGTGGCTTAGCCGCAATGCTAGCACCCAGTCTCGGCAAGGTTTAAGCTGCGATGCTAACAGATGCAACAGTCAAACACAGAAGATTTGGAGCTTTTAGCTGCAGTTCTAACAGCCAGCGATGGAAGGGCTGAAGAAATGCAATGTAAAAGCTTTACACATGCATTTCTGGACAAGCTGAAGGATATAGCTACATATGGAAACATTAAAGAAATGCACCATGGAAGCTTTAAACATGCATTTCTGGACAAGCTGAAAGATACAGGACCATCGATAAGTGCAATACAAAACATTCATATAAAATCGAACATGCAAAAACAGTCAGACTCAGAAAGGTTGAATTATTAATGCTAACAGACACAGCAGCTGAGCTTGGAAGGGATAGGGTGGCTTAGCCGCAATGCTAACAGCCAGTCTCGGCAAGGTTTAAGCTGTGATGCAAACAGACACAATAGTCAAATTCAGAAAATTTGGGATTTTAGCTGCAGTTCAGGGTTGAAAAAATGCAACTTGGAAGCTTTACACATGCATTTCTGGACAAGCGGAGAGATCAGAGCCATCAAAGAAAGCTAAAGAAGTAAAGTATTACTGCAAGCTCTTACATAAATATGATACGGGTTATGCAACAAAATGTATTTTTTTTTCTGTCAGCTTCACCACATATACATAGTGCAGTTAGCAGCATCTGAAGCCTGGAGTAGCTATTTGCTTTTTATTGATAATTTGAGTATTACAGCAATTCTGAAGCTGTTCTTTTGAAGAAATATGCTATATAATGCTACATAAAGTAGAAGGACCAGGCTAGAATTCAGTAAGCGAATCAAAATGTCCAGTTTTAACACCATAGTGAGTTTTTTTTGTACTCAACTAAATAATGCCCAGCAAGGATGAGGCATGCCTTTGATGTGAGGGCTCTATTGTCACAGCAATTTTGTCTATGCAAAAATGAGGGTCTGTGTTTTCTCCCCCTGCTATTAATTGTTTTATTGTGTTTGCTAATTTAAATGATTGTTTAAAATCTTATGAGTAAATACATTTGTTTCCAGCTAGGCTAATCCTCCCTGTAGGGCTCCGAGCAGCACAAAAACAGTTCCATTAAAACAACTTGTTTTGAAGAAAAGCAGTTATTTTCTGACAGTGTCAAGACAGAAGAGAATGGTACATTTTTAAAAATCTGATTTTTTTAATATCACTTACATTATTTAACCAAAAATGAGACAATAAATAGTTGTTTTACAGTTACAGGGTTCGTTAAATAATATAATCAATATTTTTCATTATCATTAATCCAGCAAAAACCTCAGCAAATTAAAACATATCTAATTTTAGCATGCAATTGGCACTTGTTTTCATTTATTTATATTATAGTTAATATTTATTGCACTTGGAGACCGCTCTGGTGAGAATGTGTAATTGCACAGTGTGGAAGTGGAAGAGTACTTTTAATGCAGGATGCTGAAAATCAATTTCTTTGTGAAATTCTGTGCTTTTGAGTATTTTGTTTGTTAATCAAATACTTTCAAAATATATAGAGCAGTTACACCCGTCAGACAAACCTACCAGACCACTCTGTTATTAGAATGTACAGTGCTAAGAAAAAGTAACAAGTAACCCCCCCCCCCCACCCCTTACAGATTTTCTTTTGTTTTAGTTTTTTTTAGATTAACAAACACAATGGTAATATCAGACAAATATAACCACTCCAAAACCCTGTTTTTTTTTTAATCCATTCTGGTGTGCCTCGGGTCATTGTCCTGTTGCAGAACCCACGTAAACCTGGGCTTAAGGTCATGAACTATTGAGCAGACATTCTCCTTGAGGATTTTGTGGTAGAGAGCAGAATTCTTGGTTCCATCAATTAGCTTAAAGCAGCAAAGCAGCCCCAGACCATCACACTACAACCACCATGTTTGACTTTTAGTATGATGCTCTTTTTCTGAAATTATGTGTTAGTTTTACCCCAGATCTTACAGGACGCACACCTTCCAAAAAAGTTATTCTTTTGTCTCTTGAGCCAACAGAACACTGACCTTAACTGAGGCAAGTGAGACATGCAGTTCTTTAAATGTTGTTTTGGGTTATTTTTTGACCTTCTGGATGAGTTGCCCATGCCCTTTTGGAGTAATTTCAGTAGGCCAGTCACTCCTGGGAAGGTTCACCAGTGTTCCCTGTTTTCTTCATTTGTGAATAGTGGCTCTCACTGTGGTGGGCAGGAGTCTCGAACCTTAGAAATGACTTTGTATCCTTTTCTGGACATAATGTGTAGCTTTTGAAATCTTTTATTTTGCTTCATGTTTGTCAGATAGGCTCTATTTAAGTGATTTCTTGATCTTAGAGCTCTATCAGTAATCAGGCCCGGTTGTAGATAGTGAAATTGGGCCCAGCTTTCCAAAATGTGATTTATCAGAAATTATTCAGTTTAAAAACTGACCACTACACTCTATAAAATAAAGCCTTGGGTCAACAAAGGAAAATAACACCATGATTTGCAATAGACTTTCTGAGTTGTGTCAACTTCTTGTAGAATTACATTGATCCAAAAAAGTATTTTAAGCATGGTGAATTAGTTTTGCAGTTATAGTATAAAGCATTTTTAAATAGCATTAACTTAATAACTTTTATCATCAACAGGTATTATTTTATAGTAACTGCACAAAAAATCAGTTTACATAATTCAAACTCACATAATGCCAACGTTTAACAAGAAACTTAATAAAGTTAGTTGAGGCAACTAGTTTGCTTTAATTTATGGTGCAATTCAATATTTCTTATTCAGCTGACTTAAAAATCACCTAAAGAAGAGCAGTCACTCCAACTTAAAATCATTAAGCAACTAATTTCCTGGCCTTTGTTAAGTTAGTATAACTTTATGGCTCATTTGTTCTCTGCACTTACAAAATGAAGTTGACCTAACAAGTCTAAAATGTTAAACTTAATATATTTAGTCGAGGTAATTGAAAAATGTATGCAAGACTTGCCAACTAAAAAATGTGTTGAAATTAGTTGCTAAAACATTTTTAGTGTTTGTTGTACATATCAACAGAAAAACACTACTAAACTGAACAATTTGCATAAAAGTACAAAAAAAAAATTAATTGGCTCAACTTAGGTCAGTCATCATTTTGCTTCAACTCAGTTAAGTTGTAAATATACAATATTTTAAGTATATTCAACTTTACTGAGTTTTGTTCACACAACAATAGTTGAATTAGCTCAACTGTTTTCTTGGTCAAGTATTGTGGGCTTAAATAATTTACTTTATTTAATATATATATATATATATATATATATATATATATATATATATATATATATATATATATATATATATATATATATAAATACATACATACATACATACATACATATATATAGGTGTCCTTATTTCCTTATTTGAATAGAACTGCCAACACTAACAGCATAATACTTGTGCAGCACAAGAGTGAGCTCCAAACCAGCATACTGTGATCAATAGGATCACAGAATAAATGTGATTTGCTCTTACAGCCTATAACACTGAGACCTAGCAATCAATATATATATAACACTAAACCATGACTAGGATAAGGTAGCTTTGAAAGAGAAAAGCAGACACGTGTAGTAAATAAAAGTTGGTTGAAATCACTTTTTTTTTTTTTTTTTTTCATTTTTTCCGGTTGAAGTTCTCTGAACTCATTTTATTGAGTTGTACTGACCAGTAAATTCACTCAACTTAATAATAGTATTTTTAGAGTGTAAAGTGTCATTAGAATCATTGGGTTTTGTACTGCAGCTGTTCATTGAGAGTCTTATGGAGATCTCATTCCTCCAGTTGTTCATGTCACTGAATAAAGGGAGGAGGAAGAAGGAGAGCTGCTGCTGTCACTCGTCCACGTCATTTAAACAGCAGGAACTCAGCGTTAACGTGTTCAGAGGGAACGCCGGCAGAACCGGCTCTTTCAGCCCACTCTTTCTCCAAATTACATCCTGCCCTCTTCACCCCCGCGAGCCCTGCAAACAAAACAGCGCAACAGAAGCAAGTGCAGAGCATCTGGAGGTTAGCGCTCGTTCCCCAGACCACGCTGAGAGGGGCCGCAATTATACCCACACTGGAGAGAAAAGACTGTGGTGCCATCAGAGCTCCTGCTGAGGCTCCTTGTGTACTTTTTCACCTCTCTGAATTTTTCCTAAATTTTCTTCCTGCTTATTTCCTCTCTCTGCTCTCGGCTAGGGGTGCACAGAACGTTTCGAGAGCAAAATTATTTGGTCGAAAATGGCAAAAAAAAACAACAACAAAAAAAAAAACGCTTTCTAATGGCAGGGAAAAAACATATATAAATAAAATTCAGGATTAAGCCGGGTGTACTTTAAAAACTATTGTTTACGCATTTTTCCTCTATGTTCTCATATGGTAACAAGACACTACCAGATTGCATTAAACTGGCTATATTTCTATATTTCTCATTTTCATACTATCTATATAACTTATTGCTTTTTTTTTATCATATTTTTGCGGACTATAAGGCAAACTTAAAATGCTTTAATTTTTCCCAAAATTTGTCAGTGCGCCTTATGTATGAATTCTACCAGTCAGGTAGTAAGAAGCAGTAAAGCCACTATATATGGGTGCGTTTTCAGTGAAGTTTCTCCAGCACTAAGGCTGGGTGCAGCAGCATTAGCATTAGCTGCTAATAACAGTAGCTCTTTTGTCATTCAGAGATGAGTATATTGGTCTGTAGTCTATTTGTTTGCCGTGTTTATGGCGCTCTGGCTTACCGGGAAACACTCAAGGTTCCTTAGTCTAGCGCTATCGGGCTGCATTTACATCCTGATAGTGCTGCGGTTAGCAGCTAATGCTAATGTTGCTGTACCCAGCCTTAGTGCTGGAGAAACTTAAACTCACCCTTAGACAAAATATTCGGAATCTAAGCTTAATGTAAATAAATGGAAGTTTATTTACAAAATAGGTTTATTTACAAAATAATTTATACTGAGCAAAGACTCAAATCCTAGTCCAATAGTAATTCAGTGATTTTTAGGTGCCAGCAAATTTTTACACTCCACTTACATGAATTGAACAAAATTAAAGTTCCGCTGAGGTGAATCCATGATTAAAATAGCCCTGCTGAGGTAAATACATTGTTAAAATATCCCTGCTGAGGTAATTTCATGATTAAAATAGCTCTACTGAGGTAAATTCATGTTTACAATAGCTCTGCTGAGGTGAATTCATGATTGAAAGAAACCTGCTGTGGTGAACTCATGATCAAGATTGACTGCTGAGGTGAATTCATGATTTAAATAGCTCTGCTGAGGTGAACTCATAATTAAAATAGCCCTGCTGAGGTAAACCCATGATTAAAATAGCTCTGCCGAGTTAAATTCAGTATTAAAATTGCCTGTTGAGGAAAATGCATGCTTAAAATAGCTCTGCTGAGGTGAATTCATGATCAAACGAAATCTGCTACGGTGAATTCATGATTAAGATGGACTGCTGAGGTAAATTAATGGTAAAAAAGTGCCCTGCTAAGGTAAATTCTTGATTGAAATATCTCTGCTGGGGTGAATTATTGATTAAAATAGCCCTGCTAAGGTAAAATCATGATTCAAATAGCCCTGCTGAGGTAAATTTATGATTTAAATAGCCCTGCTGAGGTAAATTCATGAATAAATGGCAAATCGGAGGTAAATGTGTTCTGCTTTGTTGGTATGTTCAATGGAACATTAAAATATTAAGTGTTATTTGTTATGTAAGTGGTAAATTGTACTTTTGTAATTGCATTTTCTTTGAAAAGTAAGACAAAAACTATTTTTTTGGGCTTTATATTTAATTTTGTTCGGTTTCGGTGCATCTCTTCTTTCTGCTACTACTTTCTATTCCGTCTCTATCCATCACATTTGGATGTCTCTGAGGGTCCCCAGTGCAGGAGGAGCAGGATTAGCTTACCCACACTTCTTCTCTCGCTCCCACTCTCGTTCTCACACTGCGCTAATCCCTCAGGTGTTCGTCTAAGCCTGCAGTGCTGCTACTCATTAGCTACCATTCCGCTCTCACAACCAGCATTTCATGCTCCATAAGCTGCGAGGTGTCCTCCATCGCTCTTTACTATGTGTTTACAGCTGAATAATCCCAAAGGCATGTTTTCTGACACACTGATTCCATACGGATTCCCTGACGTCTGGGTACACACTGCTAAAACTAATGGTGCAAATGAGGCTGCTTTAAATTGATGCCACAGAGGAGCATCATTTTTTCAAAGCACAATTTGCTGCACATAAAATGTGTGAGAGGGGTTCACAGTTTAAATTAGAAATATGCAGATTCTGAATAGTTGCACAGATGAATGGAAGGAGGAGTGTACAGTATAGCTGTTGATTAGAGCTCAGATATACACTCTGATGGATTTCATACACTTTGGTGGCTTTTGAGACACTAAAACTCTATGGCTTGGGCTAGTGTGAAAATGAATGAGAGTGAATGGAAGAAGTAAGGGATGAAAAAAGGACAAATAGATGAGTGAGGGTCAGTATGACCGTGGATTGGGGAGTCAAAAGGACAGCGAATATGTTCCCTGAGATTGTGCATCTGAAATATGTGTATCTGTCGAACATACAGTACAGTAGATGGGTGTGCATTATTGTACCCCATTCAATCTTGAAGGAAAAATGTTAATTTTAGTGAATTTTAAGCGAAAACTGTTCATTTGTTAAAAAAAGAAAAGTTAAGTAAGCTCAAATCAGCCTGATCAATCTAGATTTGGAAGGGTGTTGATATCTAGAAAACAATTGATTGGGTACAGATCAAAATCTGGCAGGAAAATCAAAAACAGAAAAATACAGATACGCAAGAAACACATGAAATGAGTAATCTATTGGTTACATATTTAAACGCTTGTAGGTCTGCTAAATACAATGTAATGCAATGGATTGCAGTAAATATGTAAATAATTACAGATGTGGTCAAGAAGGCGTCACAATGCTTTATGCACTGCTCTTAAAAAGAGGGCTCTAAGAGGCTATTTGTATAGTGAGAACATGTTTAGGAATATAAAGCTCTGGAAAAAAAAAATAAGAGACCCCTTAAAAATCATGATATTTCTTTAATTTTACCAAATTCAAAAACTCTGGAATGTAATCAAGAGGATGATCACAAGCCAACAAACTTGAATTTTTTGCACCAGGAGTGAAGGCATAAAGTTATCCAAAAGCAGTGTGTAAGACTGGTGAAGGAGAACATGCCAAGATGCATGAAAACTGTTATTAAAAAACACGGTTATATCAAATCAAATATTGATTTCTGAACTCTTAAAACTTTATGAAAATGAACTTGTTTTCTTTGCATTATTTGAGGTCTGAAAGCTCGGCATCTTTTTTGTTATTTCAGCCATTTCTCATTTTCTGCAAATAAATGCTCTAAATGACAATATTTTTTATTTTGAATGTGGGAGAAATGTTGTCTGTAGTTTATAGAATAAAAGAACCATGTTCATTTTACTCAAATATAAACCTATAAATAGCAAAAATAGTGATGCCACAAAAAACTAGTGATGCCACCGATGTCTCCTCGGACACATGTGAAGTCAGCCATCGCCTTTTTTTCAAGACATCACCCTATGGATTGATAAGGGGAGAGAACGCCATTTACCCACCTGAAGTGAGCAAGGTCAAACGTGCTCTCTCAGGGCTCTGGCAGCTGAGGGCAAGCTGCATGACCGGGATTCAAACCAAATCAAGTCAGCAATCTCCTGATCATATTCTTAGCGCTTTAGACCTCTCTAGACCACTCTGTGCACAGGACTGGACATATTTTGAATTTAAAACTACATACAGATACAGATATAATATACATATATAAAGCTTTTATAACGCATTACAGCCTTAAAATAAAGAGAGTGCTGATTCACAACTCCAACAGGGGACATCTGGTACAATGCAAATTATAATTCCATTTGCTGACTGGGTGAAAAAAAACAAAACAACAAAGCGATGTATGCTGAACACTGAAGCCTATATAAGCATATAATGATTCTACCATTTTAAAACTTTTGAAAATGACGCTATATGCTTCACGAGCTGTACTCTGTACCGAGCGTAATCTAAAGCAATTGCGCGTGTGGATCGTTGGGCGGACCGCGCTCGTTGTTTTTGTTCGTGTGTTTTGCACTCCGCACTAATGGGAACGGGGATGAGTGTGCATATCTTAATTGTGAGCACTCGTAATGAATGCTGAGTGCCATTAACTCTCTTGAGCTGTTCTGTTATTATGAGAATTGAAATATGAGATCACTATTACACCAACAGACCGGACTAACAGCACTCAATCACCATCCTGCAGTGAATTCGGAATTGTGGAATATGCTTTTTTATTTTTTATTATTATTTTTTTTTTTACCCCAGGCGAGAGAAATGAAAATGAATGTACATTTCTGCCTTATTAATTCTCGCATCTGCAAATCACTGCAGAGCAATCAGCGCACATATCCCAAGTCTGCCAGCAGTCCCCCTACCAATATGTGAGCGTCCGACGTGGCGGCTTTTGAGGGTAAAGTTCACGAACATTAATCTAAGTCAGAGTTATAATGGAGCGATATGCATTTCCAATAATGCTCCTTTTTCCCCCCCAGACAGATAGTTAGACCGGGTAAGATAGACAGCGCTATTTTATTTATTTATTTATTTTTTTTTTTTGCAAAATGGCCCATGGATTAACATTAAGCTGGAGCCCATATAATTACGCCAAAACAGACCGAGACTCCTCTTCGCTTCTTTTAGCTCAGAGAAGAAGCCTAATCAGATTTATCGCAGGCTAGCTCTATAATTATTTACTCCATTAGCCATTAGTGGCCCACACAAAGTGCACTGGCTCGCAAAATTAGAATCCTTATCTGAGTGTTCCAGAAACTTCACTGTATCCTCCAACTGAATGTGTAAATTTAATGGGATGTGCCCAGTGCAGAAGGTTGTTTTTTTTTTTTTTTGAAGGTGATGTTAAGGACATTCCAATATCGTGTTTAGAACTGTTGAAAGTTGTAGGTACTTGTACTTCGTCTGCTCACACAAATAAAATAATAATTTAAAAAATATATATTTTAAGAGTTTTCCACTTTTTCATACAGGCCTACTTTCATCAATCAAGAAGTTCTTTTTTTACATTTCATACGTTTCTGTTTGTGTCAAGCACCAAGATGAATGGATGTTTGTGACGATGGTTATACAGTATATCACACATCCAGAAGACCATGTGATGCACTGTAAGGTCATGCACTTTCAAAGCCTGTAATTAATAGGTTAATATGTGTTAATGTGGCTCTTCCTATTCCTACCTTTTCTGAATGCATCTTCCTTATGAACGAATTCACACTTCTAGTTCAACAGCATAATGCTCATCCACACTAAAGCACTGCTGCCATGTCAAAAACTTGCCCAATGCAAGAATTCCTGTATTCCTCTGGCTAGGAAATGCGCTCGGAGGAATGCGCATTGACGTGGTTCCGATTCATCAGCTCACAGATGCCTTGTGCTGATCGACATCACCCTTTAGAGTGATGTGGGGAGAAAAAGCGCCATATACCCACCAAGAGAGAGCAAGGCCAATCGTGCTCTCTCAGGGCTCCGGCAGCTGATGGCAAGCTGCACGACCGGGATTCGAATCAGCAATCTGCTGATCATAGTAGCAATGCTTTAAACCTCAGGACCACTTGTTACCCTATTTCAGGTTTCTCTCACAGAAAACTAGAAAACTCCAGTCAAGTCGTAATTCGTCAATTCGTCAACTCAACTATATATATATATATATATATATATATATATCAGTCAGTGTTACACACCAAAAGAGAACAGAGAACATGCCAATATGCATGAAAACTGTGATTAAAAAACAGGGTTATGCTACCAAATATTGATTTCTGAACACTTAAAACTTTATGAATATGAACTTGTTTTCTTTGCATTATTTGAGGTCTGAAAGCTCTGCATCTTTTTTGATTTTTTAGCCATTTCTCATTTTCTGCAAATGAATTCTCTAAATGACAATATTTTAATTTGGAATTTGGTAGAAATGTTGTCCGTAGTTAATAGAATAAAACAACAACGTTCATTTTACTCAAACATAAACCTATAAATATCAAAATCAGAGAAACTGATTGAGAAACTGAAGTGGTCTCTTCATTTTTTTTCCGGAGCTGTATATTTACCTACTCAAACTTTAATTTTGTAGTTTCTTTTCTTAGGTTACTCTATCTGAACATGAATTCAGCACTATTTACAACAGCTGTAAGGAATTTTTGGACCTTCCTGAGTGCAACTCCTTACTACGCCCCAAGACCTTCCACTAAATATAGCTATTTGATGTCAGTTTATTGTTGGTCCTTCATTGCGATTATGTATGACCGTGAAGCCCTTTTTGTATTCCACTATATTTTGATGTAGTGCCCTTAAAATCTTGCAGTCAGTTGAAACCCTGCAGGCCTGGATTAGTGTGGAACAGGGTTAGGACATGCCGTGCTTACACACTTTGTCTGTTTTTATTGGGGCACTTGAGCTCGGATAAAGACTAGTCCTGAGTGCTTTCTGATTGTAGCCATGGGGGAATCTTCTGAGTGCTTCAGCATGTGCCCTATGGGATCACGAGTGAAGGAGACGTGATGTGACGTGATGTGAGCAAGCCTTCGACCCACTTTATACATATTATTTAAAATTTTATCCAGTAGGTGCTTTGGAAATGGGCTGGAATGCCATATATACAGTGGGTTAAAAATGATTTCCCCCCTACAGATTTCTTTTTTTGTCATATTCATATTTTTTTCCAAACTTTAATATCAGACAAAGATAACTTGAGTAAATACGGTATAAAAAGTACCTTTTTAAATGATGATTTTATTTATTAAAGGAAAAAATCTATCCCTGTGAGAAAAACGTTTTTGCAACTGAAATCAAGCTTTACCGATATCTGGCAATTAATCTTTAACATTTCTTTACTTTACTTTACTAATTGTTTTAATTCAGCAACATCGGAAGTTTTTCGGTCATGATCCGCCTTTTTAAGATCATGCTACAGCATCTCAATCAGACTTTGACTGGGCCAATCAAAAACCTTTATTTTTTGTGAGCTTTGGGTCATTGTCCTGCTGCAGAACCCAAGAAGGACAGAGCTTGAGGGCTCAAACAGGGCTTCAGAATTGTCTGGTAAACAGCAGCAGAATTCCTGCTTCCATCTGTTACAGCAAGTTGTTCACTGCTATATTAAAGTTTGAGTAGGTGAATAAACAGCTCTGGAAAAAAAAAAAAAAGAGACCACTTCAGTTTCTGAATCAGTTTCTCTGATTTTGCTATTTATAGGTTTATGTTTGATTAAAATGGACATTGCTGTTTAATTCTATAAACTACAGACAACATTTCTGCCAAATTTCAAATAAAAATATTGTCATTTAGAGCATTTATTTGCAGAAAATGAGAAATGGCTAAAATATCAAAAAAGATGCAGAGCTTTCAGACCATCACACTACCACCACCATGTTTTACTTTCAGTATGATGTTCTGTTTCTGAAATGATGTGTTTGCTTTATGTCAGATGTAACACACGGGGCACACACCGGGGCAGTTCCACTTTTGTCACGTCAGTCCAAAGAATATTTACCCAAAGTTCTGGGGATCATCAAGATGTTTTTTTTTTTGGTAAATGTGAAATAGGCAGTGTTTTCTTATTTATCAGCAGTATTTTTTATTTTAGAACTCTACTATGGAGACCATTTTCACCCATTCTCTTTCTTATTACTGAATGATTAATACCCACCTTAATTGAAGCAAGTGAGGTAAATGTTGTTTTGAGTTCTTTTTTTGTGACCTCCTGGATGAGTGGTCCATGCCCTTTTAGAATAAGTTTGGTAGGCCGGCCACTCCTGGGAAGGTTCACCAGTGTCTGCTGGAGTCTCAAAGCTTTAGAAATGACTTTGCAACCTTTTCCAGACTGATAGATGATCAATGACTTTGTTTTCTCATCTGTTTTTGAATTTCTTCAGATTATGGCATAATGTGTTGCTTTTTGAGATCTTTGATCTTGAATCATGTTGTTAGACTGGCGATTTCTTGATTCTACATGTCTGGCAGTATTCAGGCTTGGTTGTGGTTAGTAGTGAAATCGAACTCGGCTTTCAAAAAAGTGTGATTAATCACAGTTAATGTATTGGAGGCACTTTTTTCACAAAGAGCTAGATTGGTTTGGATAGATTTTCTCCCTAATTTATAGAATGTTTTTTATATTTACTCAGGTTATATCTGTTATATCTGGATTCAAATATAGTTCCACACATCCTGAACACACACTCAGAAGGCCATTGTTTGACATCGTGGTGGTCCATGGTAGAGTTATGAGTGTGAAAAAAGAATTAGCCGAGAAACAATAATAAATAAAATAGGGAGCTCATTAAACAACAAGGAAATGAGGCATTATATATTTTAGAAGTGTTGTAAATTGGATTCACGTTCACATCAGTGTTCTTATTTCATGAATGAAGGATAAACCTGAATGAAATAGCAGCTTAAGCTTCTGTATGTGAAATGTTCTCCTACGGGTGTTTTTAAAGTTCGAAAATGAATAACACATAAACACATATTTAATATTTAATGTTTAATTCTAAATATTTTATTTTCCCAGTAGTGGATCTACCGGATCTGTGTAACTAGAATATTTGTTTCCTCTGGTACATTTAATTTTAATGCCTTCTTCTTCTTCTCCTCTCAGCACAAAGGACTGAGGATTGTCGGGAAAAGCTAATATGAAAAACATACCTTTTTAAATTTAATTTTAATATTGCAAAAATGTGCTTACTGTTCCTGTTTTTTCTTAGTGTATGTGAATATTGAATTATTTCTTTTTTGTTTTTGCTAAAAAAAACAACAACTTTATATTAACCATAAATGTGTAATTACAGACATGTAATTTATTTTCTTTATAAATGTATTTTGAATGTTTTATCCCATTTTCTTCCCAATTTACAGGGTCAATTACCCAACCCACTCATTAGGACTCCCCCTATCACTAGTGACGCTCCAATACCAAGAGGGTGAAGACTAGCACATGCCTCACATGATACATATGAAGTCAGCTATAGCCTCTTTTTCGAACTGCTGCTGATGCAGAATTGCTGAGTAGCATCACAGCGCACTCGAAGGAAAGCGCAACGACTCGGTTCTGATACATCAGCTCACAGACGCGGCCTTGTGCTGATCAGCATCACCTTTGAAATGATGCGGGGAGAGAACGCCATCTACCCACCCAATTGTGCTCTCTCAGGGCTCCAGCAGCTGATGGCAAGCTGCATGACCAGGATTCGAACCAGCGATCTCCCGATCATAGTGGCAGCACCTTAGTCCGCTGGACCACTCAAAGCCTCAGCAAAATTCATTTTATATGAATTTGCAATTTCAATACATATCCTCAGTTGATTTCAACCTTGTCACACCATTAAATTTACCTTGTACAAAATGAATTAAGGAAATGATACCGCACATGTCTTTTGAAGGACAAACTAAAAATAATAGTAAGTGTGCCTTTTTTTATGATTTCTTATGTTTTTCATCATAGTCTGCATGCCTTCAGTATTCATTTACAATTTAGGAACAAAATATGAATAAAAACACGATCAATGTAGTGAGAAGGTGTGTCCAATCTTTTGATTGGTACTCTACACTGTAAACCCATACGTTGTTTGAATGATTTAAGTCTGTTTTACATAAAATTGAATATTTCTAAACAATACTCAACTATTTTGAGTTAGTTGAACATTTGTGGGCACATATACTGTACTATTCAAACTGAGATCTTTGAGTTAAACCAACTTATAATAACTGAGTTTAGTCTGTTGTCATTGGCAGCTTCTTTTCCATTGGCTTCTGTCACAATCTATTTGCATACTGGGTGTGTCCAAAAGTTTCTGACAGACACTGACCAATAGTGTGTAGTGATTCCCCCTGGGCTACCTTAGAAATAAATCAACTTCCTCTTTAGTTGTAAAAACTGGATGTTTTAATTTATGCTAACTCAAGTTTTCATTCCTCATTGCTTAAAAAAAATTGAGCAAACCGGCTGCTTTAAAAAAGTTAAGTAAACTCAACTTATCTTTTCTTACAGTATAACAAAAATTTAAAAAAAGTTAAATCAATTTCCCCTTTATTTGTAATAACTTGATGTTTTAATTTATGCTGACTTAAGTTTTCATTACCAGTTACTTAACTTTTTTAAGGCAACCGCTTTCCTCAAATTCTTTTAAGTAAATTCAACTTTTCCAGGCTTACAGTGTAGGCAGTCTCTGCTGCAGTGCTGTTAGCCAATCAGAGGTGATATGTTCATGCATGTATGAATGAAATTGATGAGCAAGAGCCGAAATCCTGTCTTTCTTCTGAGACCTCTGATTCGGTGATCTAAAGCAGGGCTAAATAGAAACACCTGAGGGATTTTTTTTAAATATAAAAACACACAACTAGACTGTTTAAAATGAATTTAGAGACCTATAAGTTACTATATGATTCCTTCGCTTCAGTATTCATTTACAGTGTGTGAAAAGAGAGAACAAGAGAACGATAGTGAGAGAGAGAGAGAGATAAAGAGAGAGAGAGCGCGAGAGAAACCCCTTTTTGACAAATCAGTCAAAAGTTCCAGCAGTTAAGATTCACAGATTGCTGCTAAATGCCTATCTGAAGTGTCTGAAGTGTTTTTTCTTTTCTTTTCTTTTCTTAAAGCCCAATAGATGCAGCCCTTTTAAGAGGCGACAACAAATAAGCAATTTTCTGCCTTTACAAGCTGACTGCACAGTGTCGCCTGTGTCAGCAATTTCTGTTGTGGCTACAGTTTAGAAAACATGATATTATAATTTGCTATCTTATAATGCTAATGACTAAACTTCCCCTCCTCGCCACAGGGACCACAAACACCTGCCAAGTCCCCCTTCTTTTTTTTTTTTTCTCCGCTCTCCCGCATAATCAAGAATGCATTAGCTGGAAAGGAAGGTTGATCTTCCTAAAGCTAGGACAATGAAACCTTCAAAGTGGCTGCTCGCTAAACGAGGAGTCCGCCGAGAGCCGGGGGAAAGTTTTCAGAATGTTTCAAGTGCTTGAGAAAGGGGAAATGATCAAGATGAATTATTTATCTAATGTGGAGGATAGCACACATTCATCTCAGCTGCTGGTGATAAACTATCCTTGAATTACGCCTGACAATGTCATCATGAGTAAAAGTCAGCTGCACTCCGTTTTTTTTTCCCCTCTCTATCCTCGCGTGGATCGCCGTTCCTCTGTAGCTGCAGAACACACAGCAACAAATCTGTGCATTTATTATGCATGACCTTTAGTTTCTATTAGCGGAGGCTGTTTAGTGAACGCAGCCCAGCGTCATGCAGGAACATTGCGAGCTAGCTCTCCAATTTATTTATTTATCATATTAAATATTTTACTGCCTGTTTATGACGTCCCCCACTGCTGTTTTTATGAGAGTATATAGTCGTTGTCCAATAAGAAACATGTGCGTTTGTATTTCCAAAATATACTTGGGTCTTGATTGCCCCTATAAACACTCGAGGTATGAAAAAAAACAAAAACCATCCATTTGTATTCTGTGGATGAGATGCTTCTATGAGCCATATGAACACCACCCTTTCTTATTCTGACATCACAATAATTAAACCTGCATAAAAAAAAAAACACCAGTATAGCACTACTGAGGTCAATCTATGACTAACATAGCACTGCGGTTGTAGCTAAACGTGTGACTAAAGTAGCACTGCTGAATAAATGTTAGAATAGATTAGAATAGCCCCTCTGAGGTCAATGTATACAATGTTGAATACATTCATGATTAGAATAGAAATGAAAATGTCAGGAAATACCTAAATTCATGGAAGTGAATGTAAACGGCACATGACTATGATAGTAATGCTAGTAGAGCTAAATTAGCCATAGCATCATCTTGTTTACCAAATTGTGTGGCTGCCTTTTGCTGTGTTAATTGTGCTCAGATGTGACTTGATGTGAGTAGTACTGTTAAACTTTGTGATTAGAATAGCACTGCTGAGGTCAATCTATGACTAAAATAGCCCGGCTGTTGTAGCTAGACGTGTGACTAAAGTAGCACTGCTGAATGAATGTAAGATTAATAAAAGCACTAAAATGTTCAAAAAGACCAAAATCCATGAAAGTGAATGTAAAGTGTAGAGGGCTACGATAGCAACGTTAGCTGAGGTAAATTAGCAATTGCATCAGTTTGTTTACCAGTTTGTTTTCTGGCTGCCTTTCGCTGTTTCAGTTGCGCTCACATGTGACTTGAGTAGCACTTTTAAACTTTTTGAATAGCACTGCTGAGGTCAATATATGACTAAAATAGCACTATTGTAGTTAAACATGTGACTAGAGTATAACTGCTACATACATTTATGATTAGAATAGCACTAAAAATGTCAGGAAATACCAAAAATCATGGAAGTGAATCATGTTCATAAAGTGTTACATATGACATTCCTAGTCATATGTCTGGGGACATATCTGGGGAAAAAGAGCGATTGCTATTAAACGTATGTATCATGCATAAAGTTTAATAACCCCTTCTTCTCTCCCTCACTGCCTTTTCTCTTTACATTCTTTAGGCACGTTGAAGACAGAGACCCCCTAAACTCCCTGTAATTCCCACCCAGAGAGTAATTTGACGACTGTAATTGCGTCACGCGTGTACCTCTGTTTTAATTACCCTGTAGGTCGGGGGTTGTTTAATGTTGATGTGGTGAGATGAAGCATGTGCTGTCACTCCATTAGATAGATATTATTCATGATAATGACATGAGTAATATTTTCAATATTTTGAAATTATGTGTCCGTCCTGAGTCTGGGGAATGTATTCACATCTTGTCATCCTTGTTCGTCTCTATCCTCGTTCACTCTTGCGGAAAAAGGGCAAATAGTCTTTCAAACATCTCACGGATCACTGTTATCAGTCAGTCAGTCGGAGCATGAATAATGTACAGCTTAATTACATACATATCGCTGTACATCACGTTGTATTTATAATATATATATATAATTTTTTTTTTTACCTAAAGTGAGACAGCTTTACTAGAGGATCTTCTCCACAAAACATGTCAAAAAAAGATTTACTTGATGTGTTTATTAATACAATGACACGTCATCATGACATGTTACCTCGGGGGTTGGCTTGAAACACTCATGCCTGTGTGTAAGCTGTGAGGTGTTATCTTGTGGGTGAGGTTAAATATTGGCTAGCATGCTTATGATTGTAATGAGGTCTGTTAGTGAGTACCAGATTTAATGTGTATACCAGCAGTACGTCATTAAAAACTAATATTACCACCTACGTAATGATTGTGACCGGCAGCATCTGGTTAGAACTGTCCATGTGAACAGACAAGCGACTCTAAATATCCAGATTCAATTCAATGCAGGAGGCTCACCACACACATCCTGCAGATCAGTGAACCACTTATAGCAACTTCCTACAATACCAATGGAACTGCGTTTAAGACCTTAGGCACCACCAAGAAACATCTTAACAACTACAGGTGCATCTCAAAAAAATTAATATACATGAAAAGTGACTTAATTTCAGTAATTCAGTTCAAAATGTGAAACTCATATATTATATAGATGTATCACACACAGAGTGATCTATTTTAAGTGTTTATTTATTATATTGATGATGATTTTGTCTTACAGCCAATGAAAACCCAAAAATCAGTGTCTCAAAAAAAAAAAAAAGTTCTATAAGACCAATTGCAAATTGTATTTTTGGCAGTGTGGGCAGTGTGCCAAGTCCTGCTGGAAAATGAAATCCGCATCTCCATAAAAATTGTCAGCAGAGGGAAGCATGAAGTGCTATAAGATTTTGTGGGAAAACAAAACTGCACTGACTTTAGACTTGATATAAAACACAGTGGATCAACACCAGCAGATGACAGACATGTCTCCCCAAACCATCACTGATTGGTTGAAACTTCACACTAGACCTCAAGCAGTTTGGACTGTGTGTCTCTTCACTCTTCCTCCAGACTCTGCTCCCTTGATTTACAAATGAAATACAAAATTTACTGATGATCAGTGATGGTTTGGAGAGACATGTCATCTGCTGGTGTTGATCCACTGTATTATATCAAGTCCAAAGTACAGCACTTCATGCTTCCCTCTGCGGACAACTTTTATAGAGATGTGGATTTCATTTTCCAGCAGGACTTGGCACACTGCCCACACTGGCAAAAGTACCAATTGGTCTTATAATAATATAATATTCAAATTTTCTGACATACTGACTTTTGGGTTTTCATTAGCTGTATCCCATAATCATCAACAACAAAAAATAAAAGCTTAAAATAAATCACTCTGTGTGTAATAAATACATCTATATAATATACGAGTTTCACATTTTGAACTGAATTACTGAAATAAAGTCTATTTTCAATTATATTATTTTTTTTAGATGCACCTGTAACTCTAATTACTAAACTAATTGAAAACAAAAACAAAAATCACCTTCTCAACCTTCTCAAACACTTTAGAAACCACTCAAATCAACCAAGCAACAACCTAGCAACCTACCATACCATAGTTTAAACACTTTAACACAATACTGTATACCAGTCTAGTAATTGCCAGGAAGTTGGAACCACTTGAGCTGTGCAACCATTCTCCATTTACAGAGAACTTCAAACAGAGAATCAAGAAAGTGATTACATGGAATCAAATACATTGATTCCCATTAAATCTGAATCAGAGTCATTATCAAATGATCCGAAATGAACAGCCCCTCTGACAGTGCATTCCGATAAACAACTTAATCAATACCTGCTATTGGACTTCTGTCACATTAGTGAAGAGCATGATGCACAGTATTCATATAGGTGGGAAAAAAGAGGAGTCCAATTAATTTCTGGAACAAACATGGAGTTTATAAGGTAGGATGGAGTTATTATTGTATGGTTTGTGAGTGTTATCCTAGAACTGTGTTTTCATTACATTACATTTAGTCAGTGGTGTCCAGTGAGGCCCTTCTAACCTTTCAGAAAACGGGTGGCAATAGGTGCATGTAAATCATTATATAACATTTAATCAGAATATATATATATATATTATAGTTATTATAAACTATAAGCATATATTATGAATTAAAAAAACTAAAGCATTAAAATACAAAGCATTACCCTGCATGCGTGTTTCAGTTGCTATAGGACGCATATTTGACTGACAGCAGTTCTAACCAATCAAAACTGCTTTTTAAAATGGCTCCTGCCCCCATTGGTCTGCCCCATGCCTCAGCGTGACTTTAGTTTCTGCCCGTTCTTTCTTATTTTTCCACCCGTTCTTGGGCTCCCTATCTCCTTATAAGGGCGTTTTTTCCTGGCCGTGTCCCAATCCACTATTTTTTCCTTTTTTCCTTTTTTTGGGTTTACCTGCTTTGAGACCAACTGTTCTGCAATGGGGTTCAACAACCCTCTGGGCTGGACAGCTACTAGTCTGTAGCACTCCATCCCATTACACTTCATTTTCCAACACAGAATTATTTCTTATTTTTGTGGCCCGCCACGTAATGGCTTGAAAAATATCTGGCCCGCGGCCAAACTTAATTGCTGACTCATGTCGTAGACCTTCGAAAAAGTCGTCTCGTACGTTAAATTGCTGCAGGTACAATTTTTATTATTCTGCATTTCTTCAATAAGTTTCTAAAGTGATACAGAAGTTAGTGAGGTTTCTGGTGGTTGGGTCTTTACAGAGTTTACTTTTTGGGGTTTGATATGTTGTGGTACTTTTTTCGTTTCATAAAGTGTGGACTCATTCCTCTGACAGTTTCTTATATGTGTTTTTTTTTTTACCTCAGGCTGGAGCTGGAGCTGCTCAGGGAATCAACAACAATACAGTAACACAAAGGCTGATATTGAAAAAAATTGATCGTGCCAAGGCATCCTTATTGCTTTGGATAATAACCAATTGATTGCAACAACTGAGAGCACAACCACTTGATTGGTGTGAGATGGAGGCTCCTCAGAGAGCATCAGTGCAACGACACAAACACATCAGCACCGCACTATTCAGAAAAAAAGAAAAAATCACTTCTGCCTACATTCTGTACACTTTTACAACGTTACAGAAGCTTTCAGACAGATAAAGAGGGAACTGAGGGAGCTTTTGTGTTTTTTTACAGCTCAAATTTCAATTTGAAGAGGCAATTAGCAGAGCTGCTAACAATGCTCAGGTAAACAGTAAACAGATGTTTTGTTCTGCCAACATCTGTGGTGGACAGTAATGAAGTTATCAAATTCGATTTTTCATTGAATAAGTAAATGTGGTTCGGCATTTTAGTGACTTTAATTCAACTACATTTCGAAGTAACTTACTTTATTTGACCCGGCTATGCAATATCTGTTTCCTTTTTGGCTTTTTGCGAGCTTTAGGCGGGGCTTCAACCGTGCACTGCTCAGCTTGATATAGGGCATGTCAGTGTGTCTTTGCTATCATAACCATGGGAAAAGTACATCTTGTACAGCATGAAAAAAGGCATGAACTAATTCTCTCTAACATTCTGTTTTAGGCATAACATGAAATAAAGCAATCAGCATTTCACCCGCCATTCCCTTTAAGAGCAGGGTGAGCTCTGACATTGACGGATTGCTATTTCAACAGCGCAGCTACCTGAACGTGTCCGACATGAGAAAATGGACTTTCTTTTTCACGCTTTGGTTTCTAATACAGGTAAAAAAAAAAAATCACAGTCAAACATTACAATCAGTGACCCTACCTTATCTGAACACATGCACACACACACATTTAACAGGACAATGCTCATCCACATACTGCTGCCATCTGAAGAGCTATCCTTGAAAATAAGTATACTACTCCATGAGCAGCTGCATCACCAGACCTATCCTTGATTGACAATGTGTGAGATATTATTGGATATGTTCTGAAGAAACTGTGTGAAAATATTGGAGCTGCATGGGATGGATAATGAATGACAGGAATCCATTAGGAACCTCTACAACTCCATGCGAAGACATCTTGCATGTTGTGTTACACATGTGTTACACACTGTATTAGTCCCAATGCACTATTTTTTCCTTTTTTGGGTTTACCTGCTTTGAGATCAACTGTTCTGCCATTGGGTTCAACAACCCTCTGGGCTGGAGAGCTACTAGTCTGTAGTACTCCAGGCCTACTGTACGTGTAGCTCAGTAGATTGTTCTGGGTAACCTTCTTCTTGGTAATGTTTTTTTTTTTTCTCTGGATAACAAGCACTGAAATCCAACACTTCCTTTTGGGTACAACTATTTTTGCAACAAGTAAAATCACAACTGATGAGAATTATCATTGTGAAGTTACTTTTTGTGTGTTAAAGGGGACCTAAAACCCCTGATTTTAACTCAAATTTGAAAAATGCTAAAACATGTAAGACAGGGGTGTCCATTTGCGGCCCGTTTCCTTTTTTGGAGCGGCCCGCGAGGTATTTTAGAAATAGAATGAAAGTTGGCCCGTTGTTAAGCAGGTTTTTATAATGTGAGATTCAAGGTTTGAACGCAAGGTGTCAGAAACGAGCCAAAGAGTCTAAAAGCGGAGAGGGTGCGCATTTCTAGCGCAGAAAAACGGGCCAAAGAGTCTAAAAGCGGAGAGAGTGCGCATTTCTAGCGCAGAAAAACGGGGCAAAAGAGTCTAAAAGCAGAGAGGGTGCGCATTTCTAGCGCAGAAAAACAGGCCAAAGAGTCTAAAAGCAGAGAGGGTGCGCATTTCTAGTGCAGAAAAACGGGCCAAAGAGTCTAAAAGCGGAGAGAGTGCGCAGTTATAGCGCAGGAAACGGGCCAAACAGTCTAAAAGCGGAGAGGGTGCGCATTTCTAGCGGAGAAAAATGGGCCAAAGAGTCTAAAAGCGGAGAGAGTGCGCATTTCTAGCGCAGAAAAACGGGGCAAAAGAGTCTAAAAGCAGAGAGGGTGCGCATTTCTAGCGCAGAAAAACAGGCCAAAGAGTCTAAAAGCGGAGAGAGTGCGCATTTCTAGCGGAGAAAAATGGGTCAAAGAGTCTAAAAGCGGAGAGGGTGCGCATTTCTAGCGCAGAAAAACGGGCCAAAGAGTCTAAAAGCGGAGAGAGTGCGCAGTTATAGCGCAGGAAACGGGCCAAACAGTCTAAAAGCGTAGAGAGTGCGCATTTCTAGCGGAGAAAAATGGGCCAAAGAGTCTAAAAGCGGAGAGGGTGCGCATTTCTAGCGCAGAAAAACGGGCCAAAGAGTCTAAAAGCGGAGAGAGTGCGCATTTCTAGCGCAGAAAAACGGGGCAAAAGAGTCTAAAAGCAGAGAGGGTGCGCATTTCTAGCGCAGAAAAACGGGCCAAAGAGTCTAAAAGTTGCCGTAATTAAGGAGTTTAATATTAAGAGACATCATGAAATTAAACATCAATTTGAAAAATCTTAGTTTACACAACACTGTCAAAGATAAAGATAGTAAGTCAAGTAAAATGGTGTGTAAATGAAATAATCAGGAAAAAGGTATTATTTAAAGTGGTATATTTCATTATTTGGCCCGTGACTTCAAATATATTTCTCCTTCTGGCCCCAACAAAAAAAGTTTGGACACCCCTGATGTAAGAAGTAGTTTGGGAGAGGCACTGAGTGATGTATGGGTTTAAGGGTGGGGCAGAAGGGAGAGCTGATTGGACTGAGCAATGGGGGGGGGGGTATTATTGATAGACTGATCTGCATATTGTGAGCATTGTGAAACATCATCCTCACCTATAGCACAGTAGTTGAACCTGTGAAGGTGCTGCAGAGGCAGAAATAAACCACAACCACAATAAAATCATTTTTTAAAGGTTAGGAAATGTTTCTAACCATTTTTTTAAGCAGGAGTGGTTTGTTTTACCACTTCAAATAAAACACATTTCAGCTATTAATGAAAATATATATATATATAGTTTAGGATTTACTGCATGTTTAGTGCCTCTTTAATGCTTGTATCGAAACTCATTTTCAGTGCAGTAGCTCTACTTTTATTTATGTACTTTTATTTAAGACTTGATACAGTCGTTTAACTTCATCCCTCGATAGACGACACTGGGCAGATGCACGGCATCATGCAAATACACTTCACCTCTGTGCGACAAAAGAGTGATACGGAGGAGATTAGAGGAACCGGAGCAGGCCCCACTGTAATCTTCCTCTTTGTGTGTCAGTGCGGAGAGTGACAGGCCCCATGCCTGCCTGTGGTATAATTATCAGCTTGCGCGGAAACCGCAGGTGACCCGACAGAAAAGCAGCGCATGAATATTTCATCGGAGGCCCGGGCGCTCGTGAGTTCAGGTCAGGCAGAGAGTTAGCGCAGCGCAGCCGCTGTGAAGGGCTGTTCATTAGAGAGCATTACGGAGGAGGAGGAGGAGTGTCAACCGAGCCCTGAGTGATTCCCACTGACTCATCTCTCTAACGCCAGCCTGTCGTGTAATTATGAGCAGTTGTTCTGGTGAATGGAGTTTGGTTGGGTGGGTGAGAGAGGAAGGTAAAGGGTAAGGGATGCAACAATACAGCTAATTTGACTGCACATACCCTCACAGTGACCCCGACAACTGTTTGTGAAAGTGTTCGGAAACTTTGGTGGTATCTCACTTGAAAGGAATATATTTGGATTTTTCTTGTGTTCTATAATATTTATGATTTGAGGCCCCAAATAAAGTCATAAAGCCATTTTCACACAACCATTTTCCAACTAAATATTAATCAGGCTGTCTTCTCATTTCTTTTCCAGTTTGGAAGAACTCATTAGGACCCCCCCCCCAACAACAATAATAATGCACCCAATACTAAGAGGCATTTTTGTCATACTTACATTTTTCAGATCATCATACAAACTTTATTATCAGACGGATATTACCTGACTAAATACAGAAAAAAAAAAAACACTTTTTAAACGATGATTTCATTTGTTAAGGGAAAAAAAAATCCCTATACAAACCAATCTAGCTCTTTGTGAAAAAGTGTTTGCCCCCCCCAAAAAAACAAAATAACTGTGATTAACCATTAAAAGGCAGAGTTCAGTGTTACTAACCACTACCAGACCTGTAGAATCAAGACATCACTTAAATAGAACCTGTCTGACAACATATCGCAGATGTATAAAAGATCTCAAAAAGCAGCAAAAAAAAAAAAAACTCTCGAGTTGACATAGACACAGGTTAATTCCCTGATCGACTCGTTTTCTGAACATTTTCTTTTACTAGCTCCTGCAGACAATGGAGGTTGAGAAACAGTTTAATATTCAGAATGCATATACAACGCAACTCTATTGTATTTCAAAAGGAACAAGAAAAAGTGATATACTAGTATTTTAATTGACACCATTTGCATTTTACCTTTCTTGCATTCATTATTTTATTTACATTTTAATATCCACTATATAAATAATAATAAAAAAAAAAACAAGTGTGATTAACCGCAGTTAATCACAGAACATTGTTGTGATTAACCCTTGTGTGGTGTTCGGGTCTGTGGGACCCGTTTTCATTTTTCATCAGATGATACAAAAAAATTTTTTTTTCTAACTCAAACTCATTGGCATTGGCTCATTTTTTGTGAAAAACCTATATCAAAACACATTTTCGATAAACACACACGGTAACCCCCCCCCCTCCCCCTACACATTTATATTACATACAGTATGTTTGGCCAAGGGCTAATAAACCTTGCTTCATTTGTAAATTTGAAACGAAAAAAAAATTCTACTCATATCTTGAGTTTAATTCATTTTATTTTACTTTTTTTTTTTAATTAATAAAAAAAGAGTAGCACTTTTTGAAAGAAATGTAACATAAGAAAGGTAAAGGGCAAATATTAACCATGTAAGCTGTTTATATTGCTTGCAATTTAGGTGAAGCAAGCATGTGTAAAGCATTTTAATGTAAAATTGCTTAATTTTGCTGAATTAAATACAAGTAACAAAGTAAACGAGTAACAAAAATATGAACACCACACAAGGGTTAATTAGATTACATTTGTAAATCGATTGACGCAACTATTTTTTTTAACAAAATGGAACTGAGCAAAACTAAACAAAAAAAGAAAAAAGTACATGAAGAAATGACTGATTTTCTTCTTCTGCATGTGTTGTGGATTTGATTATTTCACTTTAATGGAAAACTCCATTAAGCGTGATAGAAAGTATGATATAGTTACTGTTGTAGCAAAACTATGCTTTATGAAACTTTATGAAAGAAACCCTTTGGTCAATTCATCATGAAATGCTCTTTCTTAGAAAAAAGAAAAAAGTAAGACAAATAGAAAGAAAGAAGAAAAGAGAAGTTGAAAGGTTTGATGTGACAAAATAACTATGATTTTGAAAATCACACCTTTAAGGGTCAAATTTGAGGACAAAGTAAAATGTGCAGTAGCTACTTTTGTGGCAAAATGGTGATTTAGTGTCACGTCACTGTTACGCCTCTATCCTCTCGATCATTCAGCTGTGATGTGATTCACTCGCCTCTTGCTGGACCTTCAACTCCGGATCCCCTCAGTTCTATACGACTTCTATTCCTTTCACGACGGATGGACTTTCAGAGCTCCTTTCAAAGCTGGACTTTTCTTCTTCGCCGCTCCTTTGCCGACGTTTAGACACTATTCAAAGTGATGTTTTGCTGGCTTGCGGTTGGGGAAATAAGTGTCAAATCAAGGTTACTCTGCAGACTCAGCATAGCTTGACTACGGCCCTCCGGGCGGCTCTCGGCCGAGGCGAGGAGATAAAAGAAAGATGAAAATATTTTTAAACCCAGTGATGCACGACCACCTGAATTAGGGCCCTAATGTAGCATCGCCCATAAACGGGGGATGGCATTGAGCAGGGAGGCCATGCCGCTGGCTCGGCCATTAGCGCTCATTTTCCACTCTTAATAGCGCCGGCACCTTGTTTAATAAGCATAGATTACAGGTCATAAAGGGCAATGGCGCGGTGAGCCCGGCTGATCTGGGATCAGAGAGAGATGGAGCAGGGTACAGAAACAGTCCCGTCCCCTTTCCTAGCCTTCCCCTCGGAGGGCTTGATGGAAACGGGCAATAAAACCGCTGTGTATCCTGCCGACTACGCCAGGCTGCACCACACCACACGCGGCGACCCATTTATGCGCTTCTGAAAGACCCTCCGGAGAGCAGTGGTAGATAATGAATAATAGCGTTAGCTAAAGTGCCCGAGCTGTGACACAACTTAAGCTCGGAGAGTGAGTAGCCGGCTAAACTCGGGGTCGTCCTGACACCGCTGACCTTGAAACAAGATTGTGCAATTCCTTTACACAGAAGCCCATTGGTCAAATGCTTTTATAACTGTGTTGTAAGGCCACAACTTGAAGCCATTCAGTGCGACATTCAGTGAGAGTAGAAGAAAAAGTGGTTGGATAAGAGCAGAGCTACAGGGGTCTACGTGGTTCTTACCCAGGTAATCTGGTTTCCTGCAGCCTCCTTAAAAAAGGTGGACTCCCTCAAATGCTTTTAGAACTGTGTTGTAAGGCCACAAATTGAACAATGACTTCCAAAAAAGTGGACTGTGGAGTCACTGTGACCTCTACTAGGAAAAAGCAGATAGCAGATAAGAAAACGCAGATTGAGGGCTAGAACTATTGCCTCTCAGCACTGGGGTCTTGGGTCCAAGTCCCTATCTGGGTGTAGTTTCTCCCCATGTCCTTGTGGGTTTCCTTAAACAGTTCTTAAAAACATGGAAATCATGTGAATTGGTTTAAGTTTCTCTAGATAGATAGATAGATAGATAGATAGATAGATAGATAGATAGATAGATAGATAGATAGATAGATAGATAGATAGATAGATAGATAAAAAGGTGGACTCTCTCAAATGCTTTTAGAACTGTGGTCCAAGGACACAATTGGAACCATTTGCCTCTCAGCACTGGGGTCTTGGGTTCAAGTCCCTTTCTGGGTGCAATTTCTCTCCATGTCCTTGTGGGTTTCCTCAAACAGTTAATAAAAACATTGAAATCATGTAAACTGGTTTAAGTTTCCCTTAGATAAATAAATAGAAGTCCTATGGTTTGTCATTCTGTACAGCATTCAGTGAGAGTAGAAGAAAAAGTGGTTGGATGAGAGCAGAGCTACAGGGGTCTGGGTTTGCAGATTTGCTCCAGTCACTGTTCATGAATACTTTAGTTTGTTTTCTCAGTGTCTACGTGGTTCTTACCCAGGTAATCTGATTTCCTTCAGCCTCCTAAAAAAAGGTGGACTCCCTCAAATGCTTTTAGAACTGTGTTTTAAGGGCACAAATTGAACAATGACTTCCAAAAAGGTGGACTCTGGAGTCACTGTGACCCTCGTTAGGAGAAAGCAGATAAGAAGATACAGATTGATGGCTAGAACATTTGCCTCTCAGCACTGGGGTCTTGGGTTCAAGTCCCTATCTGGGTACAATTTCTCCCCATGTCTTTGTGGGTTTCCTCAAACAGTTAAAAAACATGGACATTATGTGAATTGGTTTAAATTTCCCCTAAAATAAATAGAAGAAAAAGTGGTTGGATATGAGCAGAGCTACATGGGTCTAGGAGGAGAGTTTTCTCTTAGTGTCTATGTGGTTCTTACCCAGGTAATCTGGTTTCCTTCAGCTTTCCAAAAAGGTGGACTCTCTCAAATGCTTTTAGAACTGTGTTGTAAGGCCACAAATTGAACAATGACTTCCAAAAAAGTGGACTCTGGAGTCACTGTGACCCTCGTTAGGAGAAAGCAGATAGCAGATAAGAAAATGCAGATTGAGGGCTAGAACCATTACCTCTCAGCACTGAGGTCTTGGGTTCAAGTCCCTGTCTAGGTGTAGTTTCTCCCCATGTCCTTGGGGGTTTCCTCAAACAGTTAATAAAACATGGGAATCATGTGAATTGGTTTACGTTTCCCTAAGATAGATAGATAGGTTCAAAAAAATGTGGAATCCCTCAAATGCTTTTAGAACTGTGTTCCAAGGACACAATTGGAACCATTTGCCTCTCAGCACTGAGGATCTTGGGTTCAAGTCCCAATCTGGCTGCAATTTCTCCCTATATATAGTAAAGTACCTAAAACTTATGGAATGTCACATGTAAACTAAAGAGCATGTCACTGATCTGTGGGAGATGTATTTGGGGTCTCCTGCATTGATTGTCAATGTGATTTCTGCCAGAATTACGTGTTTGTTAGCAAGGACCATTCTAGCCCAACATGGTGGGTGGCAGTGTCTTCTATGAGGAATTCTTGATACTTATGGGACGCTGTGGATCAATGAAATTTGCCAATTAAATGTCCCATCCATCTGGCACCCACTATATCGCCTCAATCAAGCTTCGATCGCTGAGCCCTGGATTCAGTCCTCCAGATGGACAGTCATTTCCGGTTGGAAATAATTGACTGCCACTGGTGTGTGTGGGTTGAGTGCTGATTGTAAAGGTTTATGTATAGTGTATATTACACTAAAGTGTCCTTGGGTGCAAAAGGCAGGATCTGCTAAATAAAAAAAAAAAAAAAATAGGACTGGGCAGTTGAATCCAACAATCTTTGATGAGTGAAAAACACAGTTTTTGAAGGTAAGATGCTTTTTATTTTATTTAAAATAATATTAATTTAGTGAATAAGAGCTTTTTAAGTAAACTTCTGTTCCCCAAATATATTTTTTTTACTTTCTTACTTTTGCTATTTGTTGGCTAGCTGAAACAATGGTAGGTAGGGGTTTGCTAGCTAAGGTGCTAATCTTGCTAGCTAATTAACCTAAAAAATCACACTACTGTTTTAAGTTAACTTAAAAAGCTCTGGTTCACTAAATGAATATTATTTTAAATAAAATAAAAAGCATATTACCTTCAAAAACTGTGATTTTTCACTCCGCAAAGATGGCTGGAT
Organism: Astyanax mexicanus; assembly: GCF_023375975.1. NCBI lineage: Eukaryota > Metazoa > Chordata > Actinopteri > Characiformes > Acestrorhamphidae > Astyanax > Astyanax mexicanus. Next base: position 31,786,041 of record NC_064426.1, on the reverse strand, counting down.
CCAACTGCCCGGCCTTTTTTTTTTTTTTTTTCATTTTGCAGATCCCGCCTTTCGCCCCACCTCTTCTTTAATTTGATTGGTAGTTTTTTTCTGAACCAATCAGTTTTCTTTCTGCCCTCAGAGCCCTTTTGTGTAAGTAAAACCCCTATCTACAGGTAAGGTAGAGTTGGTATACAGTGAATAGCTTCATTTGTATAATGTCTTGTATTTTCTTTAAACATTGTTGTTAAACTTTTTTTTTCTTATATTACAAATTAATTGATTTAAATTCTGTTAGAAATGCCTTTTTCTAGCTGTAACAGCCCTTTTCTAATTCAAATTAATTTTGTTAATTTTCCTTCTTTTAAATATATTGTTTTAATCATGTTTAAATCATGTTTTATTTTTGCTTTATTCTTATTTAATGTTTTATTTCCATTTTTACTGTTGTTTTCCTACATGTTTATGTGACTCTCTTTGTATTTTCTATTTTGTAAGGCACTTTGAATGAACTTGCCTAAAATCACAATTTAATCAATCTAATCAGCAAATATAAGGAATCAGAACAACATGCAATCAGATCAAATTCCCAAATTACTAGTTGCAACAGTAAGCTACATTTTTATGTTCAACCCGTAAATGAACCTCAGTAAAGCCAGCGTTGTAGTCTTATCCATATGCAAGATTTGCTCTATTGATGCTTTTCTTAACTTTTTTGTTTTTGCCAGTGAATCAAATTGACTTATTTGTAGAATGTGTAAGACTAACATGCTTTTTGGAGAAGAGGAGAGCAAAGACTTTAAGATTTTAACACCCCTAACTGGATATCCCTTTCAAGAGTACTCAGTACATCACTCAGCCCAGTACAGAGAGTTTTAAAACAACTAATAAGGTAGAGTTGGTATACAGTGAATAGCTTCATTTGATTCAATTCAATTTGGTCAATCCAAAAAACGTCAAAAACTTTGGAAGAATCCTCAAGAGTGCAGTTGTAAAAATGTTCATCAAAAACGTTATGATGAAACTGGCTCTCATCAGGACCCTTCCTCTAATTATGTTTTACTGGACTTTTCACAGTTTCGAGATTGCAAAATTAGTGGTGTTATCTTTTACAGTATTCCCTTTTTTTATAGGTTGTTACTACTGTGTCTTAGTTATATCCACATCGTGTTTCTTTGATGCATGATAATTAAATTGCCTGTGGTGTTTTTGTCTGATTTTTCCTTGACCACTGCTGTGGACCCTGACAGTGACTTAAGGAAATGCTCTATAAAGATATGAATCACTCTTACATCTGACTGACAACTGCCTCCAGCCTTTGTACAATCACAAATAACCCTGGGATATATTACAACAGGAAGACAATTATTTTAATAATATAAAGCTTATCACTTACATGTATATGGACAGTATGTTCCAGAATACATCTGAGGGAGTGGGTGTGAGGGAACTGGAGTTCTTCTGTTGGAACATGACAAAAAGAACACATTCCCCTAGTGAAAAAAAAAGTAGATTAAAATATACTAAGCATTATTATGCTATAGTGCACTTTAGTGAACTTGTAGCCACATTAGTATTAATCAGTATATTAAAGAGTGCTCAAATGAAACAACTTTTTTTCACTTATTATTTTTTAACTGTATAAAATATGTAGAAAAGTATTAGTTAAAGTGTGCTAGGTGTACTTAACTGTACTAAAATGGAAGTAAATGTACTTAAGTAACATTTAAACTACTTCATGTATGTAACCCCATATTTTTAAAAATAATACATTTAATACAGAGTATTACAACTGTATCACTATTTATTATTTACGATTTTAACACCACTAACTGGATACCCCTTTCAAGAGTACTCAGTACATCACTCAGCTCAGTACAGAGAGTATCAAAACACAGCAGTTGTCTCATTTCCCACAATGTGGCTTGTTTCAATAAAGTTATAGAAAAAATAAGAAGACATTTGCCCACATTTGAATTCACATTCAGTGCAGGAGACCCCACATTCCTTTAGCTACCAATATTTAGGAAGTGTTTGTTTTCCACTGTCCACAATGGCTTTTTCAAATGAGGTTTGGACACAGATCTCTATAGAGCTGCTTTGTGACCGCACCTGTTGTGGAAATTGCTGCACAAATCATTTCAAACTGAAGTTATTGAGAAGAAATCTGGGTTATTTTCTAACAACAAACAAAAAAAAACACTGCATATTCTGTTGCTAGTCATGCTGGGTTTTTTTCTTACTTGGTCTGAAAGAGCTTAGGCTACCAGGAAAGCTTTAGCAGCAAGAATTCAAGAAATAGCCACTGCTGCTCTAGTTTGTGCAAACAGGTCAATTTAGAAGATGGCAGCATGTAAGCATTTCAGCAGATTGACAGGAATATGTGTGATGAAAAGCAATTTAGAGAGGAATAAAGTTTATAGAAAAAGCAGAGCAAAGTCTTTAAGATTTTAACACCACTAACTGGATACCCCTTTCAAGAGTACTCAGTACATCACTCAGCCCAGTACAGAGAGTATCAAAACACAGCAGCTGTCTCATTTCCCACAATGTGGCTTGCTTCAATAAAGTTATAGAAAATATAAGCAGACTTTTGCCGACAAGGATTTCAGAAGATTTACAGGAATATATATGTGTGATGAAAAGCAATTTAGAGATGAATAAAGTGGGGGACGTTAAATAGAAGAGCTCGTGTGCTCTCTAGAAATCTCAGAGGTTACTGCAGGAAAACAAGTGAACTGGCAGCCGTGACCTTTCTGAAAGCTGTTTAGCGCTCGTGCCAGGCACATCACCACCGTCCGTTTTGTAAAATCAATTTTGTGTACATCAGCACGGCAAAAAAAGAAAAACATTGACTTAAACTCAAGCATTTCACTCAATCTGTTACACAGCCTAGGGAGTCGTGCTTTGCTGTCTGCCGAAAAGAATCTGGCAACGGATTCTGGCCCTGTTAGGACCACAGCGAAATCCTACAACCCACCCCAACCTCCCACTGCATCTCTAATCCGTTTCATACACACACACACACACACACACACACACACACACATTCAACACAGATTAACTCAAACACTACTGTACAATGCAGATTGTCATGCAGGAGAATGCTCATGTGGCGGTTCTAGGTCACTGGAAAGAAGACAGAGGTGAGTGTTTGGGCATTGACCACATAGGAATTGTAGCATGAATGAGAAGGCATGTTAAAAGCAGAGGTGGAAAAAATACAGAAATATTGTAATTAAATAATGTAATACCAGACAGATAGGGGTGACGCTTGCCGAATAAAAGGTAAAGACTGGTTTATTTACAGAGCCGTAAACAGAATAACACAGCCAGATAACAGGTTGAACCACACTCACAGAGTAAACAGGAGACGTAGTAGTGAAAACAGTCCAAGATCCGAAACCAGAGAGACAGTCCGATAATACAACAAATCCAATAAGGGCAAAGACAAAAGGTAAAATCCGTAATACAGGAAAAAGGGTCATAACAAAAGGGCAGACAGAAAAGGGTTTGGAAAAACGCTCAGTACGCAACATGAGTCGATAATACCTCGCAAAGGACAGACGCTAACAGAACCCTATACATACAAAACCTAGAATTACTATGAACCGGAACTTCCTAGAATACAGGTGACTCAGAACGGGGAAGCGTGACGCGATTTGGTGAAGGTGAGCGGCTGACGGTGACGTCATCGCCACTGGGTTCATGGGAAATGGAGTTCGGGAGTGTGAAAGGAGAGTCTATAGACGTGACAAATAAAAGTACCTTTACTTTGCTAAAATTCTACTCAAGTAAAAGTAAAAGTACCCATCTAAAAATCTACTCGAGTAAAAGTAAAAAAGTACTCAATTTAAAATTTACTTTGAGTAAAGGTTACATAATTACTTTTAATTATTTGATATAAGAAAAAGTACAACAAATCATAAATTAAATCGTTTTTAATGAACTATTATTTCACATAATAATTTGGACCTTTCAGGCAGTATTTGTTTAGAACACCACATAAAACATTTTCAAGAACAAGTGGCATAGGTTTCTATGATCCATTTTCTTTCTTTACTGTTAAAAGGTTAAGGTCATATAAGTGACTATAAACCGTATTTTTATAGTTTTACAGTTCATTATTATTTTTTTAACTTGCCATTGCTATGCTTTAACCGCTATTTACATGTTTTTTTAACATTTAAGCAGATTGTTTAATGATTAAAATACTCACCACCTCATGCTTTCTCAGGTTTGATGTGGAAGTTTTGAAAGCTGACAGCTCTGTCCGGCGGGGCACATTTTGTATTGCATGAGGACGCTATTGCCTCGTTATTCCACGCGCGAGCATCCGTGCGCCGGCGCATCCACACCAATTATTATTTTTTTTAATTCATACAATTGTTTTTTTTTTTTTCCCCAGCATTTTATTTTTTACTCAGTAACAGGGAGTTTTCCAATGTAGCAAAGTAAATTACTTGTGTCAAAATGTACTTGAGTAAAAGTAAAATTACCTATTTTAAAAGGTACTTTAATAATTACAAATTACTCATAAAATCTACTTAATTACAGTAACTTGAGTAAATGTAATTCATTACTTTCCACATCTGGTTAAAAGGCATGTATTGCTGAATCATGACTATGGATAGAATTGGCCTGTTGAGCTTGCTTTTTTCAATGAATCTGAACTGAACATGTGATCAGATCAAATTCATGTGTTTGTTTAACTCCTAGATTGAAATACAGAGTTTGCAGAACCTCAGTATCTGATTTATGTGCTAGTGTTCCTCAATAGCTGGCCTTTTCTTTTGCCAATGAATCAAACTCCCCTATCTGTAGAATGTGTAAAACTAACATGCCGTTCAGAAGAAGCAGAGCCAAAACTTTAAACACCACTAACTGGATCCCCCTTTTAAGATGACATCTCTCAGCCCAGTACAGTGATGATCAAAACACAACCGAGCTAACAAACACCACTAACCATACAAACTACTATGTGGGTGACTATAAACTACTATAAACTTATTCTATAAACTACAGACAACATTTCTCCCAAATTCCAAATTAAAATGTTGTCATTTAGCGCATTTATTTGCATAATAAATTAAGAAATAACAAGATGCAGAGCTTTCAGACCTCAAATAATGCTAAGAAAACAAGTTCATATTCATAATGTTGTAAGAGTTCAGTATTGTATTTTCAGTATTGTATATTTGGTGGAATAACCCTGGTATTGTAAGCATCTTGGCGTGTTTTCCTCCACCAGTCTTGCACACTGCTTTTGGATAACTTTATGCCTTTACACTCCTGGTGCAACAATTCAAGCAGTTCAGCTTGGTTTGATGGCTTGTGATCATCCATCTTCCTCTTGATTATATTCCAGAGGGTTTCAATTTGGTAGAATCAAAGAAACTCATCATTTATAAGTGTTTTCTTATTTATTTATTTTTTGTTTTAGAGCTGTATATCTGACGTAATAGAGTGAGACTGATTCATGTCAAATTGTACTGAATCATCACACACTTTGTTAGACATTTTACTGTGCAAAATCATATCATAACCATTCAAAAATTCGACGTATTTTTCTAAGCTAACAAAAAAAACACAGAGAGAAGTCAGTCTGTAGATAAATAATATTATAATTTAACTGTGTTCTCTGGCCTGATAGGTCAGCACTGTGATAGATGGACAAGCTGGAACCCTTATGAGAAGTGACATGAGTTCTTCAGGCTGTGGAAACGCGCCGGTCACTGTGGCCTGTCTTATTACGTCAGGAGAGCACGAGTGATGAGCTACATTTTTAGAGTGGCTGAGGGGAAGGACGTGTTGGCATTAACCTGTGCCCCCTCAGAGCCTGGTAGCAGCGTCTGTATCTGCAGAAAACTCAGCGGAAGAGCTGATAAACTCTTCTGACAGCTGCTGGAAAATAAAAGCACTTTCGGGCTATTCTTCTCCGTAATGTGCGCGACGCTACGCTAGGTTATAGGCTGATATCAAAAACCGAAACCCGGCGCAAGTCTTGATTTAACAACAACACGCGCATTCCCTTGTTTTTTTATGCCTCGTTGAGCACATATCCACGGGCGCCGCGATCGGAATATTACGCTAATAGAGATAAGGCGTCGACGACTCGAAAGGCGTTGAGCGCGAGCTTGTTTTAATCTCGACGGTCCATCGTTTCGTGGTTGTAGCGATTTAAATAGTGCAAACCTTGCGTGACGAGGAGATTAAACGTGCAGGAAGAAAAGGAACAAAAAGAGGACAAATATAGCTCTGTTTTACGCTTGCTGAAGAGAGACATCAGTTCCAGCGCATTTAGATCAGCGGTGAGCTGAGAGCGTGCCGGCGCGCTGATGCGCTATCTGCGCTATCTCATCACAATATCGTTCTTTGCTATCTGAACACATGACCAGAACGGCTGCAGAACCCAACGCCATGCAACGGGCAATTCCACCCACTTCCACTCACAGGCCTGCTGTAGAATCAATGAATCACTCTCCATTGTGCGCAATTGACAATTTACTCTCTGGAACAAAGCCAAAGGGGGGGAAATGAAGCCAGCGTCACATATGCTGCTACTTTTCTATGTATTTCACAGCACGTGCCATTTGAGGAAATGCCATAATTGATATAACTCACACCTAAATTAACACAGTTGACTCATTTCCACATTTCCAATGATGCTGCTTGATTTAATAAAAATAAAAAAAAAACAATAATAGAAACAAATCAATGCTCATATTCTCTGGGAACAAGAGCTACAAGAGCCCAACACCTACCAATTGCTGTAAAATTAACCACACGCCGCCGTGTTCTCCTTCCACACTACTGGACTCCATTTCCCAAAATCCCATGAACAACAACACCCGCTCACCTTCACCCAATCACGTTACGCTCAGATGCTCTGACTCGCCTGTGTTCTGAGTTGGTTCCGGTTCATTCCCCTCTAGCTTCCTGTATTTAAGGCGGCCGTTTGTAAACAAACACTGCGAGGTATTGCCGACTCATGTTGCATACTAAGCGTTTTCCTGTGTACTGTTTTTGCCTTCTCGTTACGACCCTGTTTTTGGATTACCGGTTTATGTCTTTTGTTTTACCCTTTCTGGATTTGATGTATGGTTGGACTGTTTCTCAGTTTCGAACTCGGACTGTGTATTTGACTACGTCTTCTGTCATTGGTGAGATCGCTGTTTGCCTGGCTATTCTGTTAGCAGTATCTGTTAGCCTACCTGCTAATAAACCTGTTTGTACTTTTAACTCGGCTCGCATCACTCCTCACTACCTGGCGTTGCACACTGCACATTGTTTAATTAGCTGAGTTTCTGAGAATTTCTGAAAAGTTATGCACAATTTACAATGTTTCCATAAACATATGCAATTTTTAGACTGTATATTACATTCTTTGGACACTGCAGATTATCAAATGGTGAGGCTTAAATTATTTTTTTGGTTTACAGGCTAACTAGCTACAACAAAGTTTGCAGGACCTCAACAAAGCCAGTGTTGTATTCTGATTAATTTGCTAAATGCTAAATCTCAATTGCTGGCATCACATTTGTGTAGAATGTGTAAAACTAACGTGCCTATTTGGAAGAAGCAGAGAAAAGACTTTTAACACCACTAACTGGAACACCCTCTTAAGAGTACATTGCTTGTCACTGTTTCAATAAAGCTATGGAAAAATTGAGAAGACATTTGCCCCCTCAAGAAATTTATCACCAAAACCAACTAAGCATTGTGCACAAATCATGCTCCAATTCTGTAAAAAAACAAAACAAAAAAAAACTTTTAAAAGTCACCCAACACCTAAAAGTTGCTGTAATTGTCCACTGAATATAGTATAATTAGCTAAGTTTCTATTCAAACATTCCTAAAAAAAATGCTATGCACAATTATTAACATTTCAAATAACATATACAGTAAAGAGTTTGCAGAACTTCAGTAAAGCCAGTGTTGTACTCTGATTCGTTTGCTGGCTTTGCTCAATTGCTGGTATATGTGTAGAATGTGTAAAACTAACATAGCTTTTGGAAGAAGCAGAGAGAAGACCTTTAACACCACTAACTGGATACACTTTTCAAGAGTACATCACTCATGACTGTTTTAATAAAGCTATAGAATACATGGGAAGACATGTATTACCAAATACAACTAAGCATTGTGTCCAAATAATGCTCCAATTCTCTGAAAAAAAAAAACATTTTAAAAGTTATGCAACACCTACCAACTGCTGTGAATGTGCCCATAACATTACACTGAACATAGTATAATAACATTTCTTAAAAGTTATGCACAATTTATGATGTTTCCTATAACATACAAGTATATTATCTAGTTTTTGTCTACTATAATTATACACAAAAAACTAAGATGATTTAGTCTACCATGATTAGAAGCCACAACATACAATCAGATCAAATTCCCAAGTTAAGGATTTTAGCACTAAACAATGAAAACCTGCAGTTTTTTTTGTTCAATCCCTTGATAGAAATACAGAATCTGCAGAACCTCAGTAAAGCCAGCGTTGTATTCTGATTAATTTGCCAGGTTTTTTTTGGTATTTTTTGTTGCCAGTGACTCAAACTCTGTGTAGAATGTGTAAAACTAACGTGCCTATTTTGAAAAAGCAGATCAAAGACGTTTAACACCACTAACTGGATAACCCTCTTAAGAGTACATCACTCATGACTGTTTCAATAAAGCTATGAAAAATATTAGAAGACATTGCCCCTTCACAAATCCATCACCCAATTATGAATAATAGAAGCCAAAACATATTTGCTGGCTTTGCTTAACTGCTGTGACTCAAACTCTCATATTTGTAGAATGTGTAAAACCAACGTGCAATTTGGAAGCAGTTGAAATACATTTTACACCACCCTGTGAATGTACTCATAACATTACACTGAACATAGTATAATTCTATAATTTATTAAAAAAATTATAAATATTTTTATTATTAAAATTAATCAATAGAAAATATACTATAAGATACTAACGTGCCTTTTAGAAGAAGCAGGTCAAAGACATTTAACATTACTAACTGGATAGCCCTTTCAAAAGTACATCACTCATCACTGTTTTAATAAAGGAAAGATGGCGTAACAAAGACAAATAAAAAGATTTGTTTTTTTTTGTGCTAGGAATGCTAATGCTTCACACTGTGTTTTCACTACAATTCTGATCTTCTTCTAGTAATATCTCCTAAAGGCGGCTTGCCCAGAAGCACTGCTAGCACTGCCTCACACTGCACTTCTGCACTAACCTTGATACAGCTACTCTGTGAGGCTTGATTAATAATGTAATTTAGTGTGATATATATACAGCAGTGCCCTGGCACACATGCTCGTGTTAATGGAGCTCATCTCTCCCCTACGCTGAGGCCAAATTAATGTCACGTCCAGCCAGCTCTATTCAGACTTTACCATTTTATAGAAGCGCATGAAAAAATTCAGTTCTGTCATAGCGATAAACAGATGTCACTTTCTGTTTTTGATAACTTAGCAGATGACATGTCTCTCCAAACCATCACTGATCATCAGTAAATGTTGCATTTCATTTGTAAATCAAGGGAGCAGAGTCTGGAGGAAGAGTGGAGAGACACACAGTTCAAACTGCTTGAGGTCTAGTGTGAAGTTTCCACAATCAGTGATGGTTTGGAGAAACAGGTCTGTCATCTGCTGCTGTTGATCCACTGTGTTATATCAAGTCTAAACTCAGTGCAGTGTTTCACCTGCTGACAACTTTTTATGTAGATGCAGATTTCATTTTCTAGCAGGACTTGGCACACTGCCCACACTGCCAAAAGTACCAATTGGTCTTATATAATATTTTAATTTTCTGAGACACTGATTTTTTTGAGTTTTCATTGGCTGTAAGCCAGTAATTATCAACAATAAAATAAATAAAGGCTTAAAATAGATCACTTTGTGTGTAATACACCTATAAAATATATGAGTTTCACATTTTTTTCAAACTGCATTGCTCAAATTAAGTAACTTTTCAATTATATTCTATATTTTTATGCAATTTTACCTGCATTTTATAGCGAACCTTAAAAAAGTGGGACTTACAAAAATTATTTAAAAATTGGAAAAAATGTCAATGGTAGTAACTAAATCTGGAAAGGAAAAAACAAACTTTCACAATCTGATTGTAAAACTCAGAGATACAGAGATATGAACATAACTTTAATCACTGCTGAATAAAAGAAAAAAAAATTAAAACTCTTAAAAATTAAATACAGACACAATCCGGGGGAAAGGAAACTGGGAACACCTGGGGACAGGTAACAAGGGGGCGGAGCTACATGGTGACACTTTTCTTAATTTTTTTTAATTAGAAAATTTTACATTAAAGACTGTTATAAAGTTGTACAGGAAAACAGGTGAAATATTTTTTTTTAAGTGTTTAATAAACCAAAACATGTTTTGTTCCTTCTGTCTGCATCGTTTAAATAGTAATGGAGCTTAGTAATATATCTATACTGATGGGCTAATTTTTGGCATATTGCTATCTTGGCAATGGAAAACACAGGTGTACTAAACAGTGACAGTTTAGTTCAGAACTTAAGTCCTTGGTTTTACATCCTCCCACATTCTCTCTCTCTCTTTTAAAAAAGCAAAATCAATCTCAGAAAGAGAAACAGCAGAGAAAGTAATGGAAAAAGAGGTGAAGCAGTGAAGAGCAAAAACAGTGCAATAAAGTGAAGGAATCGAGTGAATTTTCATTATCGAGATGCATAAGTCTGTGACCCGTGTTTATATACGGAGTGTGCGGAGGGTGAGGAAGCTGAAAAGCGCGGCGCTTAGCTCTTTCAACCTCTCCTCAGCTCCGGAGAAGCCTGCTCTGACTTTCATCCCTTTCCGAGGGTCGCTTTGAAAACGCTTTTCTGTTTTTTATCTTTTTTTTTTTCTGTAAGCAGCAGCCAGGGCTTCACCTGAGACAGACAAAAAGCATTCCTCTCTCTTTCTCTCTCTCTCTCTCTCTCTCTCTCGCTGCAGTTTAACTCTGATGGGTACAAATGAAGCATCCGTTTGCTCGTCTTCCACTATACATCGAGTCCCCAACCTATTGCAGATTCATTTAAAAACAACAAAAAAAGAAATGGTTTTAGCTTCGTATTTTCTGATGCATCGCAGTATTTAGTAAAGCAGAGTCTGTAATTAAAGCAATAAACAAATCATTATCAAATCTATAAAATATAATAGAATATACTGTAGAATAATGTGCCCAAACATGCTAAGGAGAAGTACCAGGGGTACCAGAGACCAGGGGCATCAACTTTTGTTTTGCACACGGTTACAAAACATTTCAAATCTTTTCATGCCTTTGGTCTACGCCTATAGATAGATTCAAGATTCAAGATTTAAGATTTGTTGGCTGCTGCACATCCATGATGCGAATCTCCCGTTCCACCACATCTCAAAGCTGCTGTATTGGATCTATGAGATCTGGTGACTGTAGAGGACATTCCAGTACAGTACAGAACTCATTGTCGTGTTCTAGAAACCAGTCTGAGATGATTCTCTTGAGCTTTATGACATGGAGGATTATCCTGCTGGAAGTATCCATCAGACGATACAGGTACAATGTGGTCATAAATGCTCAATTGGTACTAATGGACCCAAAATGTGGCAGGAAAATACCCCCCACACCATTGCAGCACAACCACCACCAGCCTGAACCAGCTGTTGATACAAGGCAGGATGGATCAATCATAGCTTTCACGTTTTTGATGCCAAATTCTGACCCTACCATCCGAATGAATGTCGCAGCAGAAATCATCAGAAACTCATCAGACCAGGTAACGTTTTTCTCATACCAATCTTCCAATTTTGGTCATTCTGAGTGAATTGTAGCCTCAGTTTCCTGTTCTTAGCTGCCAGGAGCTGCACTTGGTGTGGTCTTGGTCTTCCGCTGCTGTAGCTCATCATCTGCCTCATATTTCGACGTGTTGTGCTGATCCTGTTCAGAGATGCTCTTCTTCTGCAGACCTCGGTTGTAACAAGTGGTTATTTAAGTTACTGTTGCTGTTCGTTCTATCAGCTCGAACCAGTCTGGCCGCTCTTCTCTGAACTTTGGCATCAACGAGGCATTTGCGCCCACAGAACTGAACTGCAGCTCACAAAATACCTTTCTTCTCCATTCTGATGCTCTAATGGTTTGAGCTGCAGCAGATTGTCTTGGCCATGTCTACGTGCCTAAATGCATTGAGTTGCTGCCATGTGATTGGCTAATTCCAGAGCTGGACTGGTAATCTGGCGTACCAGGCGTTTGCCCGGTGGGCCGACAGTCCTCGGGCCGATGCTGTTGGATTTTTTTTTCTTTCCCACAATTTAGAGGGGGCGGCCCATTGGCCCATCCTCAATATAGACAGTGGACTGAACCAATCAGGATATAGGACGAAAGCGGCCCCACCCTCTCTCTGCATGATACGTTCAGTGTTGAGCATGTGTGTTAAAGGAGAGTCAGTAGCTTCTATGCTGTGGTTCAACATTTTTTAAAAAGCACTAAAATAAGTGAAATAACAGATTTTAAAATCGATAAATGATCAGTTAACTTAAAAAGTAAGTGTAAAAAATATAAAAGTAATATTAGCAAAAGTTATGCCCACACTGAATAAGAATAAAACAGTGTCAAATGCTTTTAAGACTTTTAAGAAGTTGTGTTGCATGAATTTATAAAGCAGCCCTGTTTGTAGCCTGATACAAATACATGTTATAGCTGTTTAAAGGAGGAAGCACCTTTAACCTGAAGAATTAGAATTGAGCTGTTACATCAGAGATATTCAGAAAATATATATTAGACATGAATTCAATAAAAACGATGAAGAATCAATTGAATTGCGCAGAGCAGACAAAAATGAGGATAAAAATACTAAACTTCTGGTTCCACTTTAAAATAAGACTACCTTTATAAAGGGTTTATAAATGGTTTACAATTAGCTTATTAATGGTTACTAATAAGGTTGTAAATGCCTTAAAAATCATTAATAATCAGTTATAACGCATACGTAGAAAGGGCAACAATGACCTGTTGTTTATAAATGTCTAAAAGTGTTAGTGGTGGAATGATAAAACTTGGGAGTTAAATGGTTAAACTGATGTTGACTGATGAAGAAGCAAGTTGAGTTAGATGGAGAAGACAAAGTAAGTTGAGTATCTGACAAGGTCTGAAGTTTAACATTATAGATGGCTGTGGTTCACTATTTGGCACATATATATATACGTATGTGTTATAACTGATTATTAATGATTTTTAAGGCATTTGTCACCTAATTAGTAACATAATAAACTGATTGTAAACCATTTATAAACCCTTTATAAAGGTAGTCTTATTTTAAAGTGGTGCCAAACTTCTTATATTTAACATGTTGATACATTATGCTTCTATGTAACCCCACACACATAATTTGTAATAAGTGGATTGTGCTCCGCTTATTATGAGGGGCCGGTCTAAACCAAAATGCCAGGGCCAATTTTTTGTCCCAGTCCAGCCCTGGCTGATTCTACATTTGCATTGTGGACAGGAGGCCAAGTGTTAAGTGTATGTAGAGTACAGATACAACAGTTTAGTACTCAAATATGCTAGTAAAATATTTCTACTTCATTTCTACACGTCTCTGCAAAGTATCAAGTATCAAGTGCATCAGACTCCTTCATAATGAAGCGCCTCTTTCACAATGAAGTCCAACATCAGTCGCTAATGAACATCACATTTTCAGGAACAAACCCCCCAAAAAATCATCCGTCATCTCTCCTCTCCAGACGAATCAAGCGTCTCCTTCAAAGCCTCCAACATGGACCCCCGTGTGCGCCGCCATATTGGTGATGAATGTCGACAAACCCGTACAAGCTGTTTCCTCCTCAGCAGAGTAAAACTCGAAGAGGCATCGACTCGACTCGGTTAATCCTCGCAAACCGAAACAGAGCGAGAGAAAACAACGGGAACTTTACTTTTCCCGGGCGCTCAGCACAAACGCCTGATCAATGGTGTCAAAGTCGGCGGTTGGGTCGGAAGCTTGAAAGACTGATGAGGACGAGGCCTGAATCAGCAGCGATTGCTAGCAACCGACAAGCCTGGCAGTGTCCGGTGCTTACAGTGCATCTGCTGTAAACGTGAGTGACAGGCAATACGGCTGCAGCAGCAGCAGCACCTGCACTGTGAAAAGCATTGTGCAAACTAGAGTCATCTATATACAATACCTGTATATCAAACAAACACAATGGCTGTAATGCTAAGAGTTGTTTTAAAAAAAAATGGCATACAAGGATCATTTTGGCTACTTTGTATTTTTACACCAAAATACAATACCAAATCTGGAGCTTGTCAGGCACTTTAAGGCACATTGCGATTGTTCATTGCTATCTTACACCCTGCCAACAGTCTGTTTTCATGGGTAAATTGAAAAGATGCTTTTAAATATACAGCTCTGGAAAAAAATAAATAAATAAGAGACCACTTCAAAATGATCAGTTTCTCTGATTTTGCTATTTATATGTTTATGTTTGAGTAAAATGAACATTGCGGTTTTATTCTATAACTACAGACAACATTTCTCCCAGGTTACAAATACAAACATTGTCATTTAGAGCATTTATTTACAGAAAATGAGAAAAAAATGGTCAAAATAATGAAAAAGGTACATGGCTTTTAAACCTTAAATAATGCAAAGAAAACAAGTTTAAAAATGTATTTAGAAACAACAATGCTAATGTTTTAATAGTTCAGAAATCAATATTTGGTGGAATTACCCTGATTTTTTTATTTTATCACAGTTTTCATGCATCTTGGCATGTTCTTCTCCTCCACGTCTTACACACTGCTTTTGGGTGACTTTATTCCACTTCTGGCACAAAAACTCAGTTCAGCAGTTCAGTTTGGTTTGATGGCTTGTGAGCATCTATCTTCCTCTTGATTATATTCCATAGGTTTTCAGTAGGGTCCAGGTCTGGAGATTGGGCTGGCCATAACAGGGTCTAGATCTGGTGGTCCTTATTTTAAAATTTTCCGCATTGTAAAATAATACTAAAGTCTTCCAAACGATAAGGAAAAAACATATGGAATTATTTATTAAGCAAAAAAAAAAAGCTAAACAAACCAGAACATGTTTTATTTTATTTTAGATTCTTCAAAGTATCTAAGTATCTCCTGCTTAGATGATCAGCTTTGAACATCTTGGCTGCTGGATTTTCTCAGTCAGTTTTTTTTAATGAGTTAGAATCACCTGGAATCAACAGCTTTCAGTTAACAGCTGTGCTGAACTCGTCAAGAGTTCGTTACTTATTGAATTTTTTGCATTTTAATGTGTTTGAGAGCATCAGTTGTAAAGTTGTGAAGAGGTAGAGTTGTTAAACAGTGAATAGCTC
Source organism: Astyanax mexicanus (assembly GCF_023375975.1). Classification (NCBI taxonomy): domain Eukaryota; kingdom Metazoa; phylum Chordata; class Actinopteri; order Characiformes; family Acestrorhamphidae; genus Astyanax; species Astyanax mexicanus. The sequence goes on along the minus strand of NC_064426.1, from coordinate 31,770,706 downwards.
AAATTTAAGTAATGTTTTAATCCATATTATGGTAAGAAATACTCAACTAAGTAAAGAAAAAAATACTTTAATGCATGAAGATCAGATGATATGAAACGTTTCAAGAACTTTCAGTGAGAGTATCCTCATGTGCAGATGATCACAAAGACTATCAAAAACATATAAAAATTTATGATGAAACTGGCTCTCATCAGGTCCGTACCAGGAAAGGAAGATCAAGCGTTTCCTCTGTTGCACAGGATAAGTTCCCTTATGTCCAGATAAGAGCACCTAAATGCTTTATAAATTATTTTAGTTTGTTTAACACTTGTATAATGTATTATACTTATTTTCTTTCCCAGTTTTCCAGTTTTCCTAGTGCAATACACTTCCTACTTCTTGATTCTTTATTGTCAAATCCATTTGACATCAAAATAAAATAAATATTGCATGTTACATATATGAGTTTAATATTAAACTTAATATTGATTTTAATGTTATTGATATTAGAACTTATATGTGCTTTTGCACTGCCAAAGTGAGAAACAGTATTGAATTCTCTGGGCTTTTGTAATCAAATTTGTCGCAATAATTCAATAACTGACACGTTTGACACTTTATTGTTTACCATCAAATCGTTGATGTTTGATTGGTGCAAACATAACATTGGAGATATTAAAGTTACTCCATTTGGGATGAAGCATATGCAGTATTTATATTAGCTTTGATTTAATCAGCCATGTTATATATATATATATATATATATATTGCTGTATGCTACGTCGTAAACATGAAAGCAATGAAACAAAGGTTTGTATAACAGATCAGAAGATAATTGCACGTTTTTGATCCTGGCTATGATGGATTTTTGCAGAAGAAAAGAAACCCTTTGCTGCGCTTGAACAGAATTCATGGCCGCTGTTTGTTTGAAGATGTTTAGACTGTGCTTTCTGTCGGCTGCGTTCAGAAACACAGCTGACAGGATTAATCACTGAGTCGCGTTCATACGGACACTCAACCCTTCACAACCCTTTCACTTCAGCTTGTCGTGAGAATCACGCATTAGTAAAAATGCATTTCAAGTGCCAAGATAAAGGAAAATAATAATTAGAATATGTTTTTTAAGCCATTACAAGGTGAACTTGTTTGTGTGCTTTGGGTCATTGTCCTGCTACAGAACCCAAGTACGCCTGAGCTTAAGGTCACAAACTGATGGTCGGGGATTCTTTCATCTGTTACAGCAAGTTGTCCAGTTTCTGAAGCAACAAAGCAGCTCGAGACCATCACACTACCACCACCATGTTTTACACACACCTTCCAAAAAGTTCAAATTTTGAATTTTGACATTATAGAGAATATTTTCCCAAAGTTCTAGGGATCATCAAGATATTTTTTTTTACCAAATGTGAGACAATCCTTTGTGTTCTTTTTTTCAGCAATGTTTTTTTTTTTATATGTTGAAACTCTACCATGTATACCATATTAACCCAAACTCCCTCCTCTTTCTTACTTTTTTGTGACCTCCTGGATGAGTGGTCCATGCCCTTTTGGAGTAATTTCGGTAGACCGGTCACTCCTGGAAAGGTTCACCAGTGTTTCATTTGTTTTCTCCATTTGTGAATTAGCTCTTAGCTCTTGCAGTGATTCGCTTCAGTGCCAATGCTTTAGAAATGACGTTGTAACCTTTTCCAGACTGATAGATGATCAATGACTTTGTTTGTCATCTGTTTTTGAATTTCTTCAGATAGTGGCAAACTGTGTTGCTTTTTGAGATCTTAACAAGTCAGACCTGCAGTTTTTTTAAATGTTGTTCTGGGTTCTTTTTTGGACCTCCTGGATGAGTGCTCCATGCCCTTTTGGAGTAATTTCATTAGGGTGGTCATTCTTGGGAAGCTTCACCAGTGTTCCATGTTTTTTTCCATTTTTGAATAATAGCTCTCACTGTGGTTCACTTAAGTCCCAAAGCTTTAGAAATTACTTTGTAACCTTTTCCAGACTAATAGATGATCAATGACTTTGTTTGTCATCTGTTTTTGAATTTCTTCAGATCGTGGTAAACTGTGTAGCAGTTTTTTAAATGTTGTTCTGGGTTCTTTTTTGTGACCTTCTGGATGAGTTGTCCATGCCCTTTTGAAATAATTTCGGTAGCCTGGTCCCTCCTGGGAAGGTTCACCAGTGTTCCATTGTTTTTCTCCATTTGTGAATTATAGCTTTCGCTGTGATTCGCTGGAATCCCAAAACTTTAGAAATTACTTTAACATTTTCCATACTGATAGATGGGTTTTAAATGCACTGTTAAAAAAAAAGTGTAAAAAAATCAGTAATTTCCAGGCAGCAGGGAGCACCAGAAAAAGAAAAAAACAAAACAGAAAAATACTGTCACATTTAAAACAGATATAAACTGTAAAAAAAAGGATTTACTATGATTAACAACTATTACTGTCATTTTACAAGAACTTCTACTTTAATTGCATGAAATCTTTTACTTTGAACAGATTTTAATTCTTTAAAAAGTATCATACACTCCTTATAAAACAGAATAATGATTAATTTTACAAGAACTTGTCCTATAATTACATGACAGTGTATAATTACTCAAACAGTCTATAATTACTCAAACAGTAAATTAAATTAGGCCTTTATTTTTGACTACATTTCTCTTGTTTTAGATTTCAGCTAACAATTTGTAACAATGTTTGATTAGTAGAACATTTTCTGAATGTTACATTTAATTAATCTAATATTTATAAAATCTTCTGATAACATTATTGCAACAGCACTTGTGTCAATATCTATTTATTTATTTATTTTCTGTCCTGTTTTACCTACAACATTTCTATTATGTTAGTATTAGCCTGAGAATGTAATGTAGAACAGTTCTTATGACTATTATTACTGTATGTCACACATTTGCACGACATTGCTAAAATATTGTTTCTGCAACGTTATACTGTAACATTTCTTTAGGAAACTTTTTAAATGTTGCTAAACATCCTTATAACGTTTTCTGCTGGCTGTTATTGTACAGTATCTTTTACAGTTTAGCTTTATCTCACGTTAGTCTCTTTTTTACCACAGTTCAGTGAGGCATGCTTGTTTTTTTTTTTGTTTTTTTTGTTTTTTCTGGGGTATACACCCTTTAAAACTGAATATTTGAAGGCACAGGCACAGGATTCAGATCATTAGAGCCCCTCAGGCCGCAGCAGAGGACAGCGTCTGCAGGAAGGAGCAGCAGCAGCAGCTCGTTCTGAGACAAAGCTTTTGTCTCGAATTTTCCACGAGCTGCTTTTTTAAAGAGCACAGGCCGCAGTGCAGTGGCTGCACGCTTTCGCCTCTACCTGCTGAGGAGCTTCCCGAGGGGGGGGGGGGGGGGTAGATTATTCCTGTAAGTCGAGGCTTTTTAAAGCGAGCCGGCCTGCGGCGGGAGCTGCGCCATTCATTTGAGGTGTCAAAGTGTGGGCCGTCCTCGCGCCTCTCACAACTCTCACAACTCTCACAACACTCATTTAGGGGAAGACTTTGATGCTCCGCCGCCGTCGGAGGCAAATGTCACCATTAGTGCTGTGGATTAAAGAAGAGTAAAGCAAGAAAAAGGCAGATGAACTGCTCTGACTGACTGACTGCTCTTTACTGAGATAAACGACTGGAAATCTTCTTCACGTTTAAAAGGATATGGAACAAAACAGTGTCTAAATTGTTTTTCTTCATAGCAAAAAACTAGAGAAGAAAATAAAAAGTCAGATCTGTATTTTTTTAAATGTTGTTCTGGGTTATGGCTTTTTTTGTGACCTCCTGGATGAGTGGTCCATGCACTTACAGTCCACATGGCCAGTAAGTGTAGTGGACTGCAGTATATGTTGATTGATACATTAAAGCTGAAAGTGGCCTCCCTTTCCACACAGCTGACTGCCTCCTCCTCCCGTATTCTTCATCATAAGAGATCAATCCACTGTCCTACAGAGATAATGAAAGTGTCATCCTCTCGGCTATCAGATCCCGCTAGATCCATCGCTGCAGCTCCGTCTGTCCCACACAGTTTACACTAACTTACGGTGTGTGCTGCAAACAGTAGTTCACCCTTATATCTGCTGTGGGAATAAATTTAAAAGGATGCATCTTTAAAATGATACATACTACTTCTACAGTATATGCGTACTGTCTGTTCATTACTTTCTAAATCATGCATGCTACTTTTTTAAAATCATGCATACTGTTTTTTCTGATGTTATGGACATGCATACCACTATTTGAGCATGCATGCTACATTTTTAACAAAAATAAACTGTATACTAGGACATACATAGTAATTTCTGAACAAGCATGCTGCTTTTCGAACATGCATACCATGTTTTGAACATGCAAACTACAATTTTAAACATGCATGCTACATTTTAACAAAAAGTACACTGTATACTAGGACATGAATAGTAATTTTGAACAGGCACACTACTTTTTAATCATGCATGCTACTTTTTAAACATGCATGCTACTTTTTGAACATGCATACTACAATTTTAAACATGCATACTACATTTTTACAAAAAGTACACTGTATACTAGGACATGAATAGTAACTTTGAACAGGTATACTACTTTTTAAGCATGCATACTACTTTCTTGAACATGCATACTTCTTTTTTTGAACATACATACTACTTTTGTGAACATACATACTACATTATTACAAAAAATACAATGTATACTAGGACATGCATTTTTGAACAGGCAAGCTTCTTTTTGAATATGCATACTACTTTTTGGGCATGCATATGCTTCTTTTTGAACAATGCATGCTATATTTGTACCAAACGTACAGAGTATACTAGGACATGCATAGTCATTTTTAACAGCCATGCTACATTTTAAATATGCATACTACTTCTTGAGTAGGAATGCTTCTTTTCTTTTTGAAGATGCATATGCAATGCATATTCAAAATGTTCAAAAAGTAAGACTTTGGTTTTTGGTGTGAATATTGTATAATTTTGTGTAATTCTGTGTGAATTTGGTCTATTCTGGCTGTATAACTAACTCCTACCTCTCTGGCCTATTTTTTGTCAGAGCACAGTGAGTTGATGATCACCCTGAGTGCCGGGTGGGCTGGCTGGCAGTGTGGCTAATGGCTTTTAAACTGAGCTGTTCCTCTTAGCCATGGAGAAGCCGTGCCAGCGTGTGCAGCGACCGGCGCGAGAGATGTTATCTGGAGCGTTCAATTGAGCACAATCAAATATTTATGACACAGAGGCAGCATTATCAGGGTGTTGGTGTAATTAGACATGGGGAGATATCAGGGCCGGCGTTGGGGGAGCGCGGGGCGTACAGTAGAGCTCTGGATGAGAAGAAGACGCCTTCCCAGAAGACGTCTGGAGCTCTGCTCGCCGCTTATTGAAACATCATCCCTGCACGACACCAGCGGCTCTCCCTCAAACGGCCGCCTGAAGAGCCGCCAGCACTTTCCCTGCCTTTTTCCTGGAGTGCTTTATCTTAATTGTTGATGAGGAGATTGGACGTGAATTATAATTAGCAGGTCCATGGAGAGATGGGCGTGTGTGTGTGTGTGTGTGTGTGTGTGCTCGCTCGCGTACAGAGGGTGAAAGTCTCTCAGCTGCCAACCACTGGGATGAAAAAAAATAAAAAAAAATAAAAAAGAGAGCCAGCAGTGATTACCATTGATTGCGAACTGATTGATTGACTGACCCACATTTTAAATCAAACCATTTTAATCAGCTGAGTGGGAGGGCTGCGGCCCGCCTGTCTGTCAAACCGCTGTCCTGAAGTGTGTGTTTTCTCAACATTAATTAAGAACAGACTATGATCCTACAGTACACAGTGACCTAAATCTATAGGGAATACGAGAATACACAATAACAGGCTGTGAAGAAAATCAGTACGCTAAACTTGAACTTTATCCAGTTTAAGTTCAGTCCTGAAATGCCTAGATGAAGAGAGAGATCTTGTCATGCAGGCCTTACCAAGGACAGACACTCGCAGACAGAGGTGAAAAGTAACTAATTACATTTACTCACGTTACTGTAATTGAGTAGATTTTTATGAGTAATTTGTAATTTTTAAAGTAGTTTTTAAAATAGGTCATTCACTCCCCGTTACTGAGTAAAAAATACAATTCTGGGGAAAAAAACAAATTTTCTAAATAAATAAAGTTGAGTTTTGTTCTCCATGGCAGCGCAGCTGAACTTCTCTATGCAGTGTGTATTATGGTTAGCGGGAGAGACGCTGTGTAGCCTGGGGTCTGTGTGCGCGGTGTTCTTTTGAGTTACGCTACCCATCGATATGTGCTTCTTTACGGCACTGCACATGCACCGACCGGCAGTTTTTTTTGGATGATTTCATGTTTTTAATGATAATTCCTTACATTTTTATTGGAAACATTAAACAATCTGCTTCAATGCTAAAAAAAAACATGTTAAAGCATAGCAGTGGCAAGTTAAATAAATAATAATTAACTGTAAAACTATAAAAATGCAGTTTATAATCACCTTTATGACCTTAATTTTTAACAGTAAAGAAAAAAATGGATCATAGAAACCTATGCCACTTGTTCTTGAAAATGCTTTATGGGGTGGTCTGAACAAATACTGCCCGAAAGGTCCAAATTATTTAATTTAATAATTATTTAATTTATGATTTGTACATTTTTACATCAAATAAATAAAAGTAACTATGTAACTTTCACTCAAAGTACATTTTAAATTGAGTACTTTTTTTTTACTTTTACTCAAGCAGATTTTTAGATGGGTAGTTTTACTTTAGAATTTTAGCAAAGTAAAGGTACTTTTACTTAATTACAATTTTTCAGTACTTTTTCCACCTCTGCTCGCAGATACTAAACAAATAATTTATTAATTATCAAAAAAGACTAGGCTAGGTAGCTAGAGACAGGCAGGGTCAGTATCAGAAAAACAGCAATAATGAACAACATACCACAGTATAAAAGGCAAAAAGGGTCATACACATGGAATCCAAAAGATAGAGAGTAGTCAAAAAACACAAAACAGGTTAGGGTAACAAACAAAAAAACAAACAAAAGAAACGCAGAAGTCGTAGAAGAGCTGGCAAACTACAGTAGATACAATACTCGGCGAGAAGCTAATGAAACAGAGGGGTATATATGCTAACACGCACCAGGTGTGAGCAATCAGAAGCTGGGAGAGCGTGAACACATAGCATTACATGATCATCAGAGTCCAGAAGGTTCGGTGTGAGTGCATGCTGGGAGTTGGATTCCAGAGCAAGGCAGACTGACAACACCTGGACTGACAGATCTCCGACAGATCTACCTAACTAACATAACCTAACCATCCATCTTAGAGAAGTTACAGGGGGCAGGGTTTCATCGCATTTTTTTCTGACCAATGAGAATGCAGAGCAAGCGGCATTAAGAATTTAACTGGTCAAACTCTGCATGTTTGAATATAAAGACTAGACAAATGTAACAAAACTAAAGGTTTGGAGGACATGAACGGTTTGATTTGTATTCAGGAAAATATTGGTTTTAATATGAAGTTCAGTAAAGAGACAATTTTATTATTATTTTTTTAATATATATATATTTTTTATTTTTTCAAACATATTTTGCATACATACAATGACGCACCACAACAAAGTAAATAATAAAAGATATTGACAATAATAACACACTGAATGCATATACAATAAGATAGATATATTAAAGTATGTTAGATATATAGCATGAAAATAGAACAACATAGCATAATGTAATTATAGTAATAATAATAATAATAATTATAATAACAGATACAATAAACATACATCTGCACTCCACATAACTGCCGTGACTGATTAGACAAATCCTTGGTAAAGAGACACTTTTATGATTTTATTTATTATATTTTGACATTAGCAGATTTACTTTTTTTTTTGTTATATTTTTAACAATTACACTTATGCTTTTCAGTTCAGTTTCATGTTTCTTATCAAACATGACAGCTTTTTATGTAAAGCTTAAACAGAAATCCTCACAATTTAGTGGTGTAATATCAGGCAGACAATTGACAAAAAATCCTGACTTGTTAAGGTGTTAACTTAACCCTTTCAGACCTGAATTATGTTTTAGTGATGGGAAAATATAAGAATGTAAAATAATGTTTTTTTTTTTAATCTGTGAAGGTAACAAAACAGGACTGTAATATTTGAATTATTTATTTATTTTTTGCTTTTTAATGTCCATTGTAATGTCAAGCATTTTTATGTTATATTTGATATTGACCTTTTATTTCACAAACCATCCCTAAAATAAAATAAACATATTAAAAAGTGTTCTAAACCATGAAAATTTTGTAAAAAAAAGTGCTTTAGTGCTTTAATGCTGCTATGTCCTAATTTCTAAGTTGCTGTGTTTTCCAGTGCAGTGGACGGGGCCAAGCTACTGCTTCATTGAGTGTTAAACTTTGTCATTGGGTGGTTAATGGTCTATTCTGATGGACAACAGGCCTCAATTACTGTTGTGTGCAGAAAACAACAATTTAAAATAAAAAAAATTTAATTATGTTCATTGTAACGGACGCAGGGTCTGAAAGGGTTAAAAGCTTTAAAATATGTTTAAGTGAATTTTAACAATAGAGATCAGTTATCAGGAGATGTGCAGGAACTGGAAGAGAAGAAAGCAGCTGAAAACAGGGCTTTTCAAAGGCCTGCTAACACTGCAAAGAGTGAGCACCACCGATCGACCCATGTGTCAATACATGACAGGACTAACACACACAAACACACACACTTACACACATACAGCTCTGAAAAAATCAGAGACCACTTAAAAATGATGAGTTTCTTTGATTTTACTGAATTGAAACCTGGAATATAATCAAGAGGAAGATGGATGATCACAAGCCATCAAACCAAGCTGAACTGCTTGAATTTTTGCAGCAGGAGTGAAAGCATAAAGTTATCCAAAAGCAGTGTGTAAGACTGGTGGAGGAGAACATGCCAAAAATGCAGTGATTAAAAACCAGAGATATTCCAACAAATATTGATTTCTGAACTTCTAAAACTTTATGAATATGAACTTGTTTTCTTTGCATTATTTGAGGCCTGAAAGGTCTGCTTTTTTGTTATTCTCTACGAATAAATGCTCTAAATGGCATTATTTTTATTAGGAATTTGGGAGAAATGTTGTCTGTAGTTTATAGAATAAAACAACAATGTTCATTTTACTCAAACATAAACCTATAAATGGCAAAATCAGATAAACTGATTCAGAAACTGAAGTGGTCTCTTTTATTTTTTTTCCAAAGCTGTGTATTTTACAGGAGGGACATAAAGACGAAGCCTGGTTGTCACCGGCAGCACAGCAACACAGAGCCACAGCGCACCGATGACCCTCTCAAGGTCACACTGCTGCCTCACTAGCAGATAAAGCACCATCCGTCGAGCTCTGGGACGCGAGCTAGAATTAGGATCTGTTTACCCTCCAGCTCCAGATTATCATAGTTGCATTATATGACTACTAATGGGAGCGGTGAAAAATGAGACGTCTGGCAAGGGTGGGACCGCAGCGCAGGCTAATGAGGCATGATGAAGCATTGATCATACGACATCAATGTGTCCCAAAAATTCGGATAGTAGACATGGACTAATGGCTCCAATATAATGATGTTTCTAGGATCAACATGGTATGGAGCTTAAGCTCTATTCACCATGACACTCAGGAACTGGACCGGAACATCGCTGGCTCGGCCATCAATGGGTTCTGCTAGTTGTGGCAGCATTAAAAAAAAAAAAGAAAATAAATCTGTATCACTTTATTTGGGTGGACTATTATACAGATTTCTTTCGTTTTTGCTTTTTTGTCATACTGATATTTTTCAGATTATCAAACAAACTGTAATATCAGACAAATAAAACCTGAATAAATATAAAAAGCATATTTTTTTGTTTTTAATAATATTTTGTTTATTAAGGAAAAAATGTTCATCGATATCTTGGCAAGATTACATGGCTCACCTATAGACTGCTAAAATAAGGCAGTGGGAATGGGAAGTGTAACTAATGGTTAAGGCTTCCCCTAAAGAACATGCTTTACACATGCATTTTTGGACAAGCTGACAATTATAGAACCATGAGGCCAAGTCGTTAGTGGCAACCATAGAGATGCTGAGCTCCGTATTTTTTCATTCACACTGATTTTAAAGCTGCTAATATATATATATATATATATATATATATATATATATATATATATATATATATATATATATATATATATAGAGAGAGAGAGAGAGCGAGAGAGAGAGAGAGAGATAGATAGATAGATAGATAGATAGATAGATAGATAGATAGATAGCCAAAAAATACTGGATTTGTCATTTTAAATTGAAATTTCCTTTCTGCTCTGTTTGCTTATATGGGAATGAGATTGAAAAGTTGTACTACTGCCAGCTACCACAGAGAAACCAATGTTTTGATTTCACCTTTCAACCTCTGTCATCCACTCTGCTCTATTTGACCAAATGCACATCTTTTGTCTGACATGTACTTGAAGAAGAATTGAGAAAACATAGTTGTCACAGTTTAATGTGCTTTGTAGTTTGTAACTTGTAGCTTAAAGCCAAAAAAATGGATTTGTAATTTTAAATAAAACATTTTCTTTATGCTCTGGAATAGGGTGGAGTAAAAACAGTTGTAATGCAGCCATCCAATAAAGGGAAACCAATATTTTGGTTTTGCACTTAACCTCTGTCATCCACTCTGCTCTAATATACAGTCTATGGTCTCACGTTCTTTCTTTTTTTTTCTTTTTAACCTTAATTCTTACATCAACTATAATCATCTGATTTGAGTCATCCACCTCAGAAGCAGGTCCAACTCCAGAGTCTCTGTAATAAGGAGAGCAGTGAGGATCACTGGATGAAGTCTGCCGTGGCTTCAGGACATGTACAACAGCATGAAGCAGGCTGGCAGGATTATAGTCGAGCCCTCGAGCCCTGGACATCGCCTCCTCCATCCATGAGGTCTCTGTAGTAGAAGATTCAAGGGCATCAAAGCCAGCGAAACTGGAGTCAGTAATAGGACCATTTTCCCCCGGAGCTGCGACTCTCATTAACTGCATTCAACCTTTGAAACCTCCATTACTGTGACCTATAGCTCTATTGTTTCCCTCCAGTCGGCACCACAATATACTATTCATGGATAAAGTTCATATCATGTCATAATATACTGCAAATAATGTTTTCTCCAACCCTGTATATATTCCTATTCACATATTCATCCATGCTGGCTTGTTACCAAAGACCTAACAAAGCTTTTTATATTTGTTACTTGGTATAACAAACATACATTTTGGCTTTACACTGCAGTTTATTGACTGAGTGCATGTCATCATCATTTATGTGGGCTTAAATATCTGTAACATTTACTCAAAAATATTTTTCTAGAGTTTTACAATTCAAACAATGTACAGCTTTCTACACTGCTGGCAATACATTTGACAAATGCACACAATTAACTGCCATGTACTTGAAAAAGAATTAAGAAAACAGTGTCGTAACAGATTTATTAATACTGTATTTTAAAGCATCTAAATACTTTCATTTATTCATCTACACCACCTTAGTTACCATATACCGTAAAGCGCACTTAAAATCCTTACATTTTCCCAAAAATCCTCAGTGCGCCTTATGCACGAATTTTACCAGTCAGGTTGTAAGGAGCTTTAAAGCCATTCTGCTTAAATACAGAGTAATAGCGAGGCTGAAGCAGTATTAGCATTAGCCGCTAACTGTGCTAAGCGCTTTTTTAGCTCTTTTGCTGTTCAGAGGTGAGAATAATCGGCCTGTAGCCTGCTGCTAGCTAACCCCAGCTAGCACTGCTGGAGCAGCATTAGCTGCTAACCGTGCTAAGCTCTAGCTTTTTTGTCATTCAGAGGAGAGAAAAATCTGCCCGTAGCCTGCGGCCAGCTAACCCCGGCTAGCACTGCTGGAACAGCATTAGCTGCTAACCATGCTAAGCTCTAGCTTTTTTGTCATTCAGAGGAGAGAAAAATCGGCCCGTAGCCTGCGGCCAGCTAACCCCGGCTAGCACTGCTGGAACAGCATTAGCTGCTAACCGTGCTAAACTCTAGCTTTTTGTCATTCATAGGAGATAATAATTGGCCTGTAGCCTGCTGCAAGCTAACCCCAGCTAGCATTAGCTGCTAACCATGCTAAGTGCTAGCTCTTTCGCTCTTTAGAGGTGAGTATATCAGATGTATTAAAACAAGCTACGTGGGATGAACCACTAGCTACTATATCACCCTGGCTCAACACAGCACTCAGGGGTCCTCAGTGTAATGCTGTCAGGTGGCATTAGCCGGTAAGTGCTAGCGCTAGCAGCTAATGCTAATGCTTCAGGCTGAGTTATGGAGGAATATGGAAATCTAAGCTTACTGTAAATAAATGAAAGCACTTTACTGACACAAATGAACTGTTTTCAGGAGGGAAAATGTGTAGATGGACTGGAGCAGTATTAGCATTAGCCACTAAACATGCTAAGCGCTAGCTCTTTTGTCATTCAGAGGTGAGAATAATTGGCCTGTAGCCTGCTGCAAGCTAACCCCAGCTAGCACTGCCGGAGCAGCATTAGCTGCTAACCATGCTAAGTGCTAGCTCTTTTGCTGTTTAGAGGTGAGTATATCAGACTTTAGCCTGCACGTTTACTGTGTTAAAACAAGCTATGTGGGATGAACCGCTAGCTACTATCTCCCCCTGGCTTACCACAGCACTCAGGGTTCCTCAGTGTAATGCTGTCAGGTGGCATTAGCCGGTAAGTGCTAGCGCTAGCAGCTAATGCTAATGCTTCAGGCTGAGTTATGGAGGAATATGGAAATCTAAGCTTACGGTAAATAAATGAAAGCACTTTACTGACACAAATGAACTGTTTTCAGGAGGGAAAATGTGTAGATGAACTGGAGCAGTATTAGCATTAGCCACTAAACATGCTAAGCTATGGACTGGAGCAGTATTAGCATTAGCCACTAAACATGCTAAGCGCACTCTTTTGTCATTCAGAGGTGAGAATAATTGGCCTGTAGCCTGCTGCAAGCTAACCCCAGCTAGCACTGCCGGAGCAGCATTAGCTGCTAACCATGCTAAGTGCTAGCTCTTTTGCTGTTTAGAGGTGAGTATATCAGACTTTAGCCTGCACGTTTACTGTGTTAAAACAAGCTATGTGGGATGAACCGCTAGCTACTATCTCCCCCTGGCTTACCACAGCACTCAGGGTTCCTCAGTGTAATGCTGTCGGGTGGCATTAGCCAGTAAGTGCTAGCGCTAGCAGCTAATGCTAATCCTCCAGCTGGAGAAATATGGTAATCTAAGTTTACTGTAAATAAATGAAAGCACTTTACTGACACAAATGAACTGTTTTCAGGAGGGAAAATGTGTAGATTAACATCCAGTGCTTATTTGACTTTAAAATAAAGTTTTTTTTTTTTTTTTTTCAGAATTACAGTTTTGTTTATTTAGCTTTGCTTTTGGTTAGCAATAATGTTAAGAACAGCAAATGCAAATATATTATAATGCATTATATCACTTTGTGATATAAGGCTTTATACTGTGGTGTTAAAACGTTTTATGTTTGAAATTATAAACATTTATGTATAGTTAGAAAGGCTTATGTCAAGTGTTATGAATGCTTTTATAATATTTCATAGATAGAGTTACCACCCTAAAACAACTGTTAGTGACATCAGCAACAACTTCCAGAGGGCAGAAGTGAAGGTATCACACTTCCTTATCTACTTCCTTTTTTCTTACTCAAAATATGTAAGGAAACTACATTGAACACCTGGATTTTCAATTAATTTTATGTGAATAGTAGTTTGGACAAAATAATCAAGTTTGATATATCTTTTAATAACTCCTGTACTGAAAGCCAGTGTAAAATAAAATCTTTTCATTTAAAATCAAATGAAATGTCTGTTTAATGAGAGATTAATGAGGGTTAGACGGTAGGACAGACATTTTTTTCAGTGTATTTCTAATTCACAGCACACAGATATTTTTTGAAACTTTGAAAAAAAGAAAGAAAAGAAAATCGTCAGAATCTAAAGGGTTTTGGGTAACACTTTATGATAACTTTCATTAGTATATTTTCAACTAATGATCAGCAGATGTGAACAAAGCAGTAGTTCGTCAGAATTTGAATATTAACAAATGCTCACACATGACACTTATTTATCAGCATGGATATTCATATTTAGAAATGTTAGCAAATCATTAGCTCATTACAATTTAAACATTAATAAATCGCTATTTAATAGGAATTTTAAACCAGGCAAATGTTTATAAATGACAGTTCATGATGCCAGTGCATTCATTAGTATTTACAAATGTGAGAGCAACTTTTTAGTTGCTTAAAATGTGAAAAATAACAGTTATTGATCATTAGTTAATGGTATATTGATGAAAGTTATTGTAAAGTGTTACCAGGTTTTGATTTATAATTCTCTTCAGAATAGAAGAAATTCAGCAACGAAGAGTGCGCTAAGAGAATTAATCTACATATATATATATATATATACATATATATATATATATATGTATATATATATATATATATATATGTATATATATATATATATATATATATATATATATATATGTGTGTGTGTGTGTACTGTATATTCTTGTTCATATTCCACAGCACACTTTGGATAAGCACCATAACCTTGCGTTGGCTTGTATCAATCAATGTTTTATTAACTATCCCCGAGCTATCCTTTTCTGGCACCCACTAAGAAAAGGCCTAATCATATCACATGCTCCGGATTGTTGCGGAAAATGGAAATTCAACCTTTTTTATTCGCATTATTGTAGCTGTTGAATATGCCTTTTTATCCTGAGGTCTTCTAGCTGAATGCGGTGAATGAGAAGAATATCTTTTCACAGCAGTCTCTCATTATTTCCACACCAGCTATATGAAAGAGGGCAGATGCGTATAAATTAACGCTCGCCGAGACTATATCTCCGTCTGTGTTTTCAAGAATAATACTATCCGTCAAAATGAAAAGTCATCCTATTTTAGTTTCGGACTTTTCAGAAGTCTCTGTAGTGAATATGAAGGGGGTTTTTGTGTGCTCAGGCTTTCCTAATGGATTTCTGAATATCTCAGGTTATTACTTTTATTCTGAAAAATCTATTGCACTGAGACGCTTCCGAGATTCTACTCACGTCTGCACCCTCAAAGACTTCATTATACTTATCTATTATAATATCTAGTAGTGTGGTTTTAATATCTGGATCCATTAGGGGGTATATCTGATTGAAGAGATTGAAGGAAGTGGTTCGAGTTAGGATATAAATGTACAGTATAAAATGAAAGTAAATGTACACAAATACAGCTGTAAAGTGTTTTATTAAAAGTAGAGTGAAAAATGATTTGCATCTTACATATTTGTTTTATTTTTGCATTTTTGTCAAACTTACATTTTTCTTAATTAACAGTGATTAGTCACACTTTTTTGAAAAGAGTTCAATTTCACTTCTAACCATTACCAGACCTGTAGAATCAAGAAATCACTTAAATAGAACCTGACTGACAGCTAAAAGATCTCAAAAAACATTACATTAACCTTCCCAGGAGTGACCTTCCCAGGCCACCAAAATTACTTCTGAAGGGCTATGGCATCACATCAATGTCAAAAGTCGGGGGGCGCAAAAATACCAGTGTGATTTAACATTTTGTGTATGTAAATGAACTTCTTTTGAGCGCAAATGTGAAGCTCGCGAGCAAAAAAAGGGGAGTTGTGTGCGCGCTGAACAGAATATCGCTCTCAAGCTTCCCTTTTCTTCTCTCGGGTGTTTATTTTTCTGATGTTTTTGCTCGAGTGAGTTTTGAAAGGGGTGTTTTTGACAGTTTGGGGGCGGGGTCAGGCTCGCCTCCCTCAGAGATCGCTATTGGCTGATATCTCCAGGGACAGCTGGAGAGTTTGCTAACTGGTTATGCTAACCCGCTCTTTGGCGCTGTTAGCCCGGTAATATTGCATGGAATGACCGGCTCTCTCGTTTAGCGCCTGGAGGGTTGGTCGTTCCAGATGCTAAACGAGAGAGCCGGGCACTAAACCCTGGCAGACAGCACCGGAGGGCCGGTCGCTCCAGGCACTTGAAGGCTATATGCTGGCTGGAGTCCAGCTGGTAACATTTGCATTATTTTTCGCATTATCTTATATGATTGACTGTAAGCAGGTATGAAATAGACTAAATAAATTCCAAGTCCACAGTTGCTTTGTTAAATTAACCAAAATATAGTGCTGCACCCACTAGATGATTAAATTAATGTACAGTACACCTCTTAATTATTTTTGTTGATCGTAAAGGATAGTCAGCAAAACTCATACAGTGCACATTTCGTAAAACTTAAATCAGGCCAATTAAAAAACATGAATTAAATGTTTAAGTTGGTGAGAGTTAATATTTGAAGTTTCAATACATACAGTATAAAACTATATAAAAGCTATATATTTCTAGTTGGCAAACCGCATGTGGTTTTCTTCAAAACCTAAAAGTTTGAGTTGGCCTTAAAACTTCAAAAATTCTAGTGCAGTAAGTTGCCTTGGAATTTTGAGTTTTCTCAACTTTTTTATTTTTACAGTGTGGTCTTGGAGAGGCAAATGTATTTACACGGCAATAACACATGTCACATGACACAAGCGTGTTTTAGACCACCTCCTGAAGTGATCCGATTTTTTTATTTGTTTTATATAGGTCTTATATGTGCCGCCTACGCTTGCATTTGAGTTTTTTGTAACTTCCAGACAGAATCCTAATACACGAAACACATGAAGTGACCAGGTCTACAAGCATTCTCTGACGTGGTCAAATACTGTACCTAATGACCATCACTGTGTGACTTCCCCAGTCTATATCTTTGACCAGTGTGCCAATGACCTCATCTTCATCATTACACATAATTATAACACACCCAAGGCTAGATGATACACACATGATATTTATTCTCAGTTGTTAGCAGCTCATTCATCCACACTCTGTGCTGAAAATAGGCTCAATTCTTCATAACAGCAGCGCAGGCGTAGGAGTTAAGTGCACGCTTTTGTTAAAGGTTGATCCATTCATTATTCTTACTTAGAATTCCAGTAACAGAAGGTGTTTTAAATGCTCAATTATTTATTTTTGTTTCGTCCCAGTTTAGCCTGTTCTTACTGTAGCACATCATCATCAGTCTTATCAGACAGTACAGCACCTTTCCTGGTAATGCTTGGAAAAGGGAGATTTCACTGTAAAATATACAGCTCTGAAAAAAATGAAGAGAGCACTTCAGTTTCTGAATCAGTTTCTCTGATTTTGCTATTTATAGGTGTATGTTTAAGTAAAATGTACATTGTTATTTTATTCTATAAACTACGAACAACATTTCTCCCAAATTCCAAATAGAAATATTGTCATTTAGAGCATTAATTTGCAGACAATAAGAAATGGCTGAAATAACAAAAAAGATACAGAGCTTTCAGGCCTTAAATAATGCAAAAAAAACAACAACAACAAAAAAAAAAAAACAAGTTCATATTCATAAAAGTTTTAAGAAAGTTCATAAATAAATATTTGGTGAAATAACCCTGGGTGGGTTTTAATCACAGCTTTCATGCATCTTGTCATGTTCTCCTCCACCAGTCTTACACACTGCTTTTGGATAACTTTATGCCTTTACTCCTGGTGCAAAAAATTCAAGCAGTTCAGCTTGGTTTGATGGCTTGTGATCATCTGTCTTCTTCTTGATTATATTCCAGAGGTTTTCAATTTGATAAAATCAAGGAAAAACATCATCATAATTAAGTGGTCTCTTATTTTTTCTTATTTTTCAGAGCTGTATATTGAAACTGAAAGGAACTTTAAAGACATATATAAAGTACTAGAGACCCAAACACTTGAGTAAAAGTACCCTTTAAAAAATACTTGAGTAGAACTTGAAGTGTTCGTTAGTAAGCACCATCACACTCACCTTCTGATTACTCATTTCCCACACCTGTTTGTACCTGTATAAATAGCCCTCTGTTTCTTTGGTTATCTGCAGAGTATTTTCTAGTTTTTTAGCTCTGTTACAACGCGTTTTCCTTGCGTTCTTGCCTTCTTGTTATCGATCCTATTCTGCTCTTTGTTTACTCTCTTGCCTAGCCCTCTAGTTTTGTTATGGATCTTTAGTTACTGACCTTGCTTTCCTCTTTAACTACTCTCTTTCCTAATCCTCTTTACTTCTGCTTGTCCTACTGTGTACCGATTCTTGTTTTGGCTCTTTGTACACCAATCCTTTTAAGATCTGGGTTTACAATAAACCTGTGTTTTCTAATCAGCACTTTTCTCACCTTGCCCTGGACCCTGCTGACGAAAATAATTACTTAAAAAGTTATTTTTATATTTACTCAGGTTGTCTTTGTCTGATATAAAAAAATGTATGACAAAATGTAGAAGAGCAAATACATTTTCACAGCACTGTATACACTTCACAAAACAACTGTTCAAAGGAAGTGAATGTTGTATTTTTGGTGCTAAAAATAGACCTATCAGAACCACACTTAGTGCTGAGTGCTGAAACTGGAGTGGTTATGCTAAGGCAGGAAGCAGCAGTAAGCATCATTAATGAGCTGTAAAGTCAAACAGGGAAAAATGCAGTGATTTTTTTAATTACAAAGCACTGCTGCAACATTCACAGGAAACCAAGCACACAGCTCTCAAGATGCAGAGAATTGAATAAATGGGCGAAAACATGAGGAGGAAAAGTGAGCTTTACTTTGTTTGAACATCAGGTGAATATATGAATAGAAATTGAGCTTAATGTACTTACACTATAAAATGCCTGGGTTAAAAATAATCCAAAATAACCCACAATTTAAACCCACTGTTGGGTTCATCTAAATTTGGAACTGATCATAGTTTTTTTACATTACATTACAATTTCATGATGAATCCACCTGTAAAAATGACTTTGACAGGCTCTGAGAGGTCCAGTGTACTAAGGTGCTGCCACTATGATTGGGAGATAGCTGGTTCGAATCCTGGTCATGCGGCTTGCTATCAGCTGCCAATTGGCCTTGCTCTTTCAGGGTGGGTAGATGGCACTCTTACTCCTTTCCTCCGAGTGCGCTGTGATGCTATTTGGCAATGCTGCATCAGCAGCAGTTCAAAAAAGAAGCAGTGGCTGACTTCACATGTATCGAAGAAGGCATGTGCTAGTCTTCACCACCCTCCTGGTGTGTTGGGGCATTACTAGTGATAGGGGGAGTCCTAATGAGTGGGTTGGGTAATTTGGCTTATAAATTGGGGGGGGAAATTTTACCCCTTTAATTTTTTCACATTTTGTCACCTTACAACCACAAACTCAAATGTATTTTATTGAGATTGTAAGTATTAGTTAAATTTATTTTCTACATACAATGTAGAAAATAAATTAAATAAGGATATAAAGAAAGAAAACATTGAATGAGTACAATAACGTCTTTACTCACAGCTCAGTGGGCTTGCCGGTGTCGTGCCGAATTCAGCACCCCCCGCCATGAAAAGCACCCTCTCATGGGAGCACATATGCACCGTGTTCTTGATAAAAGCAGAGATAATCTGCTTTAATTTACTTTAATTTACAAATCTCAGTCACGGTTACATACATAAACACATGAGGGGGTGCTTTTTCCTAGCGGGGTGCTGAATTCGGCACAACACCACCATGTTTTTTTTTGTTTTTTATTCAGCTCCCCCGCCATGAAAAGCACCCTCTGTCGGGAGCGCATAATCTGTTCCATATGTGTCCTGTTTTTATGTCTTTAATATTTATTAATAATCTACAGGGGTTGGACCACGAAACTGAAACACCTGTCATTTAATGTGGGAGGTTCCATGACTAAATTGGAGCAGCCTGGTGGCCAATCTTCATTAATTGCACATTGCACCAGTAAGAGCAGAGTGTGAAGGTTCAATTAGCAGGGTAAGAGCACAGTTTTGCTCAAAATATTGCAATGCTCACAACATTATGGGTGACATACCAGAGTTCAAAAGAGGACAAATTGTTGGTGCACGTCTTGCTGGCGCATCTGTGACCAAGACAGCAAGGCTTTTTGATGTATCAAGAGCCACGGTATCCAGGGTAATGTCAGCATACCACCAAGAAGGACCAACCACATCCAACAGGATTAACTGTGGATGCTGTAAGAGGAAGCTGTCTGAAAGGGATGTTCGGGTGCTAACCTGGATTATATCCAAAAAACATAAAACCACGGCTGATCAAATCACGACAGAATTCAATGTGCACCTCAACTCTCCTGTTTCCACCAGAACTGCAGAACTGTCCGTCGGGAGAATAAATTATTGTGCTCTAAAACCACCAGGTGTTTCAGTTTCAAAATATTGAATGAGATGGTGTGTTCAATATTTTGACTGGAGCTCTTTTTGCAATATTTAAAATATGGATTGTGCTTCACTAACCATTTTTACTGTGTGAAAAAAGAAAATCCTTCGAGTCTTTGTGCTTTGCTAACTAGGTCCATTTGACAGCAGCTATCCGGGCAGCTAGCGCATGATGAGGAAGTATAGCTGGGAAAACTGAAGCTGAACCCTCTAATGATGAGGCAGCCTCAGCTATTTCTGCAGCGAGCGAGAGAGCGAGCGGCCAGAGGTGAGCTGATAGGCTGGAAACTCATTCTGGAAGACAGGCTCCTGAAACAGAAGCACTCACAGAGAACATGTCCACCTCGGCAGGAATCCGCACATTTACACCAAAAGCAGATACAGCGCCAGGGTCTCTCCAAAGGTCTGTGATATCGTAGAAATAGCCTTTCGGCTTTGCTGAAATGGCTTCACTCGTCGTCTTGAGAGGACGTGGAAAGCGTGGTGCTTCACATTCTTTTCTTAAAGCAGTTTAATCTTGTATGTGGACATGTTTAAAGCATCAGTCCATAAAATTTGTAATTTTTAACTAAAAGCAGTAGTATTTCTAAATGGGGAAAGGGCGAAATACAATGGCTTGCAAAAGTGTCTATACCCCTTTAATTCTTTTTTTTCACATTTTGTCACATTTTGTCACCTTACAACCACCAACTTAGGGTCTATTCACACTAAGCATGGTTTGTTTGAAGGGTGCTGGATTACAGTACTACCCCCTTCCTACTCTCCTGCTGGCCTGCACTCACACTGTGTTTAAACAATGCCTGAGCATGCTTACGTCTTTACTAACTGCCCAGTGGGCTAGCCGGTGTTGTGCCGAATTCAGCACCCCCGCCATGAAAAGCACCCTCTCTCGGGAGCAGGTATGCACCTTCTTCTTAATAAAAGCAAAGATAATCTGCCTCAAATTACTTAGAAATATGCAGCATATGATCAAGAGATCGCCAGTTCGAATCCTGCCCATGTAGCTTGCCATCGGCTACCAGAGCCCTGAGGGAACACAATTGGTTTTGCTCTCTCTCTTGGGTGGGTACTCCAAAAGGGTGATGTCGCTCAGAACAAGGCGTCTGTGAGCTGATGTATACAAGAAACGAAACACTGCGGTTTCTTCTGAGGGCGCTCTAATGCTACTCGGCAACGCTGCATCAGCAGCAGTTCAATAAGAGGTGGAGGCTGACTTCACATATTTTGGAGGAGGTATGTGCTAGGCATGTGCTGTGCTAAAAATAGAAATAAAATTCTAAAAAAGAAAAAGAAATAAACAGCAAAATTCAAGGTTATCTCAGTCACGGTTTCATATATAGTAAACATAGCACGCACTTTGAAGAGGGGGTGCTTTTCCTGGCGGGGGTCCTGAATTCGGCACAATACCACAATGTTTGTTTACAGGAATGTCGCATTACTGACGTCATATAATTGTAAAGTGGCAAGAAAATTATATGTGTTTTTTAAATTTTCAATCAAATAAAAATCTAAAAAGTGATGTGCAAAAGTATTCACCCCCATATCATTACTTAGTAGAGCCACTTCTTTGCTGTAATTGCAGCTGCAGGTCTTTTGGTTAATGTCTGTTGTCTCTACAAGCTTTGCACATTTAGAGACTAAGATTTTTGAGATTCTTTCTTCTTTGCAAAATAGTTGAATCTTAGCCAGGTTGAATGGATGGAGAGTTTCTGTGTTAAGCAGCAATTTTCATGTCTTGCCACAGATTAGCTCAATGGGATCATTCTGTGGGTTATTATAACAAATGAATATTCTCTGATCTAATCATTCCACTGTAGCTCTCTGGCTGTATGTTTAGGGTCATTGTCTTGCTGGAAGGTTAATCTCCTTCCCAGTCTCAAGTTTTTTCAGCCTCCAACATGTTTTCTTCCAGGTTTGAAAGGTGGCTCTACTAAGTATTGATATAGAGGGCGTAAATACTTTTGCACGTCACCATTTTTTAGGATTTTTACAATAAATACTGAAGTCAGATGCTTACGGTAAAAAGTAGATAAAGCTTTAATTCTAGGGGCAAAAAACTAGAGTATAGTCATTTGAGTGGATGTTCAAAACCAGTAAGAGAATAAACCGATAAATCGGACATGTCAAAATGTCAAACAAGAGAGAAAAAGGGTCAAAAAAACGGAAACACAATCAGTAAGAGAATACTCTGTATATTGCTGGATAAACAGAGGCAAAATTTGGCCAAAAACAATACATACAAACAAGCAGGATGTGACCAAATGTTTAAAAACTCCAGCAGCACTGCTGTGTCTAATCCACTGATCCAACCAGCACAACTCTCACTACTAACACACACCACCACCATGATAATTTAATAATAATAGTAATAACTGCACTGTGGCGGTCTCTCCTGTGGGGTTCTGACAATTCAAGAAGAGCGGATGATAAGAAAGTTTGCAGAGAAACAGATACAGAACTACATGCTTCTATATGAGCAGTAGAGAAGATGGATTATGGGTGTAGAAGCAAGGAGGTGGTCCTAATGTTTCTATGTTGTTGTTATTTTAACTGCCTTTACGGTTCCAATAATTCAGAATAAATAAATAATAAAAAAAAACATGTAAAAGGAAACAGCAGTAGGATAAACACGTTTCATTGCTGTTTGGGTGTTGCACGGTGGCTTTCGGATGATCAATAGATCTAAAAGAACGAGTAGTGCCACAGATATAAAGACTGTAATTCTGTTCAAATAGCTCACTGAGAAAAGTGTAAAATGTTTTATGTCCTTCCGTCCTCATTAAAAACGTCTGCAGTGTCTGCGAGCTGCGTAAAATCAGACTTTTAACACTCTGAAACTGACTGCTGCTCGAGTGTGAGGATGTGTTTGTACACTCGGCTTAAACAGAAAGTCACTGCAAAAACATGTATTTATCTAATTACTGCACAAAAGCCATTTAATATAAATACACATATATTAATCATTCAATACGGTTAAAAGGTGGATGTTCAGCAAGTACTGTATTAATCACTATAACGCCATTGAAATGTGGAAGAAGACATTGTAACCAGAGGTTTTCTCCAACATGGATACCATAGCAACACCTTAGCAACTGCCAAGCAACACCTTAGCAACCACCCAGCAACACCTTAGCAACCACCTAGCAACAACTTACCAACTACCTTGCAACTGCTTAGCCACACCTTAGCAACCATCACAGACACCATAACAACCACCTAGCAATCACCACAAAAACCCAAGGCAACACCTTAGCAACCACCTTGCAACACCTTAGAAACCACCCAGCAACACCTTAGCAACCATCATGGACACCATAGCAACCCCATAGCAACACATTACCAATTACCTAACAACTGCTTGGCAACACCTTAGCAACCACCACGGACACCATAGCAACATCTTTGTAATCACTTTAGATATGACAGCAACTGCCTAGCAACACCTTAGCAACCACCTGGAAAACATTAGCAACTGCCTTGCAACCACTTAGCAACACCTTTGCAACCACGTAAAATACGGTAGCAACTGCCTAGCAACAGCTTATCAACCACTTTAGAAATTGTATCAACTGCCTAGTAACACCTTAGCAACCACCTGGAAAATGTTAGCAACTGCCTAGCAAGCACTGAGCAACAACTTACTATATCAGACAAAGTTATTAGCATTCCAGCATTTTAGCCAAAACTTCTTGGACTTAAACATTTAGCCAAAAGACAAGAGCATGCCACTCTTCAGACAGAAACAACTTTGCAACCACTTTAAAAAAAAATCACTTTTCAACAATATTAGTGTACTTTCTCAAGCCAGCTCAAAGTTCGTTCACGAACTTTCCCTTTCTAGTTTCTTTTATCGTTGATGATTATGGTTCGTAGCCAATGAAAACCCAAAAATCTGTGTTTTAGAAAATTAGAATATTATATAAGACCAACTGGTACATTTGACAGTCCGCATCTCCATAAAAGTTGTCAGCAGAGGGAAGCATGTTTCACCTGTTTCTCTCACTATA
This sequence comes from Astyanax mexicanus, assembly GCF_023375975.1. Taxonomy (NCBI): domain Eukaryota; kingdom Metazoa; phylum Chordata; class Actinopteri; order Characiformes; family Acestrorhamphidae; genus Astyanax; species Astyanax mexicanus. The sequence goes on along the minus strand of NC_064426.1, from coordinate 31,746,357 downwards.
TAAACCCCTTCACTTCACTCACTTCAACACTCTGCCGAGTATTAGATCTGGTTCAGTCTGTCTATAAAAAGCGTTTATCTGTATTTAGTTGTACTACTGTTTATTTCTATGTATGAGCCTTTTTTGTATGTGAGACTTCCTGGACTGTTCCACCTTCCTTGGTATGTTTTCTGCCTTTTTTTCTGCCTGGTGTTTACCACGAATTTGGATCGTCCTATCTTATTAAGAAGTCCTTTTATTTTTATCGGTGCTTGTCTCATCCCTTTTTCGGAACATTCAGCACATTATTTCTGTAACTTTACTGGCTAAACATCCTGGAACCTTTTTAAAACATAGCTAAACATTCTTATAACCTTCTCCGTTAGCTGGATTGCTAATGCAAGATGTGAAATGCAACTGTACAACTGTTCTGCTCATAAATATTCATTTTAAAGAAGCGCGCTACAAAAAAAGTTTCTCTGAGGAGGCTGACTGTGCACAACTGTGTATGCCAACTTGCCAACTTTGTCAAAAAAGCAAAACTTGGCCCAGTAGCGTTACACAAACCAAAAACCAAACTTACTCAAACTACTAAAAAAGGACACAGTATCTGAAACAGTTTTTGAACTTCTGTCAACTTCTGCATATTTATATGTCCGTCTTTATTTACAGTAATTCACGATGTGTTGTGATGTTTCGATGTGTACCACGCCGCTCAGAACAGCAGCAATAGCAGGGACGTGAATGGCAGCCCATGCGTAGCGAGTCTCATCTCTCCTCTCCTCTCCTCTCTGGAGCCTGGAGATGAACTGTCCTCCGCAATATCGGAGAACAAAATCAATACATGTGCCTGAGCCTACTGAATCCAATTTCAGAGCTGGAGAAAGAGCAGAATCCAAAGCATTCCCAGGCTGAGGGAAGGCTGACTGATTGACAAAGTGTTCTGTACAATGATCAAACTGTTCATCAGGCTTCTGGTAGCCTGTGTGATGCGTACGCTGCCTGTAGCATTTTTGCTTCCTTGTTATGAAGTAATCGAACCATCCAACATCACTGCAACACTAATATTGGGTCCATCTATTCATCCATTTCCTATAAATCAGTTGAAAGACTTTGGTACCATATGCTTCTATAAGCCATTTGGATGCTCCCCTTCTGTGGCATCATTGTGTATGAAACCACCCTGGCATCACCCTCAGTCATCAACCCTCACCAGAGTACCCAACCCACCTCACAGTACACAGAGGAACTGATTAGCCAGCAGACTTTTTCTGAGGGAGGGATCTGTACCTACTGTCTGTGGCAAGTAAGCAGATGGACTAGCTGTAAGTACTTTCAATGCTAAGTATTAAGCTTACAGTAACATGTTCAACAGCTAAAATGCATAAGAGTGACAGAGCTTTTAAATGGCTAATTCTGAAGTGGACCTAAACTGGCAATAATCTTAAGCCAATTCGGCCCACAGAATGGATCCCTCTAAAAAGTGATTTTGTGTTTTAGTCAGGAAAAATAATATTATCAAGTTGAGTGAACTGAAAATAAAAAACAGTTTATATAAGTATCTTTTCGATGATATTCTATTTTTTGAAGATGCATCTCTATATTCAATCCTAGTCCACATTTATCTATTCAAACAAAGTGCATGAACAGAGCACAAAAAAGTAACTGCTTATATAAGTTTGTTCATATTTTCTCCAAAACTGCTGTTTACAAAGCCGTGCACTGTGATGACCTTGCGCTAAAGTGGAATATTAATCTTTATTAATGAGTTGGTTAAGGTTTGCCTCCTTGAAAAATGCTCTTGAAGATGGAGAAGAAGGTCAAGAGCCTCTTAGCTTGTGCAGTAATAATAATACAGGTCCTTCGAGGCATAGCAGAGTGTTCGTTTTAACCCTTTAATGGAAATAAAAAAATACTTTTTAGAACTCTATCAGAATACACAGCAGTTATCTACACCGTAAAAAATGTTCATTGGCTCAACTTGACTCAGGCATCATTTTGCTTACACTCAGTTAATTTGTAAATACATGCAATTTTAAGTTTATTCAACTTAACAGAGTCAAAGCTAGATGATGACTCAAATCAGTTAAGTTTATTCAATTTAAGTGGATTGAGAGTTTTATTCACACCATAGTTTAATTAACAACATAACACTGTAGCTCTAAGTCAACACATTGTGAGAACTACAAACACAGAATAACAATAATTTGCTCCTATAGCCTACAACACTAAAACCTAGATATTAAATATACACTACACTAAAGGATGTCTAGGATAAGGTAGCTTTGGGCAACAGGCAACACAAAGATGGTACGTGAAGGAGAGGCCACACCCAATATGCAAATATATGGTGCCTGGAGCCTTATGGGAAAACTGTATGACCCAACACTGTGGAAGACGAATAGACACGTGTAGTATACGAAAAGTTGGATAAACTCTCATTTTTTCATTAGCTAATCAATCAAACTTAATCATATTATTTCTAATGACTAAAACACAAAATCATTTTTAAGAGTGTAGTATTTCACCAACTTAAACATCACCTTTGTTTTTAGTTGGTCTTATTTAAGTTCTGCTGACTATCCTTTAGGATCAAACCAAAAAAATAAGTTGTGTCAATAACACATCTATTACACACATTATCAGACAAATACAGTATATTAGGCACAACACTGTAATTTAATAATTGAGGTCAGCCAATTTAATTAGTTTATGATTAGTACATTTGTGTCTTGTTGTTAGGCACACAAGCTTACAGCATTGAAAGAATGACCAACTTGACCCAACATACAGTATCAATAAATCAATCAGTCAGTCAATCAATCAATCAATCAATCATCCTTTATTTCCACTCAGTAAATACATTGAGGGTAACCCTTATTGTTTAATCTATTTGATGTTGCCAATCTTATATAAAATTAAAGGGGTTGGAAATTAAGTTTAAATCATAAAAAAACAATTCTGTTACACACTGGTTGCATTCCTTCTTAGATAGAGCAAATCCAGATATAATGAGTATATGGCTAAATGTAATTAAAGATGTGAAAAATATTCTTTTATCATGATCACTTTCTATTATTAGACTTTGTTTCATGTATATATTGTGCTAAATGTGTGGAGGTTGGGTGGGAAGGGATAGTAATGGATGGATGGATGGATGGATGGATGGATGGATGGATGGATGTATAATAGCAGCAGGTCTAATACACAAAGTTACAAAAAGAAAAATATAAAATATAAAGATATAAAGATACATATAAATACAATCAAATAAAAAATAGAATGTACAATGTAAAAGTACAGTCTTTAGTGCGTGTGTGGTAAGGTAAACTGGATGTAGTGGGTTGGATGTGGGTGGGGTGGGATGGGACTTAAAAGAGATAAGAAAACATTGTAAGTTTTTTGTGTTACACTCTGTTTGTTACATCTGGTATCTACAAAACTTTCAATAAAAAAATACATTATAAAAACAAGCAAACAATGTTAGATTCAATAAAAAAAAAAAGAAAATTGCTTCTATAACAACTTTATTAAAATACATTTTTAAGAGCAGGCAGCCTGTGGGGAATGATTGCACAGTGATGGTGAGTGCGATGTGGGAAGACACACCCAATATGCAAATAGCATGACTGATATCAAGTGAGAAAAACCCCTGCAGAATTGCTCAGTAGACCCTGTCTAACTAAGGAGTCAAACTGAACATGTGCAAAGTAGTTGGCTACAATTTGCACATTTTATCATTTTAAAATGTAATTTTAACATTTTATTCCTCTATATTTGTAATAATAACGTGAGCATCCAGAATAAATCTTGAAAAATGTGTCGTTTCACAGTGTTTGTATGAAATTGTAACAACTAGGAATCATCTTATACAATTGATACCGACCCCTATATACAGTACTTTGACTAGTCTAGTCTTGGAACTGAATAAAGTACAATTACTGAGTACAGTCTCTACTACAGCTCTACTATAGTGCAGGAGTGCAGCTCCCTCCCTCATTTATATGCATGAAATGATTTACCCACAAAGCCATCGCACTTTCACAGAGTAGCAGGAAACAGGTGAAATGCATTAAGTGGAGTCAGAGGGGGAGGAGCTATCAGGACTGCTGTCATGGCAACTGGGACGGAATAAAAACGGATGTACATGACACAGCAGGAGGGGTGGGGGGAAGTTGGCGTTATTGAAAAGTGAAATTCACTTGACGAATGCACGCACAGAAATAGCCCAAGGCTGACCAGTACAGCTTAGTTCCCAAGGTGACAAGATGCAAGTTTAACATGCAGAAATACAGGCTGGCCTTGTAGTTGAGAGTCTGAGAGTTGGTGACTGTATTTGTTTCTGTCAGTCTCTATAGAACACAGAGGTTCGGGAAAGCCTGGGACTGAAAATGTGGAATTTTTGTCTTATAAACACCATGAACTTCTTGATCTGCCTTATTGGTTTTGCTCATTAGTCCAATTCACTTTATGGATTGAATTTCTTACACTGGTAAAAGTATAATAAGGTGAGGAACTTTTAGGGGTTCTCCGATTTGAAACTGTGGAGAAACCACATCAAGCTATATGCTATCCCTGTTCTCACAGCTGCCGAGAGGAAGGAGGCTCAGAAGCTTGAAGACCAGAACCAGCCGGTTCAGAGACAGCTTCTTCCCCCAGGCGGCCAGGCTGTGGAACAGCCAGTAGAACAGTGTTCTGCCCAACCCACAAATTTTTATTTTATTATTCTTCTTGTAAATATTATTCTTTGCACATTAGTGGGAATCTGCACCCAAGTTTTTTTCACTCACATGTACACCTGTACTCTGTGACGTGACAATAAAAATCTTGAATCTTAAGGGAATCTTTAAGAGAATGGTGTTATAAAATAACACAGATTTGGGAGGAGAAACACACCTCAGGGTTTATCCTCTCAGTATAGCATCCTATACTGTAAATACAGGAAGAGCTTTGCCTTACAGTGTTATGTTATTTTCGATTAAATGAATAATGACTATACACTGAAAAAATATATATTTTTTGCATCATGTTGCTTTGACTCAGATAAATTGTAAATATATATACAATTTTAAGTTTATCCAACTTAAGTGAGTCAAAGATAGACAGTAACTTGAATCAGTTAAGGTTATTCAACTTAACTGAGATTTGTTCACACAACAATAGTTTAATTTACCCAACTACTTAGGAATTTAGGTTATTTAAAAAATATATATTCATGTTTTCTTCATATTCGGCATATTTTTAAAGAACTGTCAGCACAAACATAATGTGCTCTTACAGCCTACAACACTGAGGCCTGACAACTATTCAACACATATAATTACAATACATGCCCAGGATAAGGTAGATGGTAAGTACACTGTAAAACCCGATAAGTTGACAAAACTCAAAACTTTTGTTGTATCTGATTACCTTATACATTCATGTAAGTTCATGTAATATAATTCTTAAATACAGTGAACTTAAACACATATTCATATGAAATTGTGAAACTTGTATTTAGTCTTCCTTCTGATTTCATTCAACTGCTTTTTAAAAACTCTCTTGTTCTTATAACCTACAACACAGAAACTAAGTATTTTATCATAATATGTGATCTACAAGTTTACCTAAGGTAGCCCCGGGTGAATCACTACACACTGATGATGAGTGTTAGTCAGAAACTGTTGGACACACCCAGTATGCAAATAGATTGTGACAGAAGCCAATGGAAAAGAAGCTGTTAATGGCAACAGATTAAACTCAGTTATTATAAGTTGATTTAACTCAAAGATCTCAGTTTAAGTGTATATGTGCCCCAATTGTTCAACTAACTCAAAATAGTTGAGTATTGTCTAGAAATTTTAAATCCAATTTTATGTAAAACAGACTTAATTTATTTGAGTTCAAACAACGTATGGGTTTACAGAGTAGGAAAGCTGGTAGTGACTAAAAGTTGGTTGAAATAAGAATTTTTCTTTGGCTCAACCAGCATTTTTAAGTTTCCAGGTTTGAGTTTCTCTGAACTCGTTTTATTGAGTTGTACTGACTGGTAAACTCACTCAACTTGATAGTATTAGTTCTCCTGACTAAAACGTGCTGATACCTCAATAAAAGCATCCAGCACGTCTTCTTGTCTTTTTTTTTTTGTTCTAGTTTTCATCAGATTTACAAAGAATAGCTAGCCTTGTGTCCGCTGTACACGAGGCCTTGTTTGGGTCTTCTCCTGGGTTTGCGGTGGGTATTAGCGGTAGACCCCGTTTGAAGGCTCTCAAGAACAAAAACAGAAGTTCAGTGGAGAGCACGATGCCAGCGAAGGCTTGACGGGAGCGCTCATAGAGCCTCTGTCAATAAAATTAGGCAGATAAACGGAATTGGATGGGGAGAGTAGAGTTCTTTTATCCAAATGCCGATGCCTCCTGACCGAGGAGTGTGCTTGTAATCTTGCAGCAGATACCGCTTAATGTCCTGCGATCGATAGAGCTGCCAAACCTACAGCATTGTTGAAGCGAGGGAGGCTGGGGAGGCCGGGGAGGACGGGGAGGACGGACTGGCCTAGCCAGCAGTTAACAAGTAGTTTTCTTTATCTTCCTCCGCTCTGTCTTTCTTCCCTCTGCTGAAAAAGAAAAAGCTACTGCTTTAGGAAGGACTGCTCTGTAAACAGTGCAAAGCTCTCGGGTCGTTTGGTCAATATCGCATTTGCAAATGGGGCACTTTTTGCTTTTCGGGAAAATGCGATGTGTTGGGTAGGTTTTTTTTTATTTATTTTTTTTTTTTCTCCAGCGTCCAGACACGGCCGTTTGTTTTGCCGAGGCTTTCCCCGAGAGTCGTCCGCTGACAAATGTCCTAATACCTTCCCCGGCTACTTCCAGGGGGGTTAGTCTTATGGGATGCCATTTTTTTGTGTTTGATGTACTACTTAAATTCACTTAAGTGCTCTATAATGACTGCTGGCAATGTCAACCTTCTTTCTCTACCTAGTTTAGTACATAATGAACACCCCCATCCCGCGCTCCAACGGCCCACCGGCCCACCACCGCCTCCACCTCCTCCTCCACCCCCTCCTCCACCCCCTCCAAGGCAAATGCATCCCAAAGCAAGCGATATTCATTTTCCACACTCTTGAGTATGCTCCCCGTGCTTTCTGTTTGCTAAATAGCCTAATGAAAAAAATAGACAGCACAAAGCTTGTACTATTCCTCTGAGTGTGGCATTATATCTCTCCGGTCATTTATCTTTCACATGCTCTTTTGGAGAGGAAGAGAGAAAGAGAGAGAGAAAGACCGATAGAGAGAGAGAGAGAGAGAGGAAAAAAAAAAGAAAAGAATAGAAAATTAATTTAGCTCCCTCCTTACAAGGCAACATCAAATAGCACCGCATTCACACAATGTTTACGGCTACTTCCTCTCTTTTTTCTGTTACTGTTTATATCACACTGATATGAGGATCCCTGGAAGGGAACACATTTCAAACTTTCTATTCTAATTCGTTTTTTATTATTTATAAAAAAAAAAAAAAAAAAAAACTGAGAGAAAGAGAGAGAGAGAAAGAGAGGTCATAAAGGAGTCACAGCGATGCTCCATAAAGAATGATAATGAGGGAAATACAGTAGTAACATATGTCACAGCCGAATAAATATGTGCACACGTTTGTGGGGAGATTTATGGGTCGGAATAAAAGACACATAGAAAAGTATATCTCCTATACAGCTGATGGCTGGTTGATTTTGGCAGAAAATCACCGCAAAGTAAGACACGATTCAGTACGCATGAGTTGCAGAGAGAGATACTTCTGATTGAAATATTATTTAAGTTGTAAATATACACATTTTTAAGTTTATTCCACTTAACTGAATTTTGTTTCCACAACATTCAGCTTTATTAACTGAACAGTTGTGGGCTTAAAGATCTTAATTTATATAATTCATATGCATATATATTTACAAATATTTACATATATATATATATATATATATATATATATATATATATATATATATATACACTCTCAACATATTTAGCATAATATTGGGGCACTGCAACAACTACAAACATAGAACAGAGGTAACTTGTTCATATACCCTACCACATGCCCTGTATATTTTAGCTTTGGGCAACCGACAACACAAAGATGGTAAGTAAGGGAGAAGCCACACCCAATATGCAAATATATGGTGCCAGGAACCTATAGAAAAAGCTGTATGAACCAACACTGTAGAAAGAGCATTTTGTAGTAACTAAAAGTTGGTTGAAATCCCATTTTTTCACTGGCTCATCAAGCATTTTTACGTTTTCAGGTTGAAGTTCTCTGAACTCATTTTATTGAGTACTGATCGGTAAATTTACTCAACTTGATTATATTAGTTCTCTTGACTAGCAATTTAATTTACTTTCTAAAAAGTTACATTTGTACATTGTACTTTAAGTGAACTACTGTAATAATTATTTTTAACACACTTTGCTAAAAATGTATAAAAGTATATTTGGAAATAAATATTTTCATTATTTGAATTACATTAAACCAAAAGTTTACTTTATTAAGTATACTCTATTTTTTTTAAAAATACAATATATTGTATTTTTTTATCATTAAAAAGTATGATCAAAGTTTACTTTCATACATCATTTGATGAAAGCATAATATTAATTTACTTGTAATATATTTTAAGGAATTACATAAACGTAAGTGTAGTTACAGCATACTTAGCATACATTTCTCAATATATTTTATGTACAATTAAGTATATATTTTTTTCACCAGGGAGAAAGAGAGAGGTCATAAAGGAGTCACAGCAATGCTCCATAAAGAATGATAATGAGGAAAATACAGTAGTAACATATGTCACAGTTGGATAAATACGCGCACAGTTCTTCGGGCAGATTTATGAGTCGGAATAAAAGACGGAGGGAAAAGTATCTCCTATAAAGCTGACGGGTGGTTGATTGTGGCAGAAAATCACTCCAAAGTAAAACATGATTTGGCAGCGTTAGCACCTCGTTAATAACGGCCGAGCAAACTATTAAATTCTAATGAGGACACACACGCATACACACAAATATTCACTCATGCTATCACACACACACGGTTGCACATGGGTTCATTAACTGATAGTGAATGAGCGCTGAATAGTGAGAGCCGGGTGGAGGTGCGTTTCCAGGAGCTCAGACCCAAATAATAATAGGTGTGCACAAAAAAAATAAAGATGAAAACTGATATTTTGCTTCCACCAATCCCGCTAATGGGCTAGATAAAAATATTGCCATTTCCAAGGCATCCATTCTGCTCTCTTCAAACAAAAATAGCTTTGTATTCATAGGGCAGCAGAAGAAAAAGGCCAAACAGTGATATGCTTTAGAGTAGTGTGATGCATTTATAGGGATATTCAGTACATTTGTAATAGTAGTACCCTTAAAAACGAGGGATCTTTAAAGGGTACGTTAAGAAAAAATGTGACTAAATGTGTTAAAGCAAATTTATTGCATGTTTTTGTATTTGCAAGAGGGTCTCGACTGCCACTATGAATACTTCAAATGCAAAAAAATCTGTTTTCTGTGCATCAGGTGAAAAAGCTTGGTGTCAGGAATCATATGCTTCTATAAGTTGCTTAAATACTCCCTTATTTTGACGTAACAATAACGAAAAAAAAAAAAACTGCATAGTTCAACCTTGGCACCACCCCTCATATATCAACATCCATTACTAGAGCTCCACCCACTTGATCATCTGAAGAAACTCCATTTCGTTCATCTTGGTAAAGATTCTCAGACAGTACACAGCAGAATTAGCCAGCAGACTTCTTCTGAGGGAGGGATCTGTACCTAATGTCCATGACCTTTAAATGGCTCATTCTGAAAAGGACTAAAACTGGCCAGAATAGAACCGGTGAGATCTCTTTATGTGCAAGAGATGCTCTGCAAAGACCTTTATGAACATCTAACTTGTGTAAAAAGACGTGTAATATGTCACCCTTAATTCCAGTACATAATAAAATATTAAGTTGTAAATTTAGCCTTTCAGCGCTTCAATATTTTAACTCTCCTAGATACTGTGCTAGATAACATTTCTGGAGAATTTTATCATATATTTGTATTTTATTTATATTTATATAAAATTCCACTCAGCATGGCAAAGAGTAAAATGTTTAAGTGCCAGTATTGCCTTGTGGTGCATGTTGGCTCACTGCATTGTCAATTTTTTAAATACACAAAAAAATATATGGTTGTAAATAGGCTTATAAAATTGCATTTACTCCCAACCAAAGTCACACACATAAAATACAAATTATTGCATTCTATTACACATTTAATAGCCATTCTGATTGCCATAGCCAAGTGTTTAAACATTGCATTTTGTACCCGATTGTATAATATCGTGTATTTTCTATCTTTGACAGCACTTTAAACACACCTGCAAACACAGATGTTCGATTATCTCGGTAAAAATCCTCAGACAGTGCACAGCAGGATTAGCCAGCAGACTTTGTTTGAGGGAGGGATCTGTACATACTATAGTTTAGTACCACCTACCCCACCCACTAGATCAGCTAAAGGAACTCCATTTCGGTCATCTTGGTAAAGATCCTCAGACACTACACAGCAGAATTAGCCAGCAGACTTCTTCTGAGGGAGGGATCTGTACCTACTGTCCGTGGCCTTTAAACGGCTCATTCTGAAAGGGACTAAACCTGACCAGAATTGAGCTGGTGACATCTCTTTATGTGAGAGTAAGTTTGTGCAAAGAACTGACATTAACATGTTTTATAGTATAGCCCATAGTCCTTTTCTAACTTGTGTAAAAAGATGTATAAAATGTCCCATTTAATACAGGTACATCTTACAATTGAAAATGTAAAATATTACGTTGTACATTTAGCTTGTCTTGTTGGTCCTAAAGTCTTCACATAGTGCTCGAACTGTGCTAGATAACATTTCTGAAGAATTTTATTATTATTTATTACAGAATTAGCCAGCAGACTTCTTTTGAGGGAGGGATCTGTACCTACTGTTCATGGCCTTTAAACGGCTCATTCTAAAAGGGACTAAGGGCCAGAATAGAGCTGGTGATATCGTTTATGTGAGAGTAAGTTTGTGCAAATAACTGACATTAACATGTTTTATAGTATAGCCCATTGTCCTTTTCTAACTTGTGTAAAAAGACGTATAAAATGTCTCATTTAATACAGGTACATCTTACAATTGGCTTACTGCATTGTTAATCTTTTAAATTTTTTAATGAAAAAAAAAATATATATATGTGTTTCTTTTGACGGCAAAATAATATGGTTGCAAATAGGCTTATAAAATTGCATCTGTGCATTTTTACTCCCAACCAAAATCACACACATAAAATCCGAATTATTGCGTTCTATTACACCTTTAATAGCCATTCAGATTGCCATAGCCAAGTGTTTAAATGTTGCATTTTGTACATGATTGTCTAATATCGTGTATTTTCTATCTTTGACAGCACTTTAAAAAAGCGTGAAACAGGAAATCACTAAGAGAGACTAAGAGAGAGCAACACTTTAGTAAAAACACTATCACGCTAATCAAACAACATTAAATGGAGCTCTCTAAAAAGGGTCTGGAGAATCTTGGCAGAGGCAGTGTTTACACACATCTGCAAACACATCTGAAGCTCCTCCGCGGGAGGACGACAGGCAGAAGGCTTTCAAGTCGGATTTCACGAGACCAGACCCCTCGTGCAGCAATTTAGAGAGTGAAAAGCATCTAAAATAAATAATGTTACCATTGAACTGCCGGCGTTTGACTTGCTGTCCATTTTTTGCGGTGCACCGCTGTGTCTGCTATCAGTTAATATGCTCTTTTTAGCGTGGAAGCAGCAACTTATTAGAGATCTCAGTGTGAATCCCGGTCTCATGAAATCAGTCAGTCTCCTTCAACAAAGACATCTGCACAGTTTATGCAAATCAAAGCACACTGACGGAGAAAGAACCCGTTTTAATCACCTCGTTTTTTATTAAAGGATAATGTTAGCATTGGGGAGTGATTGCTGTATGAAAGAGAGGAAGCTGTGCCTGAATTTGTCATTGTCCAAGTAAAGTTTTGGAGGGCATGTAAAAGTGAAAGTTCTTCTTCTGATACAAAATACAGGGGTCGCACAATGAAACTGAAACACCTGGATTTAGACCACAATCATTTATTGTCCCGACGGACAGTTCTGGTGGAAACAGGAGAGTTGAGGTGCACATTAAATTCTGCCGTGATTTGGGCAGCCGTGGTTTTATGTTTTTTGGATACAATCCAGTCCTTGCATCCACAGTTAATCCTGTTGGATGTGGTTGGTCCTTCTTGGTGGTGTGCTGACATTACCCTGGATACCATGGCTCTTGATACATCACAAAGACTTGCTGTCTTGGTCACAGATGCGCCAGCAAGACGTGCACCAACAATTTGTCCTCTTTGAACTCTGGTATGTCACCCATAATGTTGTGTACATTGCAATATTTTGAGCAGAACTGTGCTCTTACCCTGCTATCTAAACCTTCACACTCTGCTCTTACTGGTGCAATGTGCAATTAATGAAGATTGGCCACCAGGCTGCTCCAATTTAGACATGAAACCTCCCACACTAAAATGACAGGTGTTTCAGTTTCATTGTCCAAACCCTGTATATCGACATGCAGCATGTTATCTGCGAAACTACGGAGCCCCTAAGGTGACATCATGTTAAAAAAAACAGTAATGCATGGCCACAACTTATTTATTCATGGGAATGACATCCTAAGGAATGACCACGACTTATTAAGGTGTGGAATCAAGATCCTAAGGCATAGCCATGACTTATTAAGGCGTGGAAAGGAGATTCTAAGGCGAGGCCAAGACTTATTAAGACTTACTACTTATTAAGTTATTAAAATCTCGTTTTCTTGGCTTAAAATATCATAGCCATGCATTAGGATCTCGTTCCCCCACACCTAAAAAAGTTGTGGCCATGCCTTAGAATCTTATAATAAGTCGTGGCCATGCATTAGGATCTCACTCCCATGCCTGAATAAGTCACGGCCACACAATAGGACCTCATTCCCACGCCTTAATAAGTCGTTGCCAAGAATTTGTGTCTTGTCTCCACGCTTTAAAAAGTGGCCACACATTATTAACTCATTCCCATGCCTTATGTCTCATTTAATACAGGTACATCTTACAATTGGCTTACTGCATTGTTAATCTTTTAATTTTTTTAATGAAAAAATATATATATATTTATATATATATATTCTTAAAAAGTCACAGCCATGCCTTCAGGATCTCAGTCCCACACCTTAATAAGTTGTGTTCACACATTAGGATCTCATACTCACACCTTAATAAGTTGTGTTCACGCATTAGGATCTCATTCTCACACCTTAATAAGCTGTGGCCAGGCATTAGGATCTCATTCTCACACCTTAATAAGTTGTGACCACGCATTAGAATCTTGTTCTCACAGCTTAATAAGTCATTGCCATGTATTAGTCGTTGCAACGCATCAAGATCTTGTTTGCACGCCTGGCCACGTCTTAAGACCTCATAATAAGTCATGGCCACGAATTAGAATCTCGCTCCCACGTCTTCATAAGATGTGGCCACACATTAGGATCTTGTTCCCATGCTTTAACCAGGTGTTTGGATGATGCCACACATTAGAATCTCGTTCCCACACCTTTTTTTAAGATGAGATTTAATTTTTTTTCAAATATGAAAAATAATATTTTACATATGGAAAATCAATTATCTGGGCTAAAGATTTCTAGTTGGCACAACTAGTGCAATAATTTGTCTTGAAATTTTGAGGGTTTTTTTACTTTTTCATTTTTATAGTGTACAGATGTCATTTTCCAAAAAAAAACAGTGTTTTTAATGTGTGTGTTGCTGAATTAATTTACCCCTTTCCAAAGCTCTCCTTCTGGCAGCCCAATAAATACTATTTGCAGATATCATCCAACACCTGGTTTGGCAGATCAATACTTCATTATGTTAAATCAACTGTGCTGGTGATGGAATTTAACAAATCCATGTGTTCGCTGGAGGCGTCCAACAGAACTCTGGAGCCAAACTGTGTTCTTCGAAACTACCCAACCAAAAAGCGAAAAAAAGGTTCTTTATCTCATCATGATATACAGACCCATTCAAAAATAGCCTATAGATCATTTCTGGATTCACATGCACAGTGTGCACATAAACTGTAAAACTGCATGTAAGCATAGCAGTATGTGAAATTCTTACCATTTCTGAAAGATCCATGAATTTCCCTTTTATTAATTAAGCTCCATGCAGTAACAGAGAACACCAGGATGAATATAACAGTAACAGCACTGTTTTCTTAACTTTTCTTCAAGTACAAGGTGAAAAAAGGTTGTGTGTGTTCGTCAAAACAGCACCACCAGTGGATGGGGGGCTGTAGTGTAAATTATCACTTATATACAAAATATTTTTGTGCACATATTACCATTTTTTGGAATTTTAAAATGTTTTTTGGTAAGTACATACGTGTCTAAAATAATAACAAAATAATAAAAAAAGTTTAAGATCATTCATGTCTTTTTTTGAGGAAAAACTATATATTATAGACTGTCATAATGATAGTGGAAAAAAGTGGAAAGTATGTAAACCCTTTTGGTAATGACCTTAAAAAACGCATTAAGAGTCAACTGTTAGCAAAGCTGGAAACTTGCTACTGTGGAGGAGTACACTAGAGCTGAAACCATGTAGAAGTTGGGTGATGCAACAGGACAATGACCCAAACAAACTGGAGCAAGTCCACAACGGAATGGCTTAAAATAAAACTAAATCTGCCATTTGGAGTGGCCAAATCAGAGCCAAGATCTCACACGCTAGTGATTGACCTGAAGTAAGATGTCCACTTGAGGCGTTCAAGGAATACGACAGAGCTATAGTAGTTCTGCCAGGAAGAATGAGATAAATCTGTAGATTATGCACCACTAAATTATCAGTGTCCCTCAAATGATTACTAGGGGTGACTGACTGCTGTATGTGATTCCACAGCAAAGGCAGCATTGAAGAGCTAACCACGAGGAGTAAAAGTAAAAAAGTACTCAATTTAAAATTTACTTTGAGTAAAAGTAACTTAATTACTTTTATTTATTTGGTGTAAAAAAGTACGAATCATAAATTAAATAATTATTAAATTGTATAATTTGGACCTTTCAGGCAGTATTTGTTAAGACCACCTCATAAAACATTTTCAAGAACAAGTGCCATAGGTTTCTATGATCCATTTTTTTTCTTCCATGTTAAAAAGTTTACAGTTTACAGTTCATTATTAATTGTTAACATGCCATTGCTATGCTTTAACTGCTATTTACATGTTTTTTAGCATCCAAGCAGACTGTTTAATGTTCCTAATAAAAACGTAAGGAATTATCATGAAAAACATGAAATCATACAAAAAAAATATTGGTCGGTCGTGTGCAGTGCCGCAAAGAAGCACATACCGATGGGTAACATAACTCGACAGAACACCGGTTCCCCCGAGCTGCGCAGACAGACCCCAGGCTGCACAGCTAATTCACACGGCGTCTCTCCCGCTAACCGTAATAAACACTGCTGGGAAAAGTTCAGCTGCGCTGCCATGGAGAACAAAACTATTTTTTTTTTTTTTTGACAATTTGTTTTTTTACTCAGTAATAGGGAGTTTTTCCAATGTAGCAAAGTAAATTGCTTTTGTCAAAATGAACTTGAGTAAAAGTAAAATGATCTATTTTAAAAACTACTTTAAAAATTACAAATTACTCATAAAATCTACTCAATTACAGTAACGTGAGTAAATGTAATTAGTTACTTTCCACCTCTGGTCGTTGCATCCCGAATAGAACTTGGATTTGTTTTGCGAAAGACGATACGTTTCCAGTCCAAGAACATTTTTGATTTCTTTTTCTATCTTTACAAAAGAAGTTCTTGGGTCCGACCTGCACATAATTTATGAGGAATTTTATTTTTCATTCTTCCTGGCGGAACTGCTATAGTTATTTCATATTCCTTGGACGCCTCAAGTGTACTACTCTCCTCAAGCCTCAGTCCATAGCAAATGAAATCTGGACTATGACTTTAACTATTATATTGTGGACTTGCTCCAGTGTTGTGCTCCAAGGTCATTGTCCTGTTGCATGACCCAATTTCTACAGCTTTGGGTTCAGTTTTAGCTCTAATCCACCACCCAAATGTAACGTCTGAGAGCCTTTTTTTATAGGGCAACAAGAAGATTGATTTTTTTTGCCGTCTTGTGGGAAGAACCAGTGCTAAGTTTAAATACTAGCAGTATTTTGTGAAAACATTTTATGCTTAGAGTGCACTTAGAGTGACAAGAAAACCTTTTCATTCGTAGTTGGTTCTTTGACGTACCAACTATTGTTCTAATTCACTCAAAGCCAAAGCCAAGAACCTTTTACTGTATATTAATCAACATGCAGTAATAATCCTACAGAATATTTTGCGTAGGTTTGCGTCTCTGGTGTGAGATTCTTAACCGTAACCCCCTTGAAAAAAGATTTGTTTCTGTGGCCCAATAAAATTCTCCACTTGAAGCATTGAAAAGGAGGCTGTCTACAGAACTGTGAGCTGAGGCCTATCTGGGTCAGCAACGAAACGAGCGTATAATCCATTAAATCACTGACTTTATAATAAACATCACAACAAGCTCTTTTATCAAGTATGGGACAAATATAGCAGGGGCAGGATTGCAGGGCTTGCTGTAGTGTTATGCGCAGTAATGGATGGTCTTTTCATTGGCCAAATAGGGGTCATAGCACCAAGTCTGAAGAAAATGGAAGGGTTATGGGGGTTATTTCTGATAGCCAGTGACACTTGTCTTCATGTCTCACGGTTAAGATGGGCCTCTGTTGGCTGATTTAATTGCTTCTCTGGTGGTAGACACTTTTGGTTGGTGGCTGGTGTTAACTACATTAAAGAACCAAATACCAATGAAAACGTTCTCCTGTAAAAAGTTGACTCTAAGCATGAAGAGTTCTGACAAAAGTCTGTTCTGACAAAAGGTATTTTTTTACAAGAGGGCAGATAGAATGTTCCTCTGTTGCCCTTTAGAAAATGGCTACATTCAATTTTCTACTACATTGAAATTGGGTCATGCAACAGGACAATGACCCAGAACACGGCTAAAGAAAAACAAAATCTGCCTTTATGAGTGGCCAAGTCAGAGTCCAGATCTCAATTGAGGCGTCCGAAGAATACAAACGAACTACAGCAGTTCTTTACCAGGAAGAATGGAATAAAATTACTCCTGAATGATGAGTAAGTTGAACCCACAGCTACAGGAAGTGCTTGGTTATTGGTTATAGGTTATTGCTGCCAAGGGAGGGTCAACAAACTCTTGATCCCAAGGGCTCACTACTTTCATTGTAGATGAGACTAAATAACAACCTACCAACTACCGACTAAAATGTTCTCCTCTCAATGTGGACTCTAAGCATGAAGGGTTCTGACAAAGGTACATTCTATAGAATAGTAACTTGGCACTGGGTCTTTTTTTACAAGAGGACAGATAGAATGTTTCTCTGTTGCCCTTTTTTTAAAATGGTTCTAAGAGACTACATTTTGGTTGTGGACTAGAGCTGTAGAAATTGGGTCATGCAACAGGACAATGACCCAGAACACGGCTAAAGAAAAACATGATCTGCCTTGTGGAGTGGCCAAATCACAGTCCAGACCTCACTTGAGGCGTCCAAAGAATACAAAAGAACTACAGCAGTTCTTTACCAAGAAGAATGGAATAAAATTCCTCATGAATGATGAGTAAGTTGAACCCACAGTTACAGGAAGTGCTTGGTTATTGGTTATAAGTTATTCCTGCCAAGGGAGGGTCAACAAACTGTTGACTCCAAGGGCTCACTACTTTCATTGTAGACTAAATAACAACCAACCAACTACCGACTAAAAGGTTCTCCTCTCAATGTGGACTCTAAGCATGAAGGGTTCTGACAAAGGTACATTCTATAGAATAGTAACTTTGCACTGGTTCTTTCCACAAGAGGAAGAATGAGATTACATTCCTCATGAAGAAGAGACTGCAAGAAAAGTGTTTCTCTGCTGCCCTATAAAAAAAGGCTCTCAGAGGCTCCATTTGTGTAATGGACCTCATGGTGAGAGATCATTGATAGCTAGACATGCCTATACGATGTCTTGAAGAGGGTTTGGGATCCTACAACAGTTTTGTTTTGGTATAGAGAAGTCATGGTGAGCGTTTGAGTCCTACATTTTTTGTGGAGAGACAATGTGCCCCAACTCATGGTGTGATGATCCATGTTCACCATCCTTAGTAGTGATACAAGGTACTGTAACAGTTTAGCCATACTGTATGTGCAGGGAAATCTGTGGCTGCCTTTCATGGCTAGCGCATCTAACAGATGTTTTTCCAGCAGGATAATGCTCGCCAACACACAGCAAGGATGCAACACTGCAACAATTCCTAGGTCTGCCTGGTCATCAAATTTATCGCCAATCGCTTTCTACACTCATCCATTTATTGTATAAACTTTCATTCCATTCGAAAACAACTTTCTTTCCATTTGAACCTTGCAACTTTCGAACAGCAAAGCCACAATGCTAACAGCTGGCCACAGTAGGGTCAGAGCCGCAATGCTAACAGACACTGCATCCCGGATTGAAAGTTAACAGCAAGATAGCTGCAATCTTAGCAAGGTTGGACAAGATTTGGTTTAGTTCAAAGCCTTTTTTTTTGGTCTGAAATGCTGATGCTCTAGTGCAACATCTACCATCCGAAATCCCATTGCATGCTATTAAAAAACTTGACCACATTCATTCAATTAGAGCATGGGGGCTAGTCCGGATGTGGTGGTCTACAGCCCTGCAGCACTTCAGAAGCATCTGACTATTAGAACCTGGGGTATTGGTAGTGGAAAGTGATGGTTTGTGGTTCTGACCCAGATTATTATCCATTTTATCCTGTGATATCAATGTGTTTATTGTTAATGAGACCCACTTCAAATAGGAACACTTAATGCAATTCGTTATTAGAAACACTGAATACATTAACATTCAGAATCAGGAATACTACAACACTAATACAGGAAATACAAACAACGTGTTGCCTCATATTCACAAAATCTGGCATGCTACACTGATCTAAATTCAGCTTAGTATTCAACCAGCCTTTAGAGACATTAGCATAGGATTCGCTTGCAGCGTATATAGGCATCGATGCACAAAAACACAGTGTAAAAATAAGCGCTATAAAAATATCAGTGAATTACTGGCAGCAGAGCAGAGGCCTTTTACCAGACCATTACTGCGATCCATAATTATAGGACCAGCACTACAGTTCTGTAATCAGGATTTACTGACTATTTGCCAATTATTGTATATTAGGCTGGCTGCCAGACCCCAGGCTCATTTTTCAGCCTTGATTACATTGCCTGGACTCTGCCAACGTGGCATAAGCCTCCGAATGAACAAACTGATCAGACTCCAGCACTTTTTGCGGAGTAGAATTCTGTAGTGCTTTTATAACAAATCACTACACAAGGAGGAGCTTCTCAAAATCTCTAAATGACCCAATCCAATTTTAAACGTTGGCACTACCACTTAGCCCTACCCCTCTGTTTAGCAGGTATACACCTAGGGGTACACTGTAAGCTTTGATATCTAAAAATATTGAGGAAACCGGTTGCCTTAAAAAAGTTCAGTAATGGTAAATGAAAACTTAAGTTAGCATAACTTAGAACATCAAGTTATTTCAACTAAAGGAAAAGTTGATTTAACTTTTTTTATTTTTGTTATATTGTAAGACCGGATAAATTGAGTTTACTTTAAAAATTTGAGGAAACCGGTTGCCTTAAAAAATTTAAGTAACGGGTAATGAAAACTTGAGTTAGAATAACTTAAAACATAGTTATGACAACTAAAGGGAAACTTTTAACTTTTTTTTAACTCTTTATATTGTAAGACAAGATAAGTTGAGTTTACTTAACTTTTTTAAGGCAGCCGGTTTGCTCAATTTTTTTTTAAGTAATGGGAAACAAAAACTTGAGTTAGCATAAATTAAAACATCAATTTATCACAACTAAAGGGGAATTTGATTTATTTCTAAGGTAGCCCAGGGGGAATCACTACACACTGATGGTGAGTGTCTGTCAGAAACTGTTGGACACACCCAGTATGCAAATAGATTGTGACAGGAGCCAATGAAAAAGAAGCTGCCAATGGAAACAGACTAAACTTAGTTATTATAAGTTGTTTCAACTCAAAGATCTCAGTTTGAATGTATCTGTGCCCACAAATATTAAACTAAAAATAGTTGAGTGTTGTTTAGAAATATCCAATTTTATGTAACACAGACTCAAATCATTTGAGTTCAAACAACATATGGGTTTACAGTGATAGGGTGTCTCAATTCTTTTTAGGCTGGAGGGGTAAGATATTTCAGAGACACACATTTAAAACAGAGGGCTAGAAGAGTCAATGGCAATATGGCCGCCAACAAAAGCCACCAAAAACCCACAAATTTGACTATTTTCCTTGTAAAAATTGTGATAAACACTATTTATGTAGCATTATATGTGTAGTGTCAATGTTTTGTGGCCTTTTTCTTCATAACAAGCAGAAAAATATGCTTGTAGTTTGTCTCAGTAGCTAACTAGCTGGCAAGCCAACTTTCCCGTTCCACCTTAAATGGTGCAACAGACATCATTTAACAGTATTTAAGGTGAAACGGAAATATAAGAGACAATAAAAGCTCATAAAAGCCTATTTAACTCAGCATTACAGAGGAATTAGGGCATGGACAGTAAACATTTATTGCTGTCCCATTCCTAAAGATGCCCTAAAATTAGCTAGTTAACCAGCAGTTAGGTTGCTGAACTTTAGCGCTCCACTGCTAAAACTTAGCTATATCTGTATCAGGTGCTTGAAGGGTTGTCCCAATTCTTTTATTAAAGGGAAGATTTCACACCTTCCCTTATGACTCTGTTCCAAGGGAAAGGGTACAAAAGAGAAATGGGATTGGACCCAAGTGTGATCATAGTGAACAGAGGAACCAGCCTTCTCCTTCCATCACTACAGACCTCCAAACTTCATGAGGATTCATAATATCTCAAGAACAGTAGAGCGTAGAGAGCATCATGGAATGGGTTTTTTTTCCCCCAATATGGTGTACAAATAGTGTACATTACCTTAGGTGACAGCCTGAGAACACCCACACCTGTATATGCTGTAAGGTGTTATCTTGTGAGTGAGGCTGAACTAGTAGCTACTGGTCATGTGAATTACCAGGTCATGTGAGTTAGAGCGAAGTCAGATAGTGGGTGCAGATGGATGTTTTTTTTTTTTTTTTATTTTAAGTTTTGTTGGGATTTAACATTTCATACCATAATATATACCAAATACCATATTATTAGCCCTAAATTGCCCCATATTACCTTTTTAATTGGAATGTATTGGAGTCCTGAAATGCAGGAATGGCTGTATATAACATAAAATAAAATTGAGCAAACAAAACATGATATATTATGGATTCATACTGTCTGCAGTGTCATAAATGTGTAATAAATGTATAATAAATATAAAGTCACTGTGGTTTATACATTTTGTTGAGATGTTGAGTCGCTCAGATCATTCATTTGTTAATTCAATCTTTCCATACTGTCCTAATGCTGATTTGGGGTTGTCTTATCTACTGTACCAATCAAAGGTTTGGACACACCTTCTCATTCATATGTTTTTCTTTATTTCTTTATTTCATTTATCAACCTGATGAACAGAGATGGTGATTTGAAGGGGTTCAGGGATAAGCTGGAGCTTCACAGTGTAAAAAAGGAAAATCAGCAACTATTGTTCTGCACCTCCAGGAACATCTGTCAAGATGTTGAGAAAACTATTCCAGGTGATTCTCCCTCAATAAGATGCTGAGATTAAAATACCAAGAGTGTGCAGATCTGAACTCAAAGCTAAATGTGCTACTTAAGTAGAATCTAAAGTATAAAACATATTCTGGTTTGTTAAATACTTTCGGCTAACAGAATATTCCAGCATATGTTCCTGTATAGCGTTAATATACATTGTAAGCCTGGATAAATTGAGTTTACCTAAAAAACTGCCTTAAAAAAGTTAAATAATGAGTAATGAAAACTTAAGTTTGCATTACTTAAGAACATCAAGTTATTACAACTAAATGGGAAGTTGATTTAACTTTTTTATTTTTGTTAGACTGTAAGACTGGATAAGTTGGGTTTACTTTTTTTATGCTAAGTAATGGTGAATGAAAATTTGAGTTAGCATAAATTAAAACATCAAGTTTTTACTAAACTAAAAGGGAAGTTGATTTACTTCTAAGGTAGCCCAGGGTGAATCACTACACACTGATGGTGAGTGTCTGTCAGAAACTGTTGGACACACCCAGTATGCAAATAGATTGTGACAGAGGCCAATGGAAAAGAAGCTGACAATGGCAAAAGACTAAACTCAGTTATTATAAGTTGGTTCAACTCAAAGATCTCAGTTTGAATAGTACAGTATTTGTGCCCACAAATGTTCAACTAACTCAAAAAAGCTGAGAATTGTTTAGAAATATCAAATTTTATGTAAAACAGATTTAAATCATTTGAGTTCAAACAACGTATGGGTAATTACAGTAAGAACGATCATGAAAAGAAAGAAAACACATTGAATGAGAAGAGGTGTGTCCAAACTTTAACTGATGCTGTATATCTTATCTTTAAACAGCTTTTGTAGAGATTGTAAGACTGTTAAACCCAAAAAGAGGAGTGGAGAACTTTTCTATTGCCTTATGAAAGCAGATGATATGCTTTTATGAGTGACAGGAAGGTTCACCAAGCAGAAGGACACAAACCCTCTACTCCTGGGAACCGCTGCTGCACAATAATTGCCTTTTGTTGTCCCATAAAGCCATAGTCATTACTGTTAATTAGGTTGGTCCATCACCTGAGCGCACGCAGTTATTATCTGTGCTCTTATAGCAGTGCGGCTGTTCCTGTTCACCAGGCTTGTACTGCCAATTCCACTTAAGACTAACACACACAAGACATTCACACTCACTCTACCACTCTCTCTCTCTCTCTCTCTCTCTCTTTGTCTTTCTCTCCCACCAATCCACTACAAGCCCCCCAAACCCCCCCAATCCCATCACATTCACACCACATCTCCAGATTCTTCCAAAATACAGTTTCTCAGCCCTATCTGGTGAGTATCGATCCGAGCGCCAGTCGATTCTCACCACTCTCTGATCAGACCAGTGAGATCTGTTTAGGCAAGACTGGCTCTCAGCATGTGCATTGACTCACATTGATCATTGTTAGTGGGAAAATAATGAATTTTCCCGGACACTGACTCAAAGGCCCTGTTCATTTTACTCTGCTTCATCCTCTTGTTTACAGCCTGCACGAATCCTCTTTTTACTGAGCTCCGAAACATCTTAATTACCTCTCAAATCTGTGAGAAATTGTGTTAATTTTCTTTTTAAGAAAGATTTATTTTCAATATTCTCCAAATTTTCTGCTACTCAGCTGTACACATGGAGGGTGAAGACTAGCACATGCCTCCTCCGTAGCATCGGAGGAAAGCGCAGCAACTCGGTTCCGATATATCAGCTCACAGATGCCTTGTGCTGATCGTCATCACCCTAGGAGTGATGAGGGGAAAGAGCGCCATCTACCCACCCAGAGAGAGCAAGGCCAATTTTGCTCTCTCAGGGCTCCAACAGCTGATGGCAAGCTGCATGACCGGCATTCGAACCAGCGATCTCTCGACCATAGTGGCAGCGCTTTAGCCCTTTGGACCACTTGAAGCCAGTAGGTTCTAGATGCAAAGCTAGCTGTGATAAATTACAGCTTGCTTTGCATCTTGTGTCTTGTAGTCCTTCTGGGCACCAAGCTGCCTTCATATCGTCGCTGTCCAATGAAAAACACTTATCTCCAAAACAGCAACTTTACAGGAGAGAGAAAAAACCTTGCAAATTTTCAATGGAAGTCAATGTAAAAAAAGTTTATTTCAGGTCATCTATTGGTCCGTTCATCAGGAGTGTAAGGGACAGTTTGTCTGATCAAATTATGTGACGATATTATGCGACGATATTTTGAACACATTGCCAATATTAACTTTTCAGAATTTCAAAATTGAATTGAATTAAATGAATTAATTTAACATTGAATTTGAATTGAATCCACCCCAAAAGATGCAGCTATTACTGCTTAGTGCTGGAGAAACTTCTCGGAAAACTCATCCTTATAATGTTATACTTCAGCGGAGTGGTTTTACTGCTCCTTAATATCTGACTAGTAGAATTCATACATAAGGCGCATTCATACATTAGGCAATTTTTCGGAAAATTAAAAGATTTTAAGTGTGTCTTATAGTCTGAAAAATGCGGTAATTCAAAAAGCTGTCAGAGGACATCCTACCCTAGCAGAGCAGGCGTTAGAAATTCTGGTACCACTTTAAAATACGACTACCTTTATAAAGGGTTTATAAATGGTTTACAATAAGTGTATTAATGGTTACTAGTTAGGTTGTAAATGCCTTAAATAATAATCATCAATAATCAGTTATAACACATATGTAGAACAGGCAACAATGACCTGTTGTTTGCCAAAAAGTGAACCCACAGCCATCTATATTGTTGTCCTTTCTATGTATGTGTTATAACTGATTATTAATGATTATTATTTAAGGCATTTACAACCCTTATTAGTAACCATGTATAAACTAATTGTAAACCATTTATAAACCCTTTATAAAGGTAGTCTTATTTTAAAGTGGTACCGAAATTCTTTAGTAGCCCATGTATGCTCTGTGTGTGTGTCCCTGTTTTTTTTAGTGTCAACCTACTGACCTTCAAGACAACACAACACCTCAGGAGACACTCAGTTTTCAGCTGATCCACAACTGACTCCAGTTCAACTCTAGAGTCAGCCAATAAAACAACAGAGTCAGAGAGACCAATTTTGCTCTCTGAGGGCTCCAACAGCTGATGGCAAGCTGCATGACCTGCATTCGAACCAGCAATCTCTTGACCATAGTGGCAGCGCTTTAGCCCGCTGGAATACTTGAAGCCCTAATGTTTATTTTTGTTTAATGAAAACTACTGTTCTAGATGCAAAGCTAGCTGTCATAAATTACAGCTTGCTTTGCATCCTGCGTCTTGTAGTCCTTCTGGGCACCGAAATTACCGAAATTATTTAGCAGCCCATGCTCTGTGTGTGTGTATGTGTGTGTCACTGTGCCTTTTTTTTTAGTGTCAACCTACTGACCTTCAAGACAACACAACACCTCAGGACACACTCAGTTTCCAGCTGATCCACAACTGACTCCAGTTCTACTCCAGAGTCAGCCAATAAAAAAACAGAGTAAGAGTCAGAGAGACCACCAAGCAAGGTTTACTTCAGTACAGAAGATTCACTGTGTTTCCTACATGCTGTGAAACCAGACAGGAAGGAGAATCATTTCCACCGCACAGCTAACAGCACCTCCGCTGACCGGTCACCTCTGCGGACCTCCGGGGCAGGAGCGTCTAATGGGGGGGCTCATCAAACACAGGGCCTGCAGTGAAAACCCAGTTATCCCCTGCGTTCCAGCCAGCCTTAATTAGCCTTGTCTGATGTGCGGCAGATCCATTATGTTTCTAATTAAGTTCCTATCAGGCACCCAGAAATAATGGGATATTGCACATCAAAAAAGCCCAGCGTTTACCGCTCCTGACACAATTACGTAAGTATCGGGTGGCAATCTGCCCGACGCTGGAGAGGGGTGGAGTGGAGCATCCTTTAAGGACATGAATAGGCTCATCAGAGAGGCCTCTATCAGCGAGCGAGCATTCAGGACTTATCTCCGCAACACAGAGGCGAGACCCCCATCACTCTCGCCTCTATCTCATCAATACAGCCAGATAGTAAAAAAAAAAGAAAAAAAATGGGCTTTTCTGCATCCACTTCCAAATCCACATCCCATGATACTCATACACTCCCACACTGGCCACACACACACACACAAATACACACCCCTCATGCATTTACATGCATTCACCGGCAAATAGCATGAGTGACACCTCGGCCCCTCGCTACAAGCTAGAGATAGTGTGCAATACAAGGTGACATAGAGAACACTGGGGAAAAAACAAAGGAACGTCCCAACTGTGCTCCATACACTGAGCTGTAAAGAAAAGCCATTGTCGCCATCGGTCTTTGTTCTGGACGCAACCGCTTCTGATTCAGGCATCGAAACCAGAAGAGAGAGAGCGTCTGGAGAGGCTGCAAACAATGATATAATCAAACAGAACTGTCGCTTTCAAGGGTGCCCTCTTTTTCTAATTCCTTTTCAATTATTAATACTTTAACTGCGGCTTCTTGACATGTTCCGAAGCAAAAAACA
The DNA here is from genome assembly GCF_023375975.1 of Astyanax mexicanus. Classification (NCBI taxonomy): domain Eukaryota; kingdom Metazoa; phylum Chordata; class Actinopteri; order Characiformes; family Acestrorhamphidae; genus Astyanax; species Astyanax mexicanus. The sequence continues at coordinate 31,720,027 of NC_064426.1, read as the reverse complement.
AACAAACAAACAAGCAAAAAAAAAAAAAAAAAACAGAACAGAATCAAAATGGAACAAAAGCAGAAAACTTGTCAGAATATCCAGCTCTGTAAAAATTAGTTTCTTTGATGTTACCAAATTGAAAACCTCTGGAATATAATCAAGAGGAAGATGGATGATGGATCACAAGCCATCAAACCAAGCTGAACTGCTTGAATTTTTGCGCCAGGAGTGGCGTAAAGTTATCCAAAAGCAGTGTGTAAGACTGGTGGAGGAGAACATGCCAAGATGCATGAAAACTGTGATAAAAAAAAAATCAGGGTTATTCCACCAAATATTGATTTCTGAACTCGTAAACCTTGAGTGGACCTCAAATAAACTTGTTTTCTTTCCATTATTTGAGGTCTGAAAGCCTAAAAGCATCTTTTTGTTATTTCCACCATTTCTGAAACAACATTTTTATTTGGAATTTGTGAGAAATGTTGTCCATAGTTTATAGAATAAAAGAACAATGTTAATTTTACTCAAACATAAACCTATAAATAGCAAAATCAGAGAAACTGATTTAGAAACTGAACTGGTCTCTCAATTTCTTATAAAGCTTTCAGATCTCAAATAATGAAAAAAATTCTCATATTCATACAGTTTTAAGAGTTCAGAAATCAATATTTGGTGGAATAACCCTGATTTTTAATCACAGTTTTCATGCATCGTGGCATGTTCTCCTCCACCAGTCTTTCACACTGCTTTTGGATAACTTTACACTGCTCCTGGTGCAAAAATTCAAGCAGTTCAGCTTGATTTGATGGCTTGTGATCATCTATCTTCCTCGTGATTATATTCCAGAGGTTTTCAATTTGGTAAAATCAAAGAAACTCATCATTTTTAAGTGGTCTCTTATTTTTTTCCAGAGCTGTATTTGGTACAAACTCACAGCAGCATTACAGAATCACACCCGATTCTGTACACTCTGTGAACATTCTCTCAATTTGAAGAAATTTTTTCACTCGTCAGTAGACATGAGCTAGAACTACTGTATTAGTTATATTAGCTGACTGCTAACAGTATGTGGCTCTACTCACCATGAATTACCAGTGAAACCAACCAGTCAAACCAGTTGTGATAAAATCCAGAGTCTTGATCCAAGCCTGGTTATATCTAAGGCAAACAATCTCCCCAACAAAGAGCCAAATCTGCAAATTTATACTGCCATTAAAGTTTAATTTTAGCACAAAAATTAAGAACACATATAGACATTCTGCTTTTAGAAGATTCAAAGCAACGCGTTTCAAAGCATGAGAGAAAATAAATCCAATCTTTTTCAGGCTGGGAAAGAGAGAGAATATGAACTGATTCTGATTTCGGATGTCCCTGAGGACAAACATTTCATCCGCTGAAAGGATGAAAACCTTTTAAAACTCCCGGAGAGAGGACAGAAAAAAAAATACACTAAAACACACAGAAATCACACAAGCTATTCCAAAAAAGAAAAAAAAAATGATGCAAAATCAGGCAGCTCTGGCTGTCACATTTTACATTTAAGTGGCATAAAAAGGGCAGTTAATGTATAAACCCCACTTTAGCCCACGGAACGAGGGGTCCCCCTGTCACAGGGGGACGTAGGCCCCTCGCACAACAGCGCAAAGTGTACCGGGCCAAACCGAGAAACCTGTGAAAGTTGGACCCATATGTGATTTCTCATGGAATGTGCAGTTGTATTGCAGCTGCCGATTTTTTAAGAGTTTTTGAGCAATCCTGTAATGTCAAATATACATTGAAACCTAGGTGGCGCTATATCACATTAAAGGACAGCGTAAGTCAAGCAGCCCTGTATAGTTTCATAAGTTTTCATTCATTGTAACCTCCTCAAACACCTAACAACACCAAGATGTATTCACTTCCTGTTTTAATGGGACATCTCAAGCAATTCAACTGTCCGCCATTTCGTCCTCGTTAAAGATGTCGAATACTCCTTTGCAATTTATCATCATATGTGCTAGCAGTTTATTGCTGACAAATATCAACAGTATTTAACAAATTCCGTAGGAGGAGTTCGACAAAGTATGCAGAAAATGTGTGTAAAATGCACATATTTCAAAATGGCCGACATCCTGTTGGGCAGAGTCAGCCATACCAATACTAAAAACGCGTGTAATCACGTCTTATATGCTTTTGTCAAGTTTCTTGAATTTCCAAGCAGCTGTGTTCTGGCCGTGCTCATGTTTCTATTGGGTCTAGTGTTGCATCTCCATTAAATCAATTGCCCATCATTACGTCATCGTTTCAGCTACCGACTATTCCTTTGCAATTTATTACCAAGTATGTCTGAATCCTACCCAGGTTTAATTTAGAGGTAATCTGATGAAGACTCTAGGAGGAGTTTGCATAAGTTTGTGAAAAATGTGTAAAAATTTCACAAATTCCAAGATGGCCACCTTCCTGTTGGGCAGAGCTAATAGATTCCAATTGGTAATATGTGCGGGATCATATTGTCTATACTTCTACCAAAAATCGAGAATATTTTTGGGGAATTTTTGAGAAGGCCACAGCTAATTCAGTAGCTGAACCATTACATTACATTACATTTGGCAGACGCTTTTGTCCAAAGCGACATAGACACAATAGTGAAGTACAAAAGTATTAGAAGTTAAAGGTAAAAACATCTTTAGATAGGGCTTAAAGGAGGTCAAAAGGAAATAATGGGATAGAGGAGTGAAGGAAGGGAAGAAGGAAATGAGATTAGAAGTAGTTAGTGTGTTAGAGGTGTTAGGAGAGTAAGTGCTCTTTAAAGAGCTCTGTCTTCAGGAGTTTATTAAAGATAGTGAGAGATTCTCCTGCTCTGGTAGTGGAAGGTAGTTTGTTCCACCATTGGGGAACTCTGTATGAGAACAGTCTGGATTGCTTTGTGTGAATGTTTGTTTGGTAAAGCGAGGCGACGTTCATTGGAGGAGCACAGCGGCTGGGAGGTAGCGTAAGCCTTCAGGAGTGATCAGTGCAGGTAGGAAGGAGCTGATCTGTTCTGTCATCATCTTGTAGGCGATTGTAAGAGCTTTGAATTTGATGCGAGCATCAACTGGTAGCCAGTGGAGCTCAATGATCAGCGGGGTGATGTGCCCATTTTGGCTGGTAGAAGACCAGACGTGTTGCTGCATTCTGAACCAAATAGGGGGCGCTGTAGAGTCCTCTAGCTAGACACTCAACAAAAATCACACAGGCTATTCCAAAAAAGAAAAAAAGAGATGCAAATTCAGGCAGCTCCGGTTGTCAAATTTTACATTTGAGTGGCAGAAAAAAGGCAGTTAATGTATACATGTATACGCCCTACTTTAGCCCACAGAGCAGAGAAAACAAATGAGAATAAGTGCTGTTGGATGTACAGGAATTTCGCAATTTGCCACGATCAAACATTATTAATAAAGTGCGTTAGAGGAGAACAAGACCACTTCAGAGGAGAAGGGGGCCAAAGGTTGATTGTCAGCCTTGACAGCCGTGGTTCTGATAGAGAGCCTTTGAGAATTAGGGTACAATAGCTGGAGAGCCGCCCTCCATTCAGTGCACACAGCTCATCAGTTTACAGACACATCTAATCAAGAAAGATGGCCCTCTCCAAGGACGCCGAGCGGAAGAGGAGGGGTGAAGAGTGTACAGTGTCGCAGAGGACGGGGAAATTAATGTATCCTCCGCGTAGCTGTGCGCTTCCAGAGGTAATGCGCATGCATGCATGCACGCACACGTCCCCACCCCTGATCGGATCTTCGGATCAGCTTGTTTGACCACGAGTACAAGCCCCTTGACACACTGGATGAAGCTGGGTAAGAGGTTTCATGACTGAGAAACAAGATATCAAATGGTTGTATAAGACAGCGATAAAGGCTTTGCAGACAACAGCCTTTCCACTTAACAAGCCCTTCATCTATACACTCTAAAAAGTGATTTTGTGTTTTAGTCAGGAGTAAGTCAGGTTTACCGGTCAGTACAACTCAATAAAATGAGTTCAGAGAAATTCAACCTGAAAACTGTTTGTTGAGCCAAAGAAAAAATGTGATTTAAACTAACTTTTTGTCACTAAACATCAATGTCAATGCTCTTTCTACAGTGTTGCTTCATACAGCTTTCCCATAAAGCTACTGGCACCATATATTTGCATATTGGGTGTGGCCTCTCTCACTTACTTACCATATTTGTGTTGTCTGTTGCCCAAAGCTACCCTATCCTAGTCGTGCTTTAGTGTAATATATATGTTGAGTGCCAGGCATCAGTGTTGGAAACTGTAAAGGCACCTTTATTTAGTGTCCTTAGTGGTCACATAAAATATGCTAAGAACACACACATATATATATATATATATATATATATATATATATATATATATATATATATATATATATTAAGTATACTAAATTATTAAAGCCCACAGCACTTTATAAAAAAAAAACATTGAGCTAATTAAGCTGTTGTTGTGTGAGGAAAACTCACAATTGAATATACTTAAAATGTTATATATTTACAGCTCAACTGAGTCAAATCAAAGTGATGAACTTTTTTGAGTTAAGTTGAGCCAGTGAATATTTTTTTTCTATACTTTTATAAGAATTGTTCAGTTCAGTAGTGTTTTTCTGTTGGTGAGTGTTTTAATCTAACTAAAAATGTTTTATCAACTCATTTCAACACATGTTTTAGTTGGCAAGTCTAGCCCACATTTTTTAAATTACCTCGACTAAATATATTAAGTTCAGCCAACTTAACATATTAGATAATGATAAAAGAACTATGATAAATTCTATGTTAAAGTAATTCAATAATTTAAGTTTACTTAACATTAAAGACTTGTTTGGTCAACGTCATTTTGTAAGTTCAGAGAACAAATGAGCCAAAAAGTTGTACTAACTTAAAAAAGGCCAGGAAATTAGTTGCTTAGTGACTTCAATTTTTTAAAAGTGTATTATATATAGTGGCTTCTGCTTTTCTGGGAGGTAAAGATACTCTCCTGTTGAGTTCTTGCAACTCTGGCTTTGGCATGGACACAACCGAAGAGATGACAACTCAGCTTTTTGCTCAGTTGCCAGTATGACTTTTTAACAACCAACAAAAAGCATCAATTACACAGAGACCTGCTTTGTCATTGTCATACATCGCTGTGGACGATCTCCCAAAGATTGTGGTCAAAGTTTAGGCGCAACCTTATGTTTGGGCTACCATTGAGAATGACAAATAAGAAAGCTGTGGTTGCCAGATGAAGTGGTTTGCTGTGGGAGCAAGTGGTGGAGCTGTTGTGGCAAACAAGAGGCTATACTGAACTTTTCAGCAGTGCACAAGGTGGCACAGATTTGTCTCTGAGGTGGTGCCCCAGCTTTTATGTCATTGCAATTTTTCTATCAAGAGGCAGTCTTTGACCAAAAATAAGGGGGCAAGCTTCCCAGGATGACATTCCTACCTTTTTTGATAACCTGATTTGTGACCAGGGCAAAAGCAAGTAGTGGTGACTTGCTCTCTAGAGAATGTGGTGGTGTCACAGCCTTCGGACACTGCAATCATTGTGTCCAGGGGAAGTCTTTACCCTAAAATGAGGGGGCATGCTCCCCAGGATGACCTCCTTGCCTTCCTTCAGAACTTGATTTGTGACCAGGGCAAAAGCAAGTAGTGGTGACTTGCCCTCTAGAGCATGTGGTGGTGTCTTAGTGGTAGCATTGGTGGCACTGATTTGGCAGGCAGTGGCTTTGACTTGCCCTTTAAAGCCACACTTTCCAGGGTGACCTTCTTGATCCTGCAAACCTGATTTGGGACTGGGGCAAATTGAAAGTAGTGGTCTGACTTGCCCTCTAGAGAATGTGGTGGTGTCACAGCCTTTAGGACACTGCAATTGTTGTGTCCAGGGGAAGTCTTTACCCCGAAATGAGGGGACATGCTTCCCAGAATTACCTTCTTGATCCTGCAAACCTGATTTGGGACTGGAGCAAAATGTAAGTAGTGGTCTGACTTGCCCTCCAGAGCCTGTGGTGGTGTCTCAGTCTTGGTTCATTGTAATCGTTGCGTCCAGGTGATGTCTTTGCCCAAAAAGTGACGTTGTCAACCCTGTAAACCTGATTTGTGACCAGGGCAAAATGCAAGTGGTGGAGTTGTCATGACAGACAGACTAGAGTTAGCTTTCCAGTGCAGAGGGCGGCACTGATTAGGCAGACAGTGGCTTTGACTTGCCCTTCAAACCACATTTACCAGGGCGGCCTCTTTGACCCAAAGAAACTGATTTGGGACCAGGGCAAGAGCACAGGACAGATGAGGCAGAGAACAAGCGCTGCACCAGTGGGACAATTGGGGAACGATTGCCCAGGGTTGAAGAACAGTGGCCGGGTGGTAGGTGACCCAGTGAACAGTCCCCAAGCTAAATCCCTACCCATTCATAACCCTTGTGCGATGGCAAATAAGTGCTCAATCATAACAGCGACATACTACTGCTACGGTCCTCCAAATCCCTGGGCTCTGCACAGCAGCAGCAGCAGCAGCAGTAAATCAGCTTCTGCTTTAACGCTGCAAGATGCCTCTCCCTTGGGTACCATTCACGTCATCCAACTCCAGTGGCGCCAGGTGCCGCATCCGTTCCAACAGCGGGCATAGTGGGAATTCCTCCCAGCAGGACAGTCATCTCTGCTGTCATAATGCAGCTCAATTATGAGATAAATTAAGCGAGAAATGAATGTTTGCTGCTTCTCTACCATATTAGTCAAACAGCTGTATCTCCATGCACTTGGACTGGCCTTGTCTAGCATGTCTTTGAGGAGTTTAGAGTGGTGTTCTCCAGATACTCCGGTTTCCCAAAATAATAAGTGATAGGTGAACTGTGTAAATTAATGGATATATGTAGTACCCTGTAATTGGCTAGCATCCTGGGCTCCAGGAATTCCTCAAGTTCCTACATTGTGCTCAATGACTCTGGGTAGGCTTCGGATACTGGCATCCCTAGCCAGGAAGAAGTCAACACTTTGGACAGCAAACTGGATCATCCTGAAGGTGGTGTGGAAGGAAAAGGAGCAAATACTCAATAGATTACATTCTTTTAAAGGCAGGTAGAAACAGGTGATTGGTTGGGAAATACATGACAAAGCATTCCAGTCTCCTGGTAGGACTTTTATTAGAGCTTTCATTACTTTAACATGCTATTTTGGTTCCTCTAATCTTCAAAATTTAAACTGCAGCTGAGGTAGGACAGACTTTTCTGGTGTTTAAAGGCTCCTCCTCAGGACTAATTCACATTCAAAACATTCTGAACAGGATGTACTGGCAATTCTTCAGTGATGGACGAGGTATACAAATCATGTACTTGAGTTAGAGACATCCAAGGTAAATTTTAGGTAAAACTTCACATTTCAAGCCTCCATATTCCATATATTCTATCATTTATACAGGCACAGGTACTCACAAACTTTTAGGCTGTAGCACTTACGTTAAAACATACTGTAGGCTTGCACTGAATAGCAACTGTACGTCCACTGTAAGTCAAATGAAGTTTAAAACATAGTGTTTGCTGTACCTTTGTGTTGTGATTTTTGTGTTTGGTGTGCTTCCTTTTTTCTATAGCCCAATTTTGGAAGTTGATACTCAATTTGGCACTTCATGGCAAAGAACTAGTAATGTTGCTCTTCACAAAGATGGAACAAGAATATTTTCAGCACCATGAAACTGAGCTACGGCATGGTGGGAACAGGACGGGTTGCCAGAGTCTACTTAGGAAGTTGAGCTCTGAAGATAAATCTGGTGATGGGCTGGCCAAGTATCGTATATCTCCAGACCTAAACCCAATTGAGCACCTGTGAGTAGAGGAGTGTAGGTATGTAAAACATCCACCGGCACTGTATTCTGCCATCATGGTGGAATGGAAGAGGATTCAGGAAGCAACCTCTCCAGCTCTGGTTAGATAATAATGTTCGTCACACACAAACTATTGAGCACAATCTGGAAATGTTCAGATTGCTATTAGATGTGCCGTTAGTCATGATTAAGCAGATCAAATTGTGTGATTAAATTTTGCTTATTATTTAATCTACAGCTCCAACAATTTGTCCACATCGGTTGTTTTTCACCCGTGTACCACTACTATTACCACTACTACTACAACTACCACTACTTCCACTATTGCTTGTGGTTCTATGTTGCACCATGGTTCCGGAGGAACGTAATTTCATCACACTGTGTACCTGTACTCAGATGTAATGACAATAAAAGCCTCTTGACTTGACTTGACTACTACTACTACCACTACTACTACAACTACCACTACTTCCACTACTACTATTACCACTACTACTACTATTACCACTACTTCCACTACTACTACTACTACTACTACTACTACCACTACTACTACAACTACCACTACTACCACTACTACTACTACTACCACTACTACTACTACTACCACTACTACTACTACCACTACTACTACTACCACTAGTACTACCACTACTACTACTACCACTACTACTACTACCACTACCACTATTACTACTACTACCACCACTACTACTACTACCACTACTACTACTACTAGTACTACCACTACCACTACTACTACCACTACTACCACTACTACTACTATCACTACTACTACTACTACCACTACTACTACCACTACTACTACTACCACTACTACTACCACTAGTACTACCACTACCACTACTACTACCACTACTACTACCACTACCACTACTACTACTACCACTACTTCTACTACTACCACTACTACTACCACTACTACTACTACTACTACCACTACTACTACTACTACAACTAGTACTACCACTACCACTACTACTACCACTACTATTACCACTACCACTACTACTACTACCACTACTACTACAACTACTACCACTACCACTACCACTACTACTACTACTACCACTACCACTACTACTACTACTACCACTACTACTACACTCTTTAAATTATACAAATTATATCCAATATTTGTTTCTATAGCTTTGTCCCATGAATATATCTAAAAATCTTACATGGTACATCTATTGGACATGTTATCTGAGGACATGAACCTCCATGGTTTTGGGACACAGTTAATGTGATCAGGGGCACAGGTGTGTTCTCACACTAATGTCAGGCTCGCAGCGGGCCACGCTGGTGGCACACGCCTTTTCCGCGGCGCTTTAATTTTTCATGCGCCGGCTTTGCTTCGAAAATCACTTTGACCCAAATTAAAAGGCTATTGGAAGCCCCGTGCGAGGTCTGGAATGCAGAGCACGGCCAGGGGGACGGCAGGGCACTTATTTAACCGTCCACTGGAGCAGAAATATCAGAAAGAGGCAGAGGGCTGCGCCGCCCAAGGGCAGCATATGAAGTCGGGAAAGATTCCCGCAGGATAAGTCCTGTAACGGAGCCAGGTGAGACAATGAAGACCAAATGGACTCCATATCCCATGATCCCTGATCTCTAGACAATTCCAAGAATGTAATGGAAAACAGACGATTTGTTAAAGGCATGCTTTATTTGGGAATTCAACCAATGTATTACATTTTATAGATAATTATGTTATAACTGGTATAACAACAGGAACAATGCACTGACATGCCACAAGTTATTTACAGTAAGTAATTGGCTTGACAGTAAGTAAGTTTGAAAATGGCCAGGGTGCTCATGACAAGGCTGATAGAATTATCGTGAGTTTATCAGAATTTGAGTGAGGCCTGATATAGGGTGGATGAAGAATGGGACATTCCATTTCTGAAGTTGTCAGGTATTAAACATTAGTAAAAAAACATAGAAGGCTAATATTTACATCCCTAATGAACAGTGCAGTTAGTGACAATGATCAGGACCTTTTTTAAAGCAGAAATCTGGTGTGAAATGGACTTGGCATGTAGTGAAACCTGATAACGAGTATAAACTTTTTTTGAACACACCATTAACAACCTCAAAGCAGCTCCAGAGTTCATTGATAGAATTATGAGGGCCCTACTATTAAAAATGAGGCACTGAGAACTTTAAAAGTGCACAGATTTTAACTACATTCAGGTAGTTCTCTGGGCGCCGCCATCTTGAAATAAGGTCATTATAACTCCTTTTGCCAAAGTTAAGTTTTTTTTTAAAAAACTGCCAACACAAAAGAAGCACAAGAGTGATCACTAGTGTACCACTAGTCCAACACACAGCAACGGGTAGCTTGCTCTTACAGCCTACAATTGATTTCTTTGCATGGACATCTCTATGCCCCTATCACTAGCATTGTAAGTCTGTTGTGAGTATCAGATAAAAGTGTTGTGTTCAGAATGATGAGGGTGACTTGAGGAGGGCTATTTGACAAAGGTTCATACTCATTATGATGTTTCACTACAACCCAAGTCAATGTCACACCATAGTTCTCCTTTAATGTATCTTTCGGGATTTCAAAGTGCCTGTAACGAAGATCAGTGGTGATCAAGCATTATAAGAAATTGCACAGTGGTAGATTTGTTGGTCATCTCCACTAAGACAGAAGCACTGCCACCAAAGAATATTTTAGTTTTTTTATACAGTAGAAAAATAAATAAGACAAACTTAATGTTTGCTGTAAAGCAGGGGTGTCCAAACTTTTTTTGTTGGGGGCCAGAAGGAGAAATATATTTGAAGTCACGGGCCAAAGACTCTATAATAAAACAAATAATGAAATATACCACTTTAAATTATACTCTTTTCCTGATTATTTCATTTACACACCATTTTACTTGACTTACTATCTTTATCTTTGACAGTGTTGTGTAAACTAAGATTTTTCAAACTGATGTTTAATTTCATGAAGTCTCTTAATATTAAAGTCCTTAATTACGGCAACTTTTAGACTCTTTGGCCCGTTTTTCTGCGCTAGAAATGCGCACTCTCTCCACTTTTAGACTCTTTGGCCTGTTTTTCTGCGCTAGAAATGCGCACTCTCTCCACTTTTAGACTCTTTGGCCCGTTTCTCTGCGCTAGAAATGCGCACTCTCTCTGCTTTTAGACTCTTTTGCTATTAAAATACATATTATTTTGGGAGGCCTTTGTGTTTCAGCTTTGTATTAGAGATATATTCAAAAGAAGATGCTATAAATGTATGGGCTGTACACCTCTCATTCTCTCATAAATACAAAAGATAAATCATCACAATTATCCCAAAACTAGAGTAAATCAGGGCAATTTGAAGCATCGTCTTTTTGAGTGGGTGTGCAGGGCGAGTACAGCCGCTGTCCGCAGCTCCAGGACGCATTTCTGCATGTAATCAGTGTTTCATTAATACAGTAAGCAGCAGTCCTGAAACGCCAGAAATGTTCTGCAGAGCACAGCTTCGGAAAACTCCTGCTGCCTTATTCATATTCATATATTTTATTTCTCTCATCTGGAGGCCAGAACACTCTGACTCAGGGCATGCATCATTCATGACTGCATCTAACGCCATCTGACTCACAAACTGATTCTCAGATACAGCATGCACATCAAACCAGACAACAGACCCTCTCTCGCCCTCTCTCTCTCTATCTATCTCTCTCTGTCTTTCTCTCTCCTCTCTCCCTACCTTTCTGTCTCTCTCTCTATCTCTCTCTCTCCCTCTCTGTCCCTCACCCTCTCTCTCTTTTTCTCTCTCTCTGTCTTTCTCCATCTATCTCTTTCTCTCTCTGTCCCTCTTTATCACTTTCTCTCTCCTCTCTCTCTTTCTCTCTCCTCTCTCCCTCCCTTTCTGTCTCTCTCTGTCTTTCTCTCTCCTCTCACTCTCTCTTTCTCTCTCCTCTCTCTCTCCCTTTCTGTCTCTCTCTCTTTCTCTCTCCCCTCTCCCTCCCTTTCTGTCTCTCTCTGTCTTTCTCTCTCTCTCTCTCTTTCTCTCTCCTCTCTCCCTCCCTTTCTCTCTCTGTCCCTCACCCTCTCTCTCTCTCTCTCTCTCTGTCTCACGTGAGCGGAAGTGAGCGTGTGTGTGCATGCCGGGTGAGGGAGCGGGTGTTTGGCAGTGTGTCGAGTGAGTGAGTGAGTTTTTCTAAACTTTTCTATTATTTCTGGTTCTGCTAATTGTGTTGGTGGGGTTGTGGAAGTGTTAGGGAGGGTGTGACTTTGTGTTTACCGTCGTTATGGCGGCTCCCGGGGGAGTTTCCCCGCGGCTGACTTTCAGACATGGGTGTAAGTGTTTCCCGGATCCCTCTGTATCAGTGGAGGATTGTTTGGTTGCTGTCAGTGCAGGAGTGGGAGCTAGGAATATTAAATCAGCTTCCAGAATGAATAAAGCCATCGTAGTGTTTCTGTCTGAAGTGGAGATGGTGAATAAATTAATAGAAACAGGTCTCGTTATTAAAGACGAGTTTGTGCCGGTTCTGGCTTTGTCCAGCCCGTCTAAACGCGTCGTGCTGTCTAACGTTCCACCTGTAGCTTCAGACGAACTGTTAAAAAACATCCTGGAGAGATATGGTAAAGTGGTCGGTTCAGTGAAGACGATTCCTCTCGGCTGTAAGAGCGCGGAGTTTAAACATGTGCAGTCGTTTCGGCGCCAGGCGTCTGTTATATTAAACCCGCGGCATGACCCTTTAAATGTTTCTGTGTCTGTACCGGTGGATGGAAGGAGCTGCACTTTATTTATCAGCTCTGAGTCCATGCGGTGTTTTCTGTGTCGGGAATTTGGTCATATTAGGCAGATGTGCCCCCAGAATAATGCCACTGACTCTGGTGCTCAGCTGGGCGATTCCGGGGTATCCGGCGCGGGGGGGGATGCCGGGGCCGCGGAGGAGCCCAGTGCTGAGCCCAGCACTGAGCGCGCGGGTCCGGCTCCTTCAGCGCGCGAGAGCGAACCTGGAGCCGTACCGGTGGACTCCGTGCGGAAGAGTAGCGCGCATACTGATCCGGTAACTGATCGCGCAGCTCCCGCTGACCCGGAGCGCGAGAGCGGGGCTGGTGCAGTGTCTCTCAGTGACGCGAGCGCGGTTATTGTTCAGTCCGCTGAGGATCAGTCTCAGGCCGGGGGGGTTGAGGGTGATCCCGGGGATGGTGGTAATGTTCAGATGGAGGGAGCGCAGGAGAGCGATGCCCCCGGTGAGGGAGCTCAGCTGGGTCAGTGTAGTGCTCCTTTCTCTGAGCTGGACCTCGGGTCTGTGGTGGGAGAGTCTGATATGGAGTGTGAGGGAGTGGATAGTGTGTTAGATGAAGGGGATGTGGGTGCTTTAACTGATTCTCAGGCTTCAGTAGAGTTCAGCTCTAGTTCTAGGACTGCACTGTACTCACTTACCCAGATTAATCAGTTTTTAGACAACACTAAAGGTCAGCGTAAACCCAGCATCGAGCGTTCTTTCCCAGATTTACAAATGTTTTTGGCTTCATGTGCTGTAGCAATGAGAAAAGCAACCCTGGAAGAACTAGATCAACAAAAACGATATAGGCTGAAGAAAATCGTAAGCACTGTTAAAGGAAAACTGCACCGTAAATAAAGAGTTTAATTTATCTGTATGGTTTACGTTTTTTTCCATATTTTGTTTTGGTTTCTAAGCACCATGGCTTGCATTAAAATAGGATCTTTAAATGTTAATGGCTGCCGTGATGCTATAAAAAGAGCTACTCTGTTTGAGTATGTAACAATCAAAAAAGTTAACATTCTCTTTTTGCAAGAAACTCACACCGATCATGATAATCAGTTGCAGTGGGAAGCTGAATGGAAAGGCCGGGCCTTCCTCAGTCATGGATCATATAATAGTGCTGGAGTTGGTATTTTAATTACAAATGCTACCCCTGGGCTTAATACCACTATGACTGAGATTATTGCAGGGAGGTTATTAAGGCTTGATGTGGAAATTAAAGGACTCCTTTTCACTCTATTTAATGCATATGCACCTACTGTTGGTGTAGACCGTTGTGCATTTTTTAGGACAGTCTCCGAGTCGATTAAAGCTGTTTCTCCTGGAAGAGTAATAGTCTTGGCTGGTGATTTTAATTGTACTGTTACTCCTGATTTAGACAGGAATCATGGGGAACCACATCCACGGTCAACAGCTGCCCTTAAGGCTGTTATTGATTATCATGGTTTAATTGATGTGTGGAGGGAGGCTTTTCCAATGACGAGACAATATTCCTGGGTGAAAACAAGTGTAAATTGGATTTCAGGGGCTCGATTGGACCGGTTCTATGTGCAGAACAGCAATAAGACCAGATTTTTTGGTAATTCTATCTCTCCTTTTCCACTATCTGATCACCACTTTATTTCTGTCTCTGTGTCACTCTCTTCTGTAACTGAACAACGGTTATACTGGCACTTTAATAGCAAATTATTGCAAGACCACTTGTTCAAGCAATCTTTCACTTTTTTCTGGGAGGCTTGGAGAGAGAGAAAAAATCAGTTTGTTTCCCTGGCCCAGTGGTGGGACATTGGAAAGTCTCAGATCCAATGTTTTTCCCAAAATTATACTGCTCAAAATGCGAACATGTTTAAGTGCAAGATGGAACAACTCGAGAAGGACATTTTAAAGTCCAGTTGCGGAGTGGATGGCTCAAGTGATCCAGGCGGCACTGAACACATTGAGCAGAAGAAGATTTTGCTTAAAAATCTGCTGGAGGAGCGTGGCCGAGGAGTTTTGGTGCGAGCGCGTTTCACAAGGCTCAACCAGATGGATGCTCCATCTTCCTTTTTCTTCGGCCTGGAGAAAAAGTCTACAGAGAAAAAAGCCTTCCTTTGCTTGCGGTTGCCAGATGGGAAAGAGACTGTGGATAGACACGAGATCATGAGACATGCATCATTGTTTTACCAGGATCTTTTTTCTGCTGAACCTTGTGACCAGGCAGCCAGGGAATGGTTGTTGAGTGACCTGCCTCATCTGTCGGATGAGGAAAGCTCAGTGTTAGAAGGCCCATTGTCGTTTGAGGAGCTCACGGCCTCTGCATATGCACAGTCTGATGGCAAGGCCCCGGGACTTGATGGACTGACTGCAGAATTTTATAAAGTGTTCTGGCCTCTGCTCGGTCCAGACTTACATTCTGTTTTCTTGGAAAGCATGGAAGTGGGTCTTCTTCCTCTTAGTTGCCGGAGAGCAATAGTGACCCTGCTGCCCAAGAAGGGTGACCTTAAGTGCTTACAGAATTGGCGTCCAGTTTCTCTTCTCGGGCTTGATTATAAAATTCTGTCTAAGGCTTTGACTATCAGGCTTAAAAGCTGTATAGCGTCAATTGTCCATAGTGATCAATCATTCTGCATTCCCGGGCGTTCTATTTTTGACAATCTTTTCCTTATGAGGGATTTGTTCAGACATGCAGAATTGGAGGAGATGAATATTGGAGCAGTATCGTTGGACCAAGAGAAGGCGTTTGATAGAGTGGATCATCTTTACCTATTTGACACTCTTAAGGCCTTCGGGGTTGGCCAGGGTTTCGTCTCTTGGATTAAGCTGCTCTATACAGATGTTTATAGTCTGTTGAAAATTAATGGCCGACTCTCCAAACCGTTCAGTGTTAGCCGTGGCATTCGGCAGGGTTGTGGTCTGTCTGGGCTGCTGTATTCTCTAGCTATTGAGCCTTTGCTGATAGCATTGAGAAAACAGCTCAGTGGGATAGCGCCTGTAGGATCATGTGCTGCAGGCGTGGAAAAAGTAACCCTAAGTGCATTTGCTGATGATGTCACAATTTTGATAAAAACTGATGAAGATGTTGCGGGGATGGCGACATGCCTCCAGATGTTCCAAGCAGCAGCCTCAGCAAAAATTAACTGGTCCAAAAGTGCTGCATATTTAATGGGTCAGTGGCAGGATCAGGCAATTCCTTCACTTCCCCAGCAGTGTTCCTGGAGATCAGATGGACTGAAAATACTGGGCATTTACTTTGGAACTAAAACCTTCATGAAAAAAAACTGGGAGGGAATGGACGACCGAGCTATAGGCAGGCTACAACGATGGAAGTGGATTCTTCCTGACCTGTCATATCGGGGACGAGTGCTTGTAATTAACAACTTAATAGCTTCTATGCTATGGCACCGTTTGACAGTTCTGGATCCTCCTATTTCTATGGTACGAGGTATCCAGAAAGCTTGCATTGACTTTTTCTGGCATGGGTTCCATTGGCTTCCTCCTGGAGTGCTATATCTCCCTCTGGATGAGGGAGGTCAGGGACTGATACAAATTACTGATAAGGTAAAGGCCATGAGATTACAATCAGCCCAAAGACTGCTGTATCATGATGGAAGTACTCCATGGATTCAGTTTGGACTAGCAACGCTCAGGACAATGGGGGGGCTGGGCCTTGATAAAGAACTGTTTCTTATGTCTCATGATGATGTAAAGAAAATTGCCGTGCCGGGTTTTTATGGTTCTATGCTTGATGTTTGGGGTTCATTTACTGTGGGAAGGAAAGATGGGGCTCATTTTGGGTTGGATGAACCCTTATTTTCTAATCCCCTTTTTAATTGCAATGTAAACTGTTTAAGTTCAACCGCTGCTGCTTTTATCAGAGCGAAAGTAGTCAGGGTCAGGGATACTGTGGATCTGGCTGTGGGGAAATGGCGATCAGCTGCTGAAATTAAAGCTGCTGTCGGCCTGAAATCTGAGCGCTTGGTTAATTTCTTTTTAAATGCAGTGCGAGGCTCATTTTCTCAGTCCTATCAGACTTTTTTATCCAGTTGTTTTGCTGGGGAGCCTGACTCTTTGAGTTTTCCGGAGCTGGATATCACGCCAAATGTTTTTAAGGGGGAGGAGAGTAGGGTGGGCTGTCTTCTCTCTTCTGAAGGGTTACTGAACATATCTCTCTCTAGCGCTGGGAAGAGGGCACTGTACCGGAGTTGCGTGAAATCTGATTTTTTCGCTGTGTTGCAGGGGAGGGTGGACTCTAAATGGAGAACTTGTCTTTCAGTCCCTGATGAGTTGAAACCGTCATGGAGGCTTTTGTATAAGGCTCCTCTGCCTAAACGCTCTGGAGATCTTCAGTGGAGGGTGCTGCATTGTGTTTTACCTACTAATACACACGTTTCTAAAATCACTCCAGCTGTGTCTCCTCAGTGTTTATTCTGTCAGGCTCCTGATACTGTGTTCCATGCATTTATAGAATGTACCAGACTGGCACCACTTTTTGAACTTTTAAATCAGGTACTCCAAGGGGTGGGGTTGACATTTACAAAAGTTCTGTTTATTTTTGGGTGTAAATACACTAAAGCTAACAGTCTTAAATGTGTTTTTGTTAATTTTTTGCTGGGACAGGCTAAATTAGCCATTTGGAAGACGCTGAGAATGAGGTCAGAAGGCAGGATTTGTGATGTTTCAGCACTGTTTAGAGCTCTGGTGGAGTCTCGGGTTCGAGCTGAGTTCTTGTTCTATCAGAGCACACGAAATGAATTGGAGTTTGAGATGAGGTGGTGTATTGCGGGGGGCTGTGTACTGGTGGAGGGAGGTGAATTATTGTTTTCATGGTAATCCAAACGATTATCTCCTTTAATTTTTGCGTAAAGGTGTGTTTGTGATTATGCATAACTGACGTTTTTAATAAAGCGTTTTTAAAAGTCAAAGTCTCCTCTCTCCCATTCTCTCTCCTCTCTCCCTCCCTTTCTCTCTCTCTCCCTCTCTCTATGTCCTTCCCTCTCTCTATCTCTCTCTCCTTCTCTCTCTATCTGTTTCTCTCTCTCTCTCTCTCTCTCTCTCTGTCCCTCTCTTTCTCTCTCCTCTCTCCCTACCTTTCTCTCTTTCTCTGTCTGTCCTTCTCTCTCTCTGTGTCCCTCTCTCACATGTGGTTCTAGTCCTATTTTAGTGGCTCTCATCAGGACCGCCTGATGAAACTGGCTCTCATCAGGACCGCTCCAGGAAAGGAAGACCTCTGTTAAGGAAGTTACCTCTGTTTCACAGGATAAGTTCAAATTACAACAGCAGCCCAGATAAGATCACCTAAATGCTTCACATATAGAGTATTTTAGTTTGTTTAACACTTTTAATTTACTGCGTGATTCCTCATGTGTTCCTTTATAGTCTGGATTACTTTAGTATTCATTTAGGAAAAATAAATAAAAACATTAAATGACTGGTACTGTACATTTGAAATGTGTGTATGTATATACAGCTCTGGAAAAAAAATAATAAGAGACTGAATCAGTTTCTCTGATTTTGCTATTCATAGATATATGTTTAAATAAAATGAACTGTTTTTTTTTTTTCAGAAACTAACAACATTTCTACCAAATTCCAAATACAAATATTGCCATTTAGAGCATTTATTTGCAGAAAATGATAAATGGCTGAAATAACAAAAAATATGCAGACCTTTCAGACCTTGAATAATGCAAAGAAAACAAGTTCATATTCATAAAGTTTTAAGAGATCAGAAATATTTGTTGGAATAACCCTGGTGTTTTTTATTCACAGTTTTCATGCATCTTGACATGTTCTCCTCCACCAGTCTTACACACTGCTATTTGATAACTTTATGACTTTACTCCTGGTGCTAAAAATTCAAGCAGTTCAGCTTGGTTTGGTGGCTTGTGATCATCCATCTTCCTCTTGATTATATTCCAGAGGTTTTCAATTTGGTAAAATTGGTAAAAATTCATATTTTGTGTAAGTCATATATTTTAAGCTAAGAATAATAATAGACTGCAGAGTGTGTGTGTGTGTTGATGGAGAACATCAAACAGCGAGAGGGAATTTAATTTTCTACAGGTGTAGTCATGCGCTGGCAGTATTAAAAGCATGATTTCTCAGAGCTATGGTTCACAGGTCATGAATACGGACTCATCTTCTGCACAGAAGCTCTTTCTGGTGTCCAGTGGCTTTGACAGTCAGTGCTGCCCTGGCCTATTGTGCGCTTCTGAAAGCCAAACCTCACAAAAGCAGAGCCAGAAAGAAAAGAAAAAAGACTGTAGAAATCATCAGTACATTTGCAGGATATGCGATAAATCTTCCAGTTATTTGTGACTTCTTGATCTTCTTTAAGGACTGTTTATGACGAAGTTTAGGATCAGTGAGGGAGTTTAGGCTGATTTCACTATAATGTGTATATTTGATGTGCACTGTTTTGAATGCCTTTCATTCTTAATAGAAAATACATTTGGATTTTTTATTTTTATCACACAATATTTCACAATTTGCAAACTTGAGATGGGTGACATTCTTCAAATTTCTTGTATGAGCAATTCTTCATTATGATTTTTTTTTTTAGTTGTTAGGTATGAACTGAAAAAAGACAGTTTTATGTTTTATTTTTTGGTAGATGTAAACAGTAACAAAACAGCACAATTTTGAGCAATCAAATACACAACCTATTTTATTTTATTATTTTTTTTTACATTTTTGTCCAAATTAGTCGAAACATGTAGCACAATAAACTGTGTGTGAAACAAATATAAACACAAGAGTTTAATTTAGATATTATTAATAAAAAAAAATAGCAAGCAGCTCTATTCAAACATATTCAAGCAGTTTTTATATTGAAAAAATATATATTTTTTTACAGGTTTATGACTGAAGCACAAGCCTGTTCACTGAGATTCACTGTATTTGAGACATTTGGCATTTAACAATGTTTATTACTGTCATAAACTGGTATTTGTGACCCTTATTTTAAGGTGTCATAATTCAATTAATCTCCTAACCTTCCAGCACCATGGCACCCGAAATAAAAACAAGTCCATCAGTATAAACCAAGCTTAAACCAAGTTTTACAAGTGCTACCATTCACTTCTCTCAGTTCTCAGGTGTAATTTTTTTGAGTTTTGGGAGGCGAGAGCCTGCCAGACCGCCTCTGATGCAGACGAATGCAGCGATCAAACTGTCATCACTCTGTGGTATTGACCCTCTCATCCTGCAGCTGACATCTGAGTTAAACAAATTATTACAAATGCATGACCCCGTGGAAAAAGAGCTGTGTGGAATGATGGCAGTTCGATTGGCGCTCTCTACACTTTGCATCGTTCGTCTGCCATTTGCCGTATTGATCGTCATTATGCCTGTGGGAGATTCTGTGTTTTTCAGGTTGGAGCTTAGAAACTGATTAGATCCCTAGGAATGGACGCGGACTCTAGAGGTCTGAGCTTGTCCGCTTGTTGCCTAGAGAGTGGCTTTTATGACACTTCATCTTAAGCGCAAACGTGTAACTGTAAGTCCCCACCTTTTTGTTACGAAACCGTGGGCCTGTTTACTGCTTGCATTAACAAACATGCATTTTTTTAGATGTTAAAATTTGGATTCAGTTGTGGATTCCAGTCCCACTTTATAATAAGTGTCCCTAAGTACTATGTAGTTACACGGTAACAATCTGCGTAACTACAGTGTAACTACTGATGAAGTACACATTGTTACAGATTAACTACAGAGGTACAGGTTATGTAAGTACACATGTGTACCAGTGTGAGTGTACTTACACATGTAATAGAGCAAGTGTACGTACACATGTGTAAGTAACAATGTGTGTGTACTCAATCAGCCCTAATTACATGCTAGACAATAGCTGTTGGATTAAAAAGTTTATACTCAACTTATCACACACACACCATTACACATGTGTAAGTACACACACACCATTACACATGTGTAAGTACACACACACCATTACACATGTGTAAGTACACACACACCATTACACATGTGTAAGTACACACACACCATTACACATGTGTAAGTACACACACACTATTACACATGTGTAAGTACACTTACTCTATCACTTGTGTAAGTACACACACACCATTACACATGTGTAAGTACACACACACTATTACACATGTGTAAGTACACACACTATTACACATGTGAAAGTACACACACACTATTCCACATGTGTAAGTACACACACATTGTTACACATGTGTAAGTACACACACACTATTACACATGTGTAAGTACACACACACTATTACACATGTGTAAGTACACACACACTATTACACATGTGTAAGTACACACACACTATTCCACATGTGTAAGTACACACACACTATTACACATGTGTAAGTACACTTACTCTATCACTTGTGTAAGTACACACACACTATTACACATGTGTAAGTACACACACACTATTACACATGTGTAAGTACACACACACTATTACACATGTGTAAGTACACTTACTCTATCACTTGTGTAAGTACACACACTTTGTTACACATGTGTAAGTACACTTACTCTATCACTTGTGTAAGTACACACACATTGTTACACATGTGTAAGTACACTTACTCTATCACTTGTGTAAGTACACACACACTATTCCACATGTGTAAGTACACACACACTATTCCACATGTGTAAGTACACACACATTGTTACACATGTGTAAGTACACACACACTATTCCACATGTGTAAGTACACACACACTATTCCACATGTGTAAGTACACACACATTGTTACACATGTGTAAGTACACACACACTATTACACATGTGTAAGTACACACACACTATTACACATGTGTAAGTACACACACACTATTCCACATGTGTAAGTACACACACACTATTACACATGTGTAAGTACACACACACTATTACACATGTGTAAGTACACACACACTATTACACATGTGTAAGTACACACACACTATTACACATGTGTAAGTACACACACACTATTACACATGTGTAAGTACACACACACTATTCCACATGTGTAAGTACACACACACTATTACACATGTGTAAGTACACACACACTATTACACATGTGTAAGTACACACACACTATTCCACATGTGTAAGTACACACACACTATTCCACATGTGTAAGTACACACACACTATTACACATGTGTAAGTACACACACATTGTTACACATGTGTAAGTACACACACACTATTACACATGTGTAAGTACACACACATTGTTACACATGTGTAAGTACACTTACTCTATCACTTGTGTAAGTACACTCACCCTGGTACATGTGTACTTACACAAGTCAACATTAACCTTTACCTATTAACCTTTAATTACACATGTGTAATTACATAACCTGTACCTCTGTAGTTAATCTGTAACAATGTGTACTTCATCAGTAGTTACACTGTAGTTACATGGATTGTTACTGTGTAACTACATAGTACTTAGGGACACATATTATAAAGTGGGACCTGATTATGTCACATAAACCACATTTGGAGGTTAAAGAGATAGCGGTAACACTTTCTATGAATGTCATCTCTATGAGACTCTATAAACATACTCATAGTACATTATAATGCATTCATAAGGCATTATAAACATGGCTATACATATTTATAAAAATGTATAATTCATCATAGCCATGTTTATTATGCATCATGAACTGTGATTATAATGCATTAATAGCTGTGTTTATAACATGTTATGCATCAATACCAAGAAACTCAGTCCCAGACTGTATTACGACTAAAAAAGCTTCCAACTTATAAACACACCCTGAATTATCCCATAAATATATTTTTAACCACTCATAAATTATCTAGTATTGTCTAAACTAGTATCTAGTATTGGATATAAGTTATAGGCAATTATAATGTATAATAACAGGTCTTTGTGCACTCTAAGTAAAGTGCCAGACTTTCATCGTGGGACTAGATTAATAACGATAGATATAAACTATTTTAACATATATATTATAAGCACAGCTTATAATGTATTATGATCACAAGTCATAATGCTTAATAAACATGGCTATAATGGGTTATGCATGTTTATACATATTTACAGCCATGTTTATAATGGCTTATGAACGCATTATAATATGTTATGAATGTGGTTATAGAGTCTAATAGAGATGACATTCATAGAAAGTGTTACCGAGATGGCAGTATCACACCTAAGTGTCACACCGTAACATGGCCCTGTTTTAGTGTCTGGTCTCTGCCTTAGCCCCGCCCTGTCATCTGTGTTCCCTCGTGTCTCGTGTGTATCCCCGCCCCCTTAATTCCTGCTCCAGGTGTTCCCAACCCTCTTCATGTATGTAGAGCCCCTTGTTTGAGTTCCTTTTTTAAAGTATTTTGTAACTTTTGGTGTTTTTGGCATCTTTTGTATGATCTGTGTTGCTTTGCGTTTTTTTGTTTTCTCTTTGCTCGTTTGCCGTAGTAGTTCTGTCCTTAGTGTTTAGCTTACTTAGTTTTGTGTTCTTAGTTTAGTTTTCTCTCTTTAGTTTCTCTGCCCTACCTTTCTCAGTTTCATTTTCTTAGTCTTGTTTTGTATTCTTTTATAGGGGTTGGACAATGAAACTGAAACACCTGGTTTTAGAACACGATAATGTATTGTCTCAACGGACAGTTCTGGTGGAAACAGGAGAATTGAGGTGCACAATGAATTCTGCCGTGATTTGATCAGCCATGGTTTTATGTTTTTTGCATACAATCCGGGCTAGCACCCGAACATCCCTTTGAGACAGCTTCCTCTTGCGTCCACAGTTAATCCTGTTGGATGTGGTTCGTCCTTCTTGGTGGTATGCTGACATTACCCTGGATACCATGGCTCTTGATACATCACAAAGACTTGATGCTCCAGCAAGACGTGCACCAACAATTTGTCCTCTTTTGAACTCTGGTATGTCACCCATAATGTTGTCTGCATTGCAATATTTTGAACCTTCACACTGCTCTTACTGGTGCAATGTGCAATTAATGAAGATTGGCCACCAGGCTGCTCCAATTTATCCATGAAACTTCCCGCACTAAAATGACAGGTGTTTCAGTTTCATTGTCCAACCCCTGTACCTATCTAAATGAAATGTATACCTGCGTCCAGTCTCTCATTCACATCTGTGACAATAATTGTTGACAGAATACATATTCTGTGATCAGATATTGTCAGGCAAACAGAAATAAATCTGTCCAGAATACATCAGTACAAGTAATTATTACAGTGGATCTTTTCTTTTCTTTCCTGATTTTTTTTGTATTTCTGTCTTCTATTGCCCTTGTTCATATGTTCTTAGAAAACATGGTAACACTTTACTTGGATGGTCCATTTGATGGCCTCGTTGATGCTCAACTAACATTCAACTAACATTCAACTGCATGTCTATTACAGTTTTTCTCAATTGCTAAAACACTAAACCCGGTTGTCTGAACCAAATGCTCAATGCCCTGAACCCATTTATTGAAATGGATCTTTTGGCAGAACCTTAAGCACTTTTCACCTAGTTAGACACTTGCAACAACAACTTGCAAACATATTTTCACCCACTAAAACACATTTGGCACTCTGATGCACTTGGGCTGCATAATGTTAAGCACAGCTGGCAAAAGGGAAATTCAATGAAAGCACAGGTGTTTCAACTTAAACACTGCAACTCAAAATTGATAACACATGTGACTAATGAGGTGAAGACACCAATATAAGCCAGTCCATGGGGCCCTGTTTGTTGAAGTCTCACTATGGACAGAAACAATCAGAGAGGCAGAGTAAGAGTAAGAGGTGGAAGAGGTGGAAGAGGTGGAAGAGGAGGAAGGGGAGGTATGAGACGAAGAACAAATATTTCAGATGAAATACGGGCAACTGTCATAGACCATGTTCTTGTCCACGGGTTGACAATGAGGGAAGCGGGACTTCGAGTTCAGCCCAACCTAAGCAGATTCACTGTGTCCACCATAGTCCGAAGATTCAGAGAAGAGAACAGGTAATTGATTTGTGCAGTATGACTCAATAAAAAGGTGTTTCATTACACTCATTTTCCAATATACTTGTAGGCCTCGTACTACATGTATTTTTTTGTAATTGCATGTTCTTTTTGTAGAATTACCAGATTGCCACATCAGGGAGGGAGGCCATCTATGTTGTCCCCACGCCAAGAGACCCTCATTGTTGACATGGTCCGTCAGAACAATTCAGTCAAACTCTGTGAAATACAGCAGAAGATCATTGACGACCATGTTGATTTTGAAGGCATCACCAGTATCAGCATTTCCACCATTGATCGTGTCCTAAAACGCAACAGGATGCGGATGAAGCAACTGTACAGAGTACCCTTTGAGCGCAACTCAGAAAGGGTCAAGGAGCAAAGATTCCACTATGTACAGGTAGGTGTTCAATACTGCTGTCTACTCTACAGCATAAGGTTGTCTTATGCTGTACAGCTTACAAAGTTATATGTATTTTCCCATAGAGAGTGTTTCAACTGGATTCCTCAGAACAACCACATGAATATATTTATATGGATGAAGCTGGGTTCAATCTGACCAAAAGGAGGAGGAGAGGCCGGAATGTGACTGGCCAACGAGCCATTGTTACAGTTCCTGGCCAGCGTGGTGGCAATGTCACTTTATGTGCTGCAATCAGCAATCATGGTGTTCTCCACCATCATGCCACATTGGGGCCATACAACACTCAACACCTCCTGACATTTTTAAGTGATCTTCGGGATATTGTGTTAGGGTTTCAGCAGCAGGATCATGAACAGACAGAGCATCCTGTCTATGTCATTGTGTGGGATAATGTGAGTTTTCACCATGCCGTGCAGGTCAGAGAGTGGTTCACTAGAAACCAAGAATTCCTGAATGTTTTCCTACCACCATACTCCCCTTTCCTCAATCCAACAGAGGAGTTCTTCTCTGCATGGCGCTGGAAGGTTTATGACCGACAACCCTACACCAGGGAAAATCTCTTGCAGGCCATGGAACTGGCCTGTAATGATATAGGTGTGGATGCATGCCAAGCGTGGATCCGGCACACTAGAAGTTATTACCCACGCTGCCTGGCAAGGGAGAATGTGGCCTGTGATGTAGATGAAGTCCTGTGGCCTGACCCAGCACATCGACATGATGTTATAGAGTAGATATTGTATGCACTTTTGTTGTAAAGTTTATATATATATATATATATATATATATATATATATATATATATATATATATATATATATATATATATATAAACTTTACAACAAAAGTATATATTATTTTAGGACTACACAGGCTAAACAAGAATTTTGTTTTGAAAATGCATTTTTGTGAACGATAAAGGTTATTTCTAAACACTTAATGATCTGATCATTTTGTTTTCCTTTTTTCTATGTTGTGTGTAATGACTGCTCAGTAGTGTTTTCATTTTGATTGACTCGGGGTCTGATCTGACAGCATTGTTTGCTTTTGAGCGCTGTTTGAACTGTTTTGAGGTGATAGTTTGGTTTTGCAGGAAGAGTCAGATGTTTTGTGAATGTAGTTTGAAAATTGAGTTTTGAATTTACAGTTTAGCGACA
Source organism: Astyanax mexicanus (assembly GCF_023375975.1). Classification (NCBI taxonomy): domain Eukaryota; kingdom Metazoa; phylum Chordata; class Actinopteri; order Characiformes; family Acestrorhamphidae; genus Astyanax; species Astyanax mexicanus. Next base: position 31,693,945 of record NC_064426.1, on the reverse strand, counting down.
TGGAGGGACAATTTCAAGAAATGTGTCTTAGCAATTGAGAAAAACTGTAAATGCAATTGAACTGAAAGGTAAAAGTAAATGATTCTCTATTGAATGTAACCCTACATTCAACTCTAACCCAAACTCTAATCTTAACATTTTATTAGCATTGGGTTTAGGGTTGGATTTAAAGTTTAGATTAAGCTTAGTGTTAGGTGTAAGGTTAGATTCTATTTTTAATCAATGCATAAATGCATTGCATTTATTACGCATTCAGGTGAATGTTATTTGAATGTCAGTTAAGCATCAATGAGACCATCCAAGTAAAGACAAGTCTAAACACTTTTGAATTGTAACTGTCTTTATGTTTTGTGTTTCTGCACAAAACACCAAGTTTAAACACTCCCAAGATGCATTGTGTTTGGATAATGATTGGATCATCCAAACCCCATTCAGAGATAACCAGAATCTCAAAAACCTTGAACATTATCGTCTGGTACGTCTACAGAACATCAGAATATCACCAGAAAGCTAGAAGTGCATTCTGTTCTCACTTTACGCTGAAAACAAAAGAAAAGAACACAACAAAAACAAAGATAAGTGGTTTGTAACTGGAACACATTGACCCCAATGCCTCCGCTATCTCTGGAAAGTGACGACACTGGTGAGGAAAAAAAAATACAGTTCACTAAAACTGGGCGTAGCATGGAGAACACGCTGCCCTGTAATAATACTGTCAAGGGCACACATATCTTCAAAGACTATACGGTAATTTTATCTCAAAAACAATGGTGGTAATTTACTCAGTGCCCCCATACTATCAATTAACATAACAATGGTATGTATGGCTGGTGTTGCGTCATTGGGATTACAACAATACGACTCTACAATAATGGAAATCCCTTTATTATAGAAACAACCCACTGCAGATGTACTAGAGCATCTCAAAAAATGAGAAAAATGAGAATATCATTGAAAAGTTGCTTTATTTCAGTAATTCAGTGGAAAAATGTGAAGATCATAGATAGAACATAGATGTATTACACACAGAGTGATCTACAGGGGTTGGACAATGAAACTGAAACACCTGGTTTTAGACCACAATCATTTATTGTGGTGAAGGACAGTTCTGGTGGAAACAGGAGAGTTGAGGTGCACATTGAATTCTGCCGTGATTTGAGCAGCCGTGGTTTTATGTTTTTTGAATACAATCGGGGTTAGCACCCGAACATCCCTTTCAGACAGCTTCCTCTTACAGCGTCCACAGTTAATCCTGTTGGATGTGGTTCGTCCTTCTTGGTGGTATGCTGACATTACCCTGGATACCGTGGCTCTTGATCATCACAAAGACTTGCTGTCTTGGTCACAGATGCGCCAGCAAGACGTGCACCAACAATTTGTCCTCTTTTGAACTCTGGTATGTCACCCATAATGTTGTGTGCATTGCAATATTTTGAGCAAAACTCTGCTCTTACCCTGCTAATTGAACCTTCACACTCTGCTCTTACTGGTGCAATGTGCAATTAATGAAGATTGGCCACCAGGCTGCTCCAATTTAGCCGTGAAACCTCCCACACTAAAATGACAGGTGTTTCACTTTCATTGTCCAACCCCTGTATTTTAAGTGTTTATGTATTTTATTGTTGATGATTTTTTTTTTGCTTACAGCTAGTGAAAACCCAAAAATCAGAAAATTACCAAAATTACCAAAGACCGATTGGTGCCAAATCCTGCTGGAAAATGAAATCTGCATCTCAGTAGAAGTTGACAGCAGAAGGAAGCAAAAAATGAACTGCTGTAAGGTTTTCCAGGAAAACACTGCACTGGCTTTTGACTTGATACTTGATAGAACACAGTGGATCAACACCAGCAGATGACATGTCTCTCCAAACAAACCATCACTGATTGTGGAAACTTCACACTAGACCTCAAGCAGCTTGAACTGTGTGTCTCTCCACTCTTCCAACTCTTCAAGGGACCTCTTCAGTCTCCTGATCTCCAAATAAAATGAAAATTTACTGATGGTCCTTTATGGTCCTAGTCCTTTATTATTGCTCACAGCAGTGATACTGGTGAGTTTAAAAACTCCAGCAGCACTGCTGTGTTTGATCCACTCATACCAGCACAACATAATACTTTAGGTATGGGTCATACTGTTACCAATACTGTATTAGTATAAATCCCACATATCATAATGAGTATAATATAATGAATAATAGAAAGCAGATTACAACAGATGGCTCAAAATTCTCAGGCCAGATTTACTAAAAATCGTAAACAATGGCCCCCAAGCAATCCTATATTTTCTAATCCTGTAAACGAAATTGGAATTAATCCTGATTAATCAGAGTCAATAACAGCCCCTGCCTATGGAACCGAGCTAATGCTGATTCATTTACCAAACATGGCCGTCTGTTACTTAAGAAATAGCTCGAAGTATGAAAAACAAATCATGTGCCATTTCATTTTATACCTCATTTAGCAGGCTAAGCAGATAACCCATTATTGCCTCGTGGCAGAAGGCGGTTTCAGAAGAGAATGCTCCCCTAATGGAGCTGGAATTAGCTAAGCTAAGTGCTTCACACTCCAAAGGTCAGGGTTAGCAATGATGGAATATTAGCTTGTGTTGCGCAAATGAAATCAACCACTGCTGTGCTCTTAAGGAGACGTTCGTCTCTGAAAGCGAGAATAGAGGGGTAAGTGATTTTAAATGGGCTCAGGGAGGAGAGATCATCTTGTGCTGGCAGTTAGACAGCTTTTGTAGGAATTAGCGTTCTAAGAATGTGCAATTTTATGCATTGTCCTCCTTCTTTTAATTTTTCATTGTCTGGAAGATCAGGTTTTTATGACTAATGTGGTGCATAATTTCGTTTTTTTTTTTTTTTGTTCAAATGCATTAATCTTGCAATTTAAGAGTAATTTAAGTGAACAAATGAGTGTAATCCAGAAAAATAGTGTAATATAATACTATTGAGAAACAGTTATTTTCTATACTCTACTATTAGTAGCACATGTTTTAAGAGTATGCTGAAAAGTTTTCTGAATGGTTTTTAATGTGATTACAAAATTTAAGGGAAATTTATATATATATATATATATATATATATATATATATATATATATATAATATACCCAATTATAATGTTATTTAAAGGAATTAACCCTTTTAAACCTGAATTATGTTCTTGTGAAAAAATGTAAGAATACTGTTTTTTTCTGCAATTCACACAAAAGAAGACTCTAATAGTCTAAAGAGAAATCAGTAAAAATTCAAAATCCAATTATTATAAAATAATAATAATAATAATAATAATAATAATAATAATAATAATAATAATAATAATAATATAATAAAATCCTTTTATTATAAATTTGATATTGACAGTATTACTTCACAAATCATCCAAAAACAACAACGTTAAAAGGATAAAACTGTTCTAAATCACATAAAATTAGTAAAAATTAGCACTTGTTTTGCTTTGTTGGTTCTAGTGCTGTCATGCCCTAATGTCTGAGTTGCTGTTTTTTCTGATACAGTGGGCGGGGCTAAGCTCCTGTAATTTATTTATTTTTATTGGCTTGTCTAATGTTCTAGTCTAATGGCCAATAGTCCTTAATTAGCATTATTTACAAGAAAACATGAAAAAAGAAAACACATGTAATGGACACAGGGTCTTTCGCATCACTCTCCCATACAGCTTCTCCTTGTGCAAAGTGCGCTGTATTGTTGACCGATGCACAGTGACTCCATCTGCAGCAAGATGAAGCTGCAGCTCTTTGGAGGTGGTCTGTGGATTGTCCTTGACTGTTCTCACCATTCTTCTTCTCTGCCTTTCTGATATTTTTCTTGGCCTGCCACTTCTGGGCTTAACAAGAACTGTCCCTGTGGTCTTCCATTTCCTTACTATGTTCCTCACAGTGGAAACTGACAGGTTAAATCTCTGAGACAACGTTTTGTATCCTTCCCCTGAACAACTATGTTGAACAATCTTTGTTTTTAGATCATTTGAGAGTTGTTTTGATGAGACCATGATGCCACTCTACAGAGGAGATTCAAATAGGAGAACAACTTGCAATTGGCCACCTTAAATACCTTTTCTCATGATTGGATGCACCTGGCTATGAAGTTCTAAGCTCAATGAGGTTACCAAACCAATTTTGTGCTTCAGTAAGTCAGTAAAAAGTAGTCAGGAGTATTCAAATCAATAAAATGATAAGGGTGCCCATACTTTTGCACCGGTCAAACTTTGGTTTAATGCATATTGCACATTTTCTGTTAGTACAATAAACCTCATTTCAATCCTGAAATATTACTGTGTCCATCAGTTATTAGATATATCAAACTGAAATGGCTGTTGCAAACACCCAAATATTTAGAACTAAAAATGATTAAGATTAATAGGGGTGCACAAACTTTTTCATATGACTGTAGATCTCAAGACCTCTATTGCTCAAATAATATTTTTCTTGTATTCTCATGTTTTGCAAGAATGCTAATCATTCTGAAGCTAATCTCAGCAAGCCAGGTCAACCCTGTCTAAAGCTGGAGGCATTTTTTTATCTTCCACACTCAAAAGAAAGACTCAAAAGTGATCTTTTCCATGCTTGCTGACAATTAGCCTTAAGAACTCCACCAGTGTAGTTTAACAGTGCTGAGATCCTCAGGGCAGGTTTCACACTTAATTGAGTTTTAAGTAAACTGCAGTGGACAGATATTAAGGCGAGGCTGTGTTGTTTTGCCTCCTGGATAAAATAAAAAGCCTCCAAGACGATCATCTTCTCTTGCTGGGCTTCCAGAAACTTGGCACCACGCCTTCCAAAAATAACACAGCACACCACTGAGATTCACTGGAAAATCTATTACATAAAAGCTTATCAAAGCTTCCATCTGTAGACGGGATCCTGACTATATGAGAAGCACCGGGTGGCAGCCACCACCCTTGAAATAAGCCCTGCCACCTCAGCTGCCACCTGCTTATTTATATGATGGACGATGGCAAGCTGTGAACATAGAAAATGTTAAGTTGGCTTCTCAGGACTAAGGCTGGATTAAGCATTGACTTTTTAGATAAACATTGTCTTTAAAAGAGCTTAAAAAGAAGCCCATGCCCACCTGGAACTCACCTGAAACCCACCTATAGCTCACGTTCCACCCACGTGAGCCAGAGAATCAAAGAAGCCCCAAGGGTTTCTCCCTCAAAACTGGAGAAAGAACCAAGGTTTACATGTACTTTATATTATCACATGTAATATTAAGGCTAATACATAAGGAGGGACCCATCCTCCTTTGGTCAGACAACTTATAAACTAATGTTAAAGTCCTGATCTGACTCTAGCACATCTGAATATTAAAGCCTAACTAAATTGAGAGAGCCAGAAGGTAACATAGACATGCTGGATTAAGCCTTGACTTTTTAGATGAACATTGTTTTTAAGAAAGCTTAAAAACAAGCCCATGCCCACCTCGAACCCACCTAGTTCACATTCCACCCACACAAGCCCTACATGAACATGAACATGAGCATGTTGGCTGATCACAGGAGAATCAGAGAATCAGACAAAATATTGTACATACAACACAGAACCCCCAGCGACCAACAGAGGCAAGGAAAAAGTCCCTCAGAGCTGGAGCAGGAAGAAACCTTGGGAGGAACCAAGACTCACATGTACTTTATTTTAACACATGTACTTTCACATGTAGTATTAAGGCTAAGTCAGCTTTGGAAAATCTGAATCAGTTTCTATAGGTATAGATATTTCTTATAGGTATATGTTATATGAGTAAAATGAACATTATTTGTTTATTCTAGAAACTACAGACAACATTTCTCTTAAATTCCAAATAAAAACATTGTAATTTAGAGCATTTATTTGCACAAAATGAAAAATGCAGAGCTTTCAGACTTCAAATAATCCAAAGAAAATAGATTTCAGAAAGCAATATTTGGTGGAATAACACAGTTTTCATGCATCTTGGCATGTTCTCCTCCACCAGTCTTACACACTGCTTTTGGATAACTTTATGCCTTTACACTCCTGGTGCAAAAATTCAAACAGTTCAGTTTGGTGGTTTGATGGCTTGTGATCATCCATCTTCCTCTTGATTATATAACAGAGGTTTTCAATTTGGTTCAATTTAAAGAAACTAACCATTTTTAAGTGGTCTCTGATTTTTTTCCAAAGCTGTATGTAAGGAGGCACTGTAAAAATGTCTTTAAATATCATACTATACTACCATAATATTTTTACCATATCACCAAATGGGCAGTTTTCCTAAGTTTCACCTCTCATTCCTCCAAAATGCTACAGTAATACTTAATACTTATGTCATTAATAGTATGGAACGTTTTCTTCATTAATTAATTGGTGTCATTGGTAACAGTTTGATTTGCTGGTTTTATATATATTTTGCTGACTTCAAATACGTGTTTATTGCAAAACCGAATAGACATTTTTCTTAAGTTTGACTTCCCATTACTCCAAAATGCCATATCAATATCACTTTTATGTATGATTATGTGTTGCATGATTAATTGTATGGAATGTGTTCTTTGTGTTATTTGTGATTTTTTTTTTCTTCAGTTTGATTAACTGGTTTAATTGGACATGATATCATTTTTGATATATCATCATATCGTCCAGCCCTAGCTATGTATAGATGATCTATAGGGGAAGTAGGACAATATAACCATTGATAGTTAATGTCGATATTGGAATTATGTCCTATCGAGCTAAATTCTGATTAAATATATTGTAATATACTGACAATTTTGATCATATCGCTCAGCTCTAGCTGTTGGAGAGCTATAGGGAATAGGACAAATATACCCATCCATTAAAAGCTCCTTCATTGAATAAGACATGCTCTTTCTATGGAGCCCTTTGGCCACGTTGTTATCAAGAGCGAGGGAATCAGGAAATTAAACCCCCTTTAATGCATGCCACACTGGAGCTAATGGCACTGACACTGATGGCCGGTGACATGTAGCCATGGCCGTGATAGTAACAGTGGTCAATAGCCCCACGTGCGTCCACGGCCTATAGCTCGCACTGCGTTTTATACATCCAATTACTTCCCCGGCGAAATGGTATGAATGCATTAGCGGAGGAGAAACACAATGGAAGTTGACAGAAGCCCCGAGTACATAGATCTAATTCTCCAAGCTGTCAGTCTCATTGGCACAAAGGCACCGAACCTCCGACGCAGGGAGGGGAATCTTCAGCGTGAGGGGAAATAAAGCAATTACATAAAGAAAAACCTCTCATTGCTCATAGTCACTTTCAGACTCGTCCCAGACAGGGCTGATCATGTTTCTGCTGGTTAATTTCCAGAATCCAGAGCCAGAGTGTAGCTCTGATTGCTGCGCCAAATGGATGAACGCTGTGATCACTTCATCAGGGCTGGGAACGGACGGAATCCATGGTTGCTTTAGTACCGTGTTGCTTAACATTTCAAACTTCATTTTTAAATCAAGTAAATAAAATCAAATCAAGTCAAATCAAACGGATTTATACAGTGGTGTGCAGTGAGGCCCTTCTAGGGGTGACAATAGGTGCATATAAATCATTACATAATATTTAATCAGGAAATATATATATTATATTTATTGTTATTGTAAACTATAAGCATATATTTCATAAATTAACTAAAATAATGAACAGCAGCTAATTCAAAGCATTACTCTGTGTTTTTTCAGTTGCTACAGGACTCTTATCTGACTGACAGCTGTTCTAACCAATCAAAGCTTTTTAAAATGGCTTCTGCCCCCACTTGTGTCTGCTGCCCCGTCTCCTGATTTTTTGAAGGGTGTAGTAATGAGTAAATGAGCCAAGTCACAGGACAATCTAACCAATCAGATTCATGATTTTCACTACGGGGGCAGGGCCATGGCTGTCCAACCCCTTCTTCGCGTTGGTTAGTGTAAAACGGAGCTCATGCTGGATTAGTTCAATAGTTAGCTAGCTATAATGGAACTGCATCGATAAATGAGACAGATATTGTGTCACATCACATTAAAAAGACTTTTTAAAGGCTGTCCTTCAATGTGAAACTAATTCACAATAATAGGCTGTCTTACCGGTGAGGTTTTGTGTGTACTTAATGTTTTGGCTGCCCTGGCGTCTTGTAGGCAATCATACAAATGAGTGAAATTTGTTGGCCGGCTGTACTTGTAAGAAAATTACGCATTGATGTTGCATTTGTGGGCTGTTAATGTGCATTAAGCTCGAGCAGGACAACAGCAGCAGCATCTCAGGTTACCACAATTCCCCATGTCCATGAACCCCTGAAAATTTCTATAGTTTGTATAGATTAATATTATTGTTATTATTTAAAAAATTATATTCATTATTTTTCAAGTAAAAGGCACATAAAATGTACTAGATCTCTAATGCTCAGTAGACCCTGATTAACTAATTAAAGAGTCAAACTGAGCATGTGCAGTAGTAGTACAGAGTAGTTGGCTTGGCCTCAACTAGGGTTCAACGACAATTTGTAAATTTTGCCAAAAGAAATGATTGTTAGTTAAAAATCACTTTAAGGAGAACAATTTTAAGTTTTTTTTTTTTTTTTTACAGTGTAGAATTCATTTTGATTGCCTTTAGGCTTAGGTTTACTACATCGTTCACACTGACTGTAAAGAAAGAAAAGACAGCGGTAGAGAAATTCATCTGCTGATAAGAGATCCATCTTGATTTTACAGTAAGTGGGAAAGTCATACTTAACATTTTTCACAGGCAATTAAACCCAAGACTTAAAAGACTGGTATCAGGACCATTAATCAGAGTGGAATGGTCCAACCCAGCCAGCTTTTCTTTGAGGGCCCACAGCAAATGTGCTAAAAGCCTCTCTCAGTAAATCAATACCCAGGGCGGCTCAAATGTGTGCAATAAAACGTTTTCAGGAGACCACAATATTACTGTATCAAATATCACCATTATTGCCATCACCTTGGCTTATGAGTCCCATCCTTCTCCTGCATTACAAGCCGATGATGGGACGGGTCGTCCGCCACGTCAGAAGGGACGCCTGCCGACAACGCCACTGCCGCCGCTGCTGCCACTACGGCTGTCGCTGCCGCTGTCGCTCCTGCAAAATCAATGTCCAGTGATTTCGCAAGGCCTGCTTGACTGAAACCCTCCTTTCCCCTCCCATTCCCATAAACACTGAGATTTACCCATTCATCAAAGAGGAAACTGGATCCGTCTCGGCTGCGCTTTGGCAGGCTGGCTAAATGAGTTATAGACCCATTTAGGGCCTCATCACCCATGCATCACTGTGCGATGGCCGGCCTCAGACGACGAGCTCGACGGAACAACAGAAAAATCCTTGCCAATTACCAGATCCAATACCCCTCCCTCCCAACAGCCATCTGCCTTCTGCTGGCCTTAAATACATCAGCGAGCACTTCATTTCAACTTTACTCCTTTGTACAATAAGTAGAATAAGTAGAATTTGGCAACATTTCTACCTACGAGCCGCAGGTTTGAGAGTTGGAAGTGCTTCCCCATAATGCTCTGCTGCATTAAAGGAAATTTAATCAGTTCTCTGTGTTCTTTTAGAGTGCTTCTCTGCACTACAAGAGCTTAGAATAGAAGAGAAATCAGTCTCAGCTGATTTTTCTCTTTTTCTGAGTTTGCAGCAACCTGCCATCTATCAATTAAAACCAGGACAGTTACCATGACATCCGGCACCTGCCTTGTACTGCTGCTGCTGCTGAGAGAATTACACCTTAAATACCCTGTGTAGCCTGTTCAGCATGCGCTACCAAAAATATACATTTATTTATCACTTATTCATTAACCCCTGAACAGGTCAGCATTTTTGTATATTTCATGCCTGATATTACAATGCCTACATCCTGAGGATTTCTATTTAAGTATGAGATAAACAGGTTAAGAAACATTACTGCAAATACGAATTATTATTGTAACAGGAAATGTTTATAAAAAAAAATTATATTGTAAATAATAATAAAAACAAAATATTATTTGCTGCATTATATTATTTTATGCTAAATTATTTATTTTGCCACATTATGATTATTCTGTTATACTATTATACTATATTCCTAAAAATGAATGAATTATTTTATTTTTCCTATATTGCCAAGTAAATCGTTATCGCAAAAGTACCCTGAAATATCGTGATATTATTTTAGAGCCATATCGCCCAGCCCTAAATGGCTATGTCTAAAACAAAAGGTAGCTGTCCTGATAACTTGCTGCCTATGGTGTCTAATAAATCAGTACAGCATTGATACGATTGTACCGACAACAGATTCACTCTGTAATGTCCTTCAAATACAGAGTTTACAATATATTTCTTTCCAAAGTCTATATGTACCCAAAATAGACTAAAGGAGATTAAAAAAGTAGATTCAATAAAAAAAGGAGATTTAATTCAAAAACACTTTTATATAATGAATACAAATCATACTATGTGTGCTTTCCTAAATTTGTACAGATTAAAATATATTTTTTTTATTTTTAAAAAGTTCATGTCCTCCGAACCTTTTGTTTAGATACTGTTTACTAGATTCTATGTCTTTTTTCAAATTTTAGAATTTGGTCTTGAGACCTCTTATCTGATCTAAATTATCAAGTAGAATAGACTAATTCTCCTAGCGTCTTGTAGGAGTCTCCAGGACGTATTATAGCTTATTTTACTGAAGAGAAATAGGGTTTTAAATCACCTACACTTGGGCCAAGGTCTATTAAGGGGTTAAATATCATAAATAAATATCAGGGAAAAAAGCATTTCTCAGAGGAAAAAATGTTTAAATCATTACAACATGCTAATTTTCACATTTTCTCAATAATAATATTTTTTTATGGAAAAAAGTGGTGAGCACCACATACTAAGTGGTGAGCTCCAGATAGTATATTCACTGATCTGTACATGACTTCGCAGACTGCTACGTTGTGCTGTGCACATGCTCTGCAATCCTCCACACACTTATTTAGCTGCCATTTGTGATCTAATGTAGGCTGCTTTTGTAAAGATCTAGCTGGCTAACCTAACGCTAGCTAAGGTAGCTTAGCTTATAAGTCTTGCATTGCTCTCTGTACAATGTATAACAGGCTTGGGTAAAATCATATGTTGTTTGTGTGTGTGTTAGTATGTGGTGCGCACCACTTAAAAAAATAAAAATACACCACGTCCCTTCAGGGGCTGGATTATTATATTATTTGGTCATTTCTTGGAGCCCTAAAGAGAACAATTTTAAATGTAAGTTTAAGTTTTTTATTTTTATTTTTTTACACACCACCACAATGCCAATGTTTCTGCCAGTGAAAGAATGACCTATCAACCACCCCAATACAGTAATACTCAAACAAAAAAAGGTTAAAAAAGTCAAATAAGGTATGTGTGTGCTTGCAACCTAAACATGCACCCAAACAAAGTTTTTGTAGTAGTAGAATAAAACCATAAAATAAACTATTTTAAAAAAGGAAGAACACGATCATCTTTAAAGTGACTTTTTCCCTTCCGCCGCTTCCCGCTGAGTAGACGATGGTATTTGTCTTTCTTTTTAGGGCAGACCTTTAGCAGAATAAACCCTTTCCTCCGGTCGACTGCGACTCCTCTTTGTCTTCAGCATTTAGCCGTTCAGCAGTTGTTGTGCGCTGCCTGGCCTCTTGCTGCTGTGACATTTGGAGGCAGTGCGGCTGCGGGCTCGCCCGCTGGGCCGGAGCTGACCCCGAGCGGCCGCGAGGCGGCACCATGCGTGGGGTGGGAGCGGAAGCATGCGGGGATGAAGCCTGTCAATCAGAGCTCCCCTGTGTAATTAAGGGAAAAGCTAGTGTCCGCAGCGCGGCTCTGAATGATCGTCCTCCGCTCCCTCCCACCGCCCGGCTCGCCGAGCGGGATGAGCACTCTCTCTTCTTCCTCTCTGCTGGCCGGGCAAAAAAAAATCGAAGGAGCGTTTTGTCAATACCCGCCGCCTCCAATTACCATTAGCTATATGGCTGACTTGGACACTGGCGGGTCTCTGGCCTTGTTGTAAATCCTGCCCTGGTCCAAAAAGGGAGGCCTTTGGGAGGCAGCCTTCTGCCCTCTGCACTGGGTGGTGGACGACGTCCAACGAAAGCGGATTTTTTTCCAGCTTTTGTTGGGTTTTTCTTCATCGAAAAGAGCTGAAATCCACCGTTTTGGATGTTTCAGATGGCGCCGACCACTCAAACCCACACGTCCAAATTCTGTAGTCCAATCTCCACAATAGATTGACGCAAAGTGTGAGCAGATAGACGGTCCAAAGCAGGTAGCAGGAGACCCCAACAGTTTCAAACTTCCATCAGAGTCAGGCCACACAGGTAGGCAATCAATCAATCACTCAGAAAAGGGAAATACAGTAGTATACTTAGAATGAATTCTGAACATGGATTTATAGAGGGAGAAAACTGATCGGGTCTATGGGAGTGTGATGTTCTCTGCAAATTTCATCACAGGAAATGTGCACCCATTCCATCATCATTCACGCAGCACTTGATGATTTAAGCATAAGATCCTTTATAATATAAAAAAAATGTTAAGATCCAGATTTTATCCAGAGTTGTTCTTTCACAGAATCTCTACACATCCAGGTTTGCTTGCATAAAATGAACACTTTTTAAAGGGTAGAACTGAAAGCAGAAATGCAAAAGATAATGGTCTGATCAAATGCTGAATTCCAGAAACTTCTAAACATAAGTCTCAATAGAAAAAAATGAAGAAAATTAGAAAATATAATAAAAAGTACTTGAAATGAAAGTTTTAAAATGAAAAAGACTTTCTTTTAAAGTCAAACGCATAGTCAAGTGCTGGATGTTAATCTACACAGATTTCTCTCCTGAAAACTGTTTATTTGGGTGAGTGAAGCGCTTCTGCTTATTTACAGTAGGCTTAGATATCCAAATTTCTCCAGCACTAAGGCTGGAGCTTTAGCAATAGCGGCTAACTGCTAGCGGTTAGCGGCTAGTGCCGCCCGACAGAGCTACACTGAGGAACCCTGAGTGTTCCGGTAAGCCAGGGCTATATTAGCTAGCAGTTCGTCCCACATAGCTTGTTTTATCATGGTAAACACGCAGACTACAGTCTAATATACTCCCCTTTGAACGGTGAAAAAGCTAGTGCTAACGCCAGTTCTGCTCTAGCAGTGCTAGCTGGGGGTTAGCTGCAGGCTACAGGCTGACAATACTCACCTCTGAATAGGGAAATTGCGGTATGCAGCTAATACTCATGCTACCCCAGTCCCGGTGAAACTTAATATAACTCTGTATAACACTGTACTCAAGCTGAGTGGCTTTACTGCTCTGGTAAAATTCATACATAAAGCTTGCTGGATTAAAAGGCACACTGACGATTTTTGGGAAAGTGAAAGGATTTTAAGTGAATTATTTAGAACTTAAAAAGGTCTTGCACTGCAACAAAGTTAAGATGACCTGGCCTAATTAAAAAGAAAAGAGCCAGAAGGTAACATAGACACAAGGCCACCCTGAAACACTGCCATCCACCCTCTCCACCGTCAACAAACCTAAATGGTTGCGTAATGCAAGCGGCAGGAAACAGTGCCAGCATCTCCCTTTACCACAATTCCTTACGAGGCCTTTGGGAGGCAACCCCTCCTGCCCTTTCTACGCTGGGTAGTGGACGGCAGCCAAGGAAAACGGATTTTTCTTTCGTTGTTGTTGCTGGCTTTTCTTTTTTCGAGGCCGCAACACGATGACCCGAAAGAACTCAAGTCCACAAGTTACGGGCGCTGACCACTGACACCCACGCGTCTGCATTCCTGCCTCCAACCTCCGGAGCCCGAGGCGAGGCGGAGTGGCCGAGCGCGTCCGCAGAAAAATATACAGGATATACAGTACACATTCATCCACTCAATCAATTGCAGTGGATGAATCAATGCATCAATTCAGCTTTAAAACAAACACCACAGCACGAAAATCCCACGCCGTTCGCCCGCCCGCCGTGTCAGAGTTCATTTAACACACACACACACGCAAGCGTAGGCCTGCGCATCATATGCAAAGCACACATCGTACGCGCGATGCGAGAAAGCGAGAGCAGAAAAAAGAGACAGAGAGAAAGAGAGAGAGAGAGAGCATTGAGCCCCCTGACATCTGTCAGTGTTTAGATATTAAATGCACACTCAGCGCTTATAGATTCGCATCCCATCGCTTACACGCTGTACACGGTGGTCTTTGTTTGGAGCTCGCCATACTACAGCGGCCCGAAAGTGCTGAACGCGCCAGAAATCCTGATGACTTAATTGGCATCCTGTGGCGATGCTCAGGAGAAATAATGCTCCGGAGAAGCTCCCTGCAGGCCTCAGCGCCTCTCCGATTGCTGACACGTACTGGATACTGTCTGGTTTGGTTTGTTCTGAGTCTCTCTTTTTTTTCCTTTAGCCCAAGACGCCGCTGCCGGCGTGTCGTCAAGCTCCGGCTTTGAAGAGAACCCCTGGAGGAGAGGATCCTCACTCATCCTTGTCTGAGCAGCTATCTTACCCATGGGATTCACCCCAGAGTACGGTAGCTCTCTCTCTCTCTTCTCTCTGGAGAGAACGATGCAGTTGTCCTCAACTTGTCAGCCCTCATTAATTATATAGAAGCATTATAAAGTCTTAAGTCTTAACTATAATCTATTGCAAGTCTGAGGAACTATATGTTAACTACACCAGATATGTCTTTGGTCATTACGTATATAAGGGGGCACTGCAGCATGCTACGTATCATGGTACAAGGCTTATAATATAATATATAGTGACATACTGAATAGTATACTAGTGAATCTCAATGTTTTTAATATCATTGAAAATTTGCCTTATTTAAGTAATTCAGTTCAAGCCAAAATCAGTGTCTCAAAAACCTAGAATATTATATAAGACCAATTGGTACTTTTGGCAGTGTGGGCAGTGTGCCAAGTCCTGCTGGAAAATTAAATCCGTATCATTAAGTGCTGTAAGATTTTCTGGGAAAACGCTGCACTGACTTTGGACTTGATAAAACACAGTGGATCAACACCAGCAGATGACATGTCTCTACAAACCATCAGTGACCATCAGTAAACTTTAAATTTAATTTGTAATCAAGAGACCAGAGTCTGGAGGAAGAGTGGAGAGACACACAGTTCAAACTGCTTGAGGTCTAGTGTGAAGTTTTAACAATCAGTGATGGTTTGGAGAGGCATGTCATCTGCTGGTGTTGGTCCACTGTGTTTTATTATCAAGTCTAAAGTCAGTGCAGTTTTGTTTTCTCACAAAATCCTAAAGCACCTTATGATTCCCTCTGCTGACAACTTTTATGAAGATGCGGATTTCATTTTCCAGCACGATTTGGCACACTGCCCACACTGCCAAAAGTACCAGTTAGTTTTTTATGAAATTCATCTTTTCTGAGGCACTGATTTTTGGGTTTTCATGGGCTGTAAGCCATAATTACCAACAATAAAAGAAATAAACATTTAAAGTAGATCACTCTGTGTGTAATACATCTATATAATATATGAGTTCTTACATTTTTAACTGAATTACTTAAATAAAGTAACTTTTCGATATTACATTTTTTTAAATGAACTAGTAGTTAAATTATGAAAGTAGTACTGTCAGTGATTGCTTTTGTTTTTTTATTTTGTTTTCTGGGGTCATGAAATATTTTAACCCTAAAAAAAATGGTTTGCCTTGGGAAAAGGTTAAGCTAAATAGAAGGAGTGAGCCAGAAGGTAACATAGACACAAGGCCACCCTGAAACACTGTCATCCACCCTCTCCATCATCCATAAACACGAGCGATTGCGTAGCGCAAGTGGCAGGAAGGAAACAGCACCAGCATCTCACTTTACCACAATTCCCTACGAGGCTTTGGGAGTCAACCTCCTGCCCTCTCTGCACTCTATACTGGGTAGTGAACTGCAGCTAAGAAAAACAGATTTTTTCATTGTTGTTGTTGGGGATTCTTTTTTTTTTTTTTTGAGGCCACAACATGATGATCCGAAAGAGTTGAAGTCCACAACTTACAGACACTGCCCTCTGACACTCATGCGATTTTCGATGATATCGATATTTTCTTAGAGCTATACATCATATTAGACGCAGTTGTCAGATACTGCAGGTGCACTGTAAAAGCAATAAAGCTATGTTCAGACTTCCAGTAAAAATCTAAATTTAGGCCATTTCCAGATCCAGATTTATTTTTAATAGTCTAAACAGACAGAAACAACATACAACCTGATTTCTGCAAATCGGATTCAAACCACATTGTCTGGTATAGTTTGAAACTCAACACAATTCAACAACCACAACCTTGTCAAATCATCCAGAGTGATGGAAGAGCAGGGTGCCAAGTAGAGCACCAGCAGTTAGTTACTGATGCCAACCTGGATACCAAAGCAACCCATACAGATACTGTACATTTGCAGCAATGTCCAGACACACAAATCCAAATTTTTTTTAAATAATTTTTTTATAATTTTATTTCCAATTTTTTTCCCATTTTCTTCCCAATTTACATGGCCAATTACCCAACCCACTCATTAGGACTCCCCCTATCACTAGTAATGCCCCAACACACCAGGAGAGTGAAACACATGCTTCCTCCGATACATGTGAAGCCAGCCACCGCTTCTTTTCGAGCTGCTGCTGATGCAGCATTACCGAGCAGCATCACAGCGCGTTCGGAGGAAAGCGCAGCGACTCGGTTCCGATACATCAGCTCACAGACGCCCTGTGCTGCGGACATCATCATTTAGTGGGGAGAAAGCGCCATCTACCCACCCGGAGGGACAATTGAGCGCCGGCAGATTGATGGCAAAGCTGCACGAGCAGGGGTTCGAACCTGCGACCTCCCGCTCATAGTGGCAGCGCTTTAGACCACTGGACCACTCGGCACCCCTGATCTCTTAATTTAACAGTAAGATAACAGTGTGGACAGATCTGATCTCAACAGATCTGATTGGATAAACAAATGCAATCTGCCTGCAGTCTGAACACAAGCTAAGGCTGACTGTAGGCCATCTGTTGCTGCACAACAAATCATAATCAGATCAAATCTAATATATTTGCATTGCTCTTTTACAGCTGTTGTTGTTTCAAAGCAGCTTTACAGAAATCCAGTCATGAAACAAAAGATCAACAAATCATAAGTTCTGTTTGGCGCCTGTTTGGAGTTGTATGGGTCCATCTCCGATTTGAATCTAGATCCCATTCTGGCCCAAATGCTCGGGCTCACATGTCGGATGCCAAGCATAATACAACAATCAGCCTGAGCCACTTGCGCCAACACCCTGGTTGTAGATAAATAAAATGGGAATCCGCCCAAACTGCATGTGCCAACATCCTGCCATACGTGCTATCTGGGAGGGAAGGTAAACAGATTATTAGAGTGTGGCCAACAACTCCTCCTGCAGATCTGATTAAAACAGTCTAACTAAAGAAATAGAGCCAGAAGGTAACATAGATACGAATGAGTGCAACCTGACAATAACAACTGTTCATTCCTCTTAAATATTCAACATCTGAGTACTTTTTAAACATGAGGGATTCAGAATATTATTTTAAATTAATTCTTAATTTATTTACAGCAGAGCTTAGATTGGGCCCAAAAAATCCAACCTGACCTGATTTAAACCACACATTTTTTTAGTAAGTAACACACTAAGAAAACTAAGTACAGATTTGTACCTAAAAGGGTGCTAAGCTTGTCGCTGGGGCTGTACTGTAACGCCACAGACAGGAGTCAGACGCTCGCGGTAAAAACAAAACGAGGCTTTATTATAAAGCACGTAAGCTGATAGCGTAGTCAGATAACAGGCGTGGGTCAAAGCCAGAAAAACAACCAACCACAACATCAGAGCCGAATCACAAACCGAAAACGAAACCATTAACCAGAAGCAGAGTTCAATAAACCAGAAAATCACAATACAAACAGAACAAAAGGATAAGGCAAAAAACGTAGTCGAAAAGAACAAACAAGGGTCATACACGGGTAATACAGACAGGAAAATAACGCTCAGTATATCGCTGGTGAAACAGGGAAAATATCTCGCGAAAAACGAGACAAACAGACAGGTATTTATATCTGAAGTAAATTACCAACACCTGAACACAATCTAGAATTCCGGTGACGTAGACCGCACGAATGAGCCGCGATTGGCTGAGTCCGAACACGTGGTGTTGTCAGGTGCATGCTGGGAGGTGTAGTTCCGGACCGGGGATTGTCCATAGACGGGAACGGCAGAGTCAGAAAAAGGAACTACAGAGTCTGTGGTAGGCGTCACATGTACCTTATATTGAGGTACAAAAAAAGTACCTTTCAGTGAAAGTCCTTTTTTGTACCCATGTTTTTTTGCCAGTAAAGATTATAAAGATTATAAACATTATCATCAACTGAATATGTGTCAAGAACATGATGAGCCAAAATGGTCTGGCTTTCAAATGAAAAATGTGCAATTAAAATATACATTGTTTATCAATACAGTGCTACAGAATACTGAATGTACCTTTTGTCTGGTTAAATGGTACAAATCTGTACTTATTGCTGTTAGGAATGACTTTGTACTTAAAGGGCACAAATCTGACCCTGTAAAGTCCAATATTGTACCATTGAGGGTACAATTATAAAGAATGTACCTTTGAGTACAAAAAAGTACTCATATCGTACCTCTGTTTTTTAGAGTGAATGCATTAAAACTGAGCTTTTTAAAAATGAGATAAATCTGTTTAGAATGATAGCAATTAACATTGCAACACTAAAGTAGCACAGACCTATTATTTAAGAACAGCGTTTATTAAGAACAGAATATAGATAGATAGATAGATAGATAGATAGATAGATAGATAGATAGATAGATAGATAGATAGATAGATAGATAGCATTAAAAAACAGACACTATTGTCACAGACCTAGAGAAATTAAACTTTTTTTTATACTAGAGTTTGGTTAGTTAAAGCCCTGCATTAATAAAAATATTAGGTAACACTTTACTTGGATGGTCCATTTAATGGCCTCTTTGATGCTCAACTGACTTTCAACTAACATTCAACTACATGTCTATTAAATGCAAATGATCTAAAAGGTAAAAGTAAATGATTCTCTATTGAATATAACCCAACATTCAACTCAAATCAAAACACTTATCTTAATATTTTAGGATTGGGTTTAGGGTTAGATTTTAAGTTTAGGTTAAGGTTAGGGTAAGGGTTAGGTGTAGGGTTAGATTTTATGGTTGATTAAGGGTTAAGGTTAGGGTTAGGTGTAGGGTTAGATTTTATGGTTGATTAAGGGTTAAGGTTAGGGTTAGGTGTAGGGTTGATTTTATGGTTGATTAAGGGTTAAGGTTAGGGTTAGGTGTAGGGTTAGATTTTATGGTTGATTAAGGGTTAAGGTTAGGGTTAGGTGTAGGGTTGATTTTATGGTTGATTAAGGGTTAAGGTTAGGGTTAGGTGTACGGTTAGATTCTAGTTTTTAATCATTTACATTCAACATAGGGTTAAGTTAAATTTAATGGACATTCAATTCAGTGTTAGTTGAATGTTATTTGAGCATCAACAACGCCATAAAATGGACCATCCAAGTAAAGTGTTACCAAATATTATAATCTAAAAAAATGGAAATCCTTTAAAAGTAGATACTTACAGTACCTGTAAAAGTCTGTACTTTTTGACTTTTGGTTTGCACATGAATAAAATATGTTCATTAGCACCATCAACACATTACCAGTTGCTGGCTTTCTCCGTGCTTTTACTTTTGGAGAGAAAAGTGTTGATGCAACATATTTTATTCCACTCTTTTTATTCATATGCAACACATTTGAATCATGTAAATTGGAAGCACCGTTTTTTATTCTCAGTCTAGGTGTGTGTGAGAAGTTTTCCAAGTTCCAACTTGCTGCTGAGTGTGTTAAGGGCGCGTGAAAGTAATCGAGATTCGCCGGGCTAATGCGGTTCGGGAGTGTGTTCGTTAATGAGCCAAGCTGCTTAGCGAACTCCGTGAAGCCTGTACCGGTGATGGTGTGACAAATCAAATCTGTCAAAATGTAAAAAACAGAGAGCGAACGAGAGAGAGAGAGAGAGAGAGAGAGAGAAAAGAGGGAGGCGGTAGAGTTAAATTCAGCAGCACAACCTGTACTTTTCCCTCTCGTTTCTCTATGTAAATGTCCTCTTTTGAAACCCCCTGCTTTGGTCTCTATCAGCATGGTGGCGGAGGCCAGATCCTCGCTTTTTCCATTTACACGTTTAAAAGGCCATCATTATCAGTTTATAGGTAAATTAGAAGCCAGCGTTTTCACTTCCCTTTCTCTCCTCCTCGGTGTGAATCAGCGGAGGTAGCAGAGCTCAGTGCAGCAGACCAGTGGGGAGGCTATTTTTGGGCCCCCTCGACAATTTGAGCCTCAGCGTGCAAGTTCTCTCAGAGCCTGGTCTCCTCCCTGGGGCTTCAGCACAGCTCAGCGCACCAAACAAGAGAGGCCACTGGGGCAAAGACACAAAAAGAAAAAGACAAACATCTTCCCTTCTTTATAGCACACACACACACTTATGCACACACACAAACACACTCTCTCATACGCATGTAGGGTAGATACTGAATCTATGCCACATTATTCATCTTATTTTTAGATGCGAGTTACTTATTATTAGTGATATTTCTGTAAAAAAAAAAGTTATTATTGTATTGGAAAATAATACATAAGATTTACTGATAAAGTACTGCATATACTAGTGCATTTAAAACAAATTGAATATCATTGAACAGTAGTAGTAGTTTTAAAACCAATACTTCTACACGTTTTTAGCTTAGGTTGATACTTCAACATCTACAAAAACACAACACTTTTTTAAAGACATTTAAATATGTTTATATTTATATAATTATGTTTCATGTAATTATAGGACGGTTTCTTGTCAAATGAATAATTATTCTGTTTTATAAGGAGTGTATGACACTTTTTTAAGAATTCAAATCTGTTGAAAAGGAAGGGGAGAAAGGGAAGCGAAAGGGAAAGTAGTTCATTAACCCTGGCTAGCACTGCTGGAGCAGCATCAGCATATAGTGCTAGTTAGCTCTTTCGTCGTTCAGAGGCGAGCATATCGAACTGTAGCCTGCTGCTAACCCCGGCTAGCACTGCTAGAGCAGCATTAGCATTACCTGCTAAACACATGAAGTGCTAGTTAGCTCTTTTGTCATTCAGAGGCGAGTATATCGGACTGCAGCTGGTTGCTATCCCCGGCTAGCACTGCTGGAGCAGCATTAGCATTACCTGCTAAACGCACTAACTGCTAGTTAGCTCTTTTGTCATTCAGAGGCAAGTATTTCAGCCTGTATCCTGCTTGTTTACCATGTCAAAACAAGCTTTGTGGGAGAAAGCGTTAGCTCATATTGCCCTGGGTCAGAGCACTCAGTGTTGTCTCCTCAGTGTAGCGCTGTCTCACTAGCATTAGTGAAAATCTGGAAATCTAAGCTTACTGCGAATAAACGAAAGCACTTTACTCACCTAAAAAATAGATATTTTCAGCAGAGAAATCTGAAAAGATTAACATTAAGCGCTTGTTTGACTTTGTTACACACTTTAAACACATTAACTACTTTTGAAAATCGATCAATTCAATTTATAATGATTTATAATAAATTGATTTGCCATTGATTCTTACTACATATGACAGGCAGCGGTGGTTCATTTTTAAACATAGTCAGTCCATTTGTGCAGCCCCATTTTCTGAGAACTCACAACGCAGACAGCTCCCAAAAAAGCTTTTTCTAGGTAGCTAACTGTATAAATCTGCGTCTAACAGTGAGCCCAGTCAAACGCTAGAGTGAATGCCGGCTGGGAATACGACAGGATGGAGTGACGGATTCAGTCATCCCTCCGCTGTGCAGTCAGAGAGATGGGGAGAAGCAGGATTATATAGTCATTTGCTGCAGAAAGAGAAAAGAAGACGTTTGGGGAGAGAAAAGGCACAGTGAGTTGAGGATGAGAAAGGGAACGGCGGGGGGGAGGGAGGGATGGAGGGTTGGAGAGGCAAGCAGATGGTGAGTAACACAGCTAAGCTCTCATTACTGTCTTCTCCTGCATTACTGTTTAGGCGAGAGATATTACCAAGGCCATAATAGTGCTGAGCGGCATACCAGCTGATGTAATTCTGCCTGTCCTGCTGCTGCGAAGGCAAACATTAGCCAGCCTGAATAAAGACAGGCTCCGATTTTACAGCCATGACGAGAACTCTTCACTGAGGATGTGAGCAGAAGCTGGTGAGCAGGACGTAACTTCAGGATGTAAAAATCATTTAAGATCTTTAAATACTAGAACAGGGGTGTCCAAACTTTTTTTGTTGGGGGCCAGAAGGAGAAATATATTTGAAGTCACGGGCCACAGACTCTGTAATAAAACAAATAATCAAATATACCACTTTAAATAATACATTTTCATGATTACTTTCATTTACACACCATTTTACTTGACTTACTATCTTTATCTTTGACAGTGTTATGTAAACTAAGATTTTTCAAATTGATGTTTCATTCCATGATGTCTCTTAATATTGAACTCCTTAATTACGGCAACTTTTAGACTCATTTGCCCTTTTTCTGCGCTAAAACTGCGCACTCTCTCTGCTTTTAGACTCTTTGGCCCGTTTTTTTGTGCTCTAAATGCGCACTCTCTCCACTTTTAGACTCTTTGGACGTGTTTTTTCAAAAACCAATAGCCGGATATTCTCATTCTCATTCCCATGTTGTCAGAAAGGTTCTATTTAAGTGATTTCTTGATTTTAGTCCAATTGGAATCCAACACATATGGATGACAGTGAGGTAAAGTTGTACCATTTATAGGTATATGTTTTAGTAAAATGAACATTTTTGTTGTTTTATATAAACTACTGATTTATACATTTATACCAAATTCCAAATAAAAATATTGCCATTTATAACATGTATTTGCAGGAAAGGATAATTGGTCAAAATAATGAAAAAGATGCACTGTTGTCAGAGAAAAAAACAATACTTATATTTTAAGAATTCAGAAATCAATATTTGGTGGAATAATCCTGATTTTTAATCACAGTTTTCATGCGTTTTGGCATGCTCTCCACCAGTCTTACACACTGCTTTTGAGTGATCTTATGCCACTTCTGGCACAACAATTCAGGTGTTTTAGCTTTGTTTGATGGCTTGTGATCATCTTATTTTCCTCTTGATTCCTCTGATAAAAGGTGAAGGCAATTAGAGGTCAAGTGAATTAGATCAAGGTAGTGTTGTGTGATCAGTTTTAAAGGAATTCTGGGAAATGGAGTTTTGAGGCAAAGACCTTCATTCAAGAGGTGTAGGCTGGATTTGCATGGCATGAAAATGCCTGAGAATTTTTTATGCAATCTTTATATTGTTGCCTAAAAACTCCAGGGAAGTTTTAACAACAAACAATTCCAACTATTCCCACAGCAGATCAGATAAATCAGTTTTAAATGTCCATATCTATTGTAGTAACAAGCAAAAATACAATATATATAACAAACGTCATGGTCATGGTCTGATTGGAGAGTGGAGTCGGAGATAAAGTGTGGGGATGTCCTTGTGCTCTCTCTCTTATCCAAGGTGACCTTCTGGTAAAAAAAAAAAAAAAAAAAAAAAACCTTGATGGAATCAAAAGAAATGAGTGGGTGTTGGAGTTATCTAAATCAGCATACCTCAGACACTTTACGCTTAGCCTGAGGTAAAAAAAAAAATCACAGCTTCAAAGTACATAAGATAAAGAAAACCTCCTACCAAGTACTGTTTTAATAAGCTTTCAGGAACACTTTCAAAGCACCTTTATAGATCTGGTCATGTTAATAAACAGACTGGTGCAAGCACTATAGATCTGACACTTAAATATACCTGCTTAAATAATCTGAAATATGCTTTTACTGTGACTTTTTTTTTGCAATAAAACCATTAAAAGAGAACCCTTGGGGCCACAGGCCTTCAAAAATACATATCTGTAATTTCTGTTTAATAAAGTCATTATCAGACTCTGTCAGATTTATTTTAATCGCTGTATGTTAATGTATGTGTTTGAGTAAAATTAAAATTGTTTTATTCTATAAACTACGGACACACAGAAATACACTGTATAAAAATCTGTAATTTCTGTTTAATACAGTCACTATCAGACTCTGTCAGTTTAATTTTAATCGCCTTATGTCAATGTATATGTTTGAGTACAATTCAAATTGTTGGTTTAATTCTATAAACTACGAACATCATTTCTCCCAAACTCCAAATACAAAAATAGTCATTTATAACATTTATTTGCAGAAAATGAGAAATGGTCAAAATAATGAAAAAGATGCAGAGCTTTCAGAGTTAAAATAAAACAAAACAAAAAAACAATACTAATACTAAACATTACATTTAAGAGTTCAGAAATCAATATTTGATGCAATAAGCCTGGTTTTTAATCACAGTTTTCATGCATCTTGGCATGTTCTCCTCCACCAGTCTTACACACTGCTTTTGGATAACTTTATGTCATGCCACTTCTGGCACAAAAATGAGCTACAAGCAGTTGAGTAAAATTAAAATTGTTGTTTTATTCTAAAAACTACAGACAACATTTCTCCCAAATTCCAAATAAAAATATTGTCATTTATAACATTTATTTGCAGAAAATGAGAAATGGTCAAAATAATGAAAAAGATGCACTGTTTTCTGAATACATAGGCAAGAAAAGGGCTGAATTCTTGAATTGCCCATCTGAAAAGTGTATAATCAGCTTTTTTTCCCTTTGGCTATTGAGACAGAAAAAGCCCAGTGAGAACTCTAACTGGTTAACGAGTCAGATTAATTAATGTGTCAGGGAAATTAGCCATTGGCAGTTGAATTAACTGCTGGTGGTGTCATCTTTCACAAGTTTTAATGTCAGTGTTTAAAATATATATTTAAAACAATGGCATGCGTTGCCATTAGCTTAGACATGCTGATATGCTGTTAGAAGCGTCTACAGAGGGAGGTGCTAATGGAAATTACAACCATCTGACAGGTGTTTTTCACTATTATTTACTGATATATATGTTAAAACAAAGACAAAGTTCTTATAGCCAAGGTTTGCCATTGGCTATTATAAAAGATAAAAAAAAAGATATATATTAGTCTAAATCCAAATCCAGCTAAATATAAATGTTTTTTTTTTTTCAAATTGAAGTTGGAATATAAAAATATCAGATTCAGTAACTACTGATAATCAACATTATATACGATATAGCTTTACAGCAGTGAAATATCTTAGTGCAATCCATCATCTATCAGTATAAAAATAGAAATAAGTATAGAAATGTTTTTAATCCATTTCCAAAGCTAATTACCTGCTTTAATTGTTTGCTAAAAACAACTTTTAGCAAACAAAGTTTTTTTAAAACAATATATGATTTTTTTCGTTTTTTTTTTTTTTATAATATACTTTTACAATATACTAATGTAGCATTTTTTTTACAATACTAGCTTTCTGAAAGGCCCTGACAGATTCCTTTGTACCATTTCCAGTTATTGACTCAACCTGAAGCCGTGTTAATGGTTAATGGTTAATGGTGAATTCTTTGCATCGGCAAAGCTATGCCCCCATCTCCAGCATTATAGGCCTGTTGGGAGCATCGGCTAAAAGCGCTGTATTTCGTAATGCAGGGGGTGAACAGAGGTGAGCTATGCAACAAACGTTTGTACTCGTTATCACGTTTCACTACAACCCAAATTCATTTCACACCAGAATTCTACTTTAACCTTCACTGAGTTAACTCAACTTGATGAAAACCTTTGTATCAACTCAAACAAGTTGTTCAAATACTCATTACTTATTGTTTCAACTTGATGCACTTAGAGTTAAAACAACTTAAGTGTTTAATTTGTCCTTTTTAAAAAATGATCTGTTTAGTCAAATAAACGAACAATTCATCTTTATTTTAACACACTTTCAAGTTATTAAAACTTTAGTAATATTCACGTAACTTATCATTTTAAGTTAACCATAGGTATTCTCAACATATTTAGTATATTATTATTTAGGATTGAGATTTTTTTTGTGCTCGTGGGCTCCCCTTACAGTTGTAGAGTGTAATAAATGTTTCAGGCGGATTAGTTTCTCTTTCTCGTTTTCTGGCTTTCACAGACATATTCGGTCTCTTTCCAGCTTCTGCCAGAGTGTCTGTATGTTAGTTTGTAAAGAATGAACCAGTAGTCCTTGTAGAACTGGTAGAACTAAAGGTCGGAAAGCAGGTCGCAGTTCTCGCGAGCGTTGGTCGCAGCCGCCTTGGAAAACTTAGTCTGGTTTGAGCTGGTTTGAGCTCAGAGGAGCTCCGGCACACAAAACACGAGAGCACCGCTATTCCTCCTATTACACCTCAATGCAGCGCTGCAGTGAGTTTCAAGCTGTAATTTCACTTCTTTAAAAATATAAAAAAAAGCAAGAAATCCCACCTAGTGCTGCCTTAACTGCCAATACTGACAGTATAATAATGGAGCAGTATAAGAGTGAACTCAGTAAAGATTGAACTCTGTAGCTCAAAGCCAGCATACTGTGATCACTAGAAACACAGAATAAAGTTAATGTGCTTTTAAAGCTCTACAACACTGAAGCCTGCCAATGAACACATATATTATAATATTGCACGCCCAGGATAAGGTAGCTTTGGGCAACAGACACGCAGAGATGGTAAGTTAGGGAGAGACCACACCCAATATGCAAATATATGGTACCAGGAGCCTATAGGAAAGCTGTATGAACCAACACTGTAGAAAGAGCATTGACACAAGTAGTAACTAAAAGTTGGTTAAACTCACATTTTTTCATTCTCTGAACTCATTTTATTGAGTTGTACTGACCAGTAAGTTCCCTCAACTTATAATAATAATATTAGTTCTCCTGATTAAAACACAGAATTACTTTTTAGAGTGTTGTTTACATCTACTGCACTTAGACACAGCTAACTAGCTAGCTCTTAGGCTAATGTTTACCTAACAGCCTTCTGTCTGCAACCACTGGAGACACATGCTGTAACTGAACCACAGCTCTGGATGTCTTAGGTTGTTCTGGTGGTGGTTTCCCTCAAACACAACGAACAAATAAATGAATAAATGAATGAATAAACACAGAGTAAACAAAGATGGCCGCTCCTTTGTTGCCATGAAAGACAGGGGGAATAAGTATTTGGTGAAATATAAGAAGGCGCTGCTACATTTATGGCTGTTCTGGTGGCAGTTTGTCAGAAAGACTTTTGTGCTGAATTCATTTTAAAGTTTCAGTATCCGAGAGCACATCTAGCAGAAAGCAATTTGCGAAGCCTTCCTGTCACCTGCGTTTCATCAGGACTCGCATTTCAACCCTGCCTGCCTCTCTGCTCCAGAGAACTGAGTGTGCTGCGTTTCAGCGACAGGCAAAACAGCCACAAGTTCATCAGGGGAGAGACTTCCTCCACAGTAATAAAAATGTTTTAATTTACAATTCATGCTACATTTTACTGAGCTAGTTATGTTAAGTTTGGGATAATGCATTTAGAAATGACTTAAGTTCGCCTTTAAAGGAGAACTCCAATTTACCTTTGTTGAATAGCCCACTGCCTCTCTCTTACAGCTTTCTGAGATCAAGTAATTTTGTGCTTTTTGCCCAGCTTTATGTACAATGGCCGTATTGGGGCATATTTTGCCCTGATAAAACGCTTTTTCCACCGTTATCCAGGCTCAAAATAGCTCCACACCTCCTTGCTAGAATCCGAAGAGCCCTGACATTTAAAACGAGCCATTAATAACTTAAAAAATTGCACAAGAAGTTTAGTAAAAAAACACTATTTACATCCTATAATGCTAGCTTCAGCTCCGAGCGCCACCATCACTGTACTGATAATAACATAGACATAGACAATAACATAGACTTCTTGTGCTCTTTTATTTAAGTTATTAATGCCTCAATTTAAATGTCAGAGCTACTTTGAGCCTGGATAACGGTGTAAGAAGCGATTTATCGGGGCAAAATATGCCGTTGTACAGAGTGCTGTTCAAAAAGCACTAAATTATCGCCCATGTTTACACTGAGCGTTTACCACACGTTATTGTTAGCTTGCGCTAAATGATCAAACACGAACAAGCTAGTTCATGTTTATCTGCTGTTACGAAAAATGTGTTAAAATCGATTGTGAGAGGTGTGGAATCTCAGTGATTATTTAACCTCAGAATTGCATCTTCTTTTTTTTTTGACCCTTCAGTTGCATTCATGCTGCTTGTGGGCCGTTCTCTGGGCTGGAATGACTGTCTGAGGAGAGAAATGCCTTCATTTTGTCGCTGACAGGCTGGGATGAGGCTCTGAAATGAGCAAAGCAAACCCTAGTTCTCTGGGTTTTTTACCCCAAAGAATATTCAAAGTCAAATCGTCTGACAGACATCTGAATTTAGTTTTTATTTATTTATTTATTTATTTGTTCATTTATTTATTTATTTATTTATTCGTTTTGCGGCTGCTATTTCAGCCTCTCTGTATTTTGGCTGTTTTGATGATGAATACGTTGTAGGCCTTCGCTATGTTTTTTTTTTTTTTATTTTTATCTCCCCTTATAGTGCATTCGGTTTCCTTTATTTATCCAAGCTGTCACTCAAACATTTGCTCAACCCTCTAGCAGATTTAACACTGATTAGAGGACGGTTGGTTCAGCGGCTGCTTCTTTATTTGAAGGTTTGTTTTGGAAGAGCTTCCGGTACGTGGGTTTGTGCGCGCGGCAGCGTTTGGAGGAGGAACACGTTAACCAGACTGAGACTATACATATTAATATGCTTATTTATTTATTTATTTATTTATTATTTCCTTTTTTTTTCTTCAGTGTGTTCTCACCTGGCCGATGGCACGGTGCAGCACATATTCCTTCCAGCTTTTCCTGCTGCTGCTGCTATGTGTGTGTGCTGTGATCACATTTACCGTTTATTATTAATTCCTCCTGCCGACACAGCCCTGGATATGTTATTAATCACGCTATGCACCGACAAAGGCAGGCGAAACAGTTACGGGTAACGTATCATTACTTGTTTACGTGCCAAATTAATTTCTCTCTCAAGCACGCTCCCGCTTTACAATTACAGATATTAGCCTCCGGTGAAAAATGCTCCCGACATGCATTAAAAGCTGTGTACTCTTGAAGGTGCTTTGCTAAGGGTATACTATACAGTATATACACCATAGCCATATGAGACTAGGGTAACACGGTGGAGGCAGGATGCAAACGCAAGTTGGTTTTATTGTTAGACATGACACCAACAAACAAAAACTGAGACAACCAAATAAACCACTAAAAAACAGACTATAAAACAAAGGACTAACCAGGTCTTAAACAAAGAAATGAAACGAACAAACAAAAAGAAGAAAACAATCTAAAGAAAACAAACCCGAAACTAAACCTACAAAAAGAACAGCAGGGTAATGGACAAAACAGAGAAATCAAACAGACTAGGTTAACTAATGCCAAGCTCAGACTACACAACATTTTTGTCCCTCACGATGTTCACTATGTCAGATTAAGCAGTTATCTTCATTTTGTGTCGTTCTCGGGGGACTGGCAACACTACACGTTAGTCATCGATCAATCATCGTCCGCGTCCTCGCGTGAGTTCGTAGGTCATCGCGGGGGAGAAGGATAGAATCTGACAATCACGGCTACAGAAGCCCTTTGCGTGATGGAAGCGCTTTTTTGCTCAAAAAAAAAAAAGGCGGGAAAAGCGACTGTGGGCTCATTTTTTGGGTGACCCAAATGGACATTACATGCTTTTTGTACTCCAGAGCGAACTTAAGCTATGGTAAAGATGTGGCTACTTAGGTTTCAGTGCCTGTAAACAGAATATCTCATGGATGAAGTAGATTATTAAATGATTATTAGATTATTCTTCTGTTTCTCTGGTCCAGAGAACTGCAGGAGCACTGTGCTGTTTTCTTTTCCCGTGTTTACATCTGTGCACCACAGAACGCTCTGTCTTCCTATTGGTCAGATTCAGGGAGCACATCGCTGATCATGTCAAACTAGGCGAGAAAAAAAAAAAATCTTAAATGCTAGTCTTTCAGTCTTTACCGCTCTTTGACTGTGTCACACTACACAGACCTTTGTCGCTTGCGACACTGAAATTCGGACGCACGCAATGTGTCGGCGCCGACAAAATCGGGTCAAAATCGGACTAAAATTGTGTAGTCTGACCTGGGCATAAGACAAAGTACAAATACAGAGGCTGGATCTTACATAAAGACAGGGTCGCACACAAAAAGCACGACAGAGAACAAAGGAGCACATGGGGTATTTATACACGGGCACACAAGGGACGCCAGTGGAATTAACAAGAGGGCGGGGCTGCAAATGAGACAGGAGGGATTACAGATGACAGGGCGGGGCTAAGGCGGAGACAGGACAATAACAAAACAATGCCATGTGCTAAAGAAAAGCACATGCCTGGGAACACAGACAGGAAAACAGAGACAGACACAGGCCAAGGTGTGACAACTAGTATGACTATATGCATTCATAAGGTAGAGTATAGAGCGGGGGTATTTAATTAGAATT
The DNA here is from genome assembly GCF_023375975.1 of Astyanax mexicanus. Taxonomy (NCBI): domain Eukaryota; kingdom Metazoa; phylum Chordata; class Actinopteri; order Characiformes; family Acestrorhamphidae; genus Astyanax; species Astyanax mexicanus. The sequence continues at coordinate 31,663,443 of NC_064426.1, read as the reverse complement.
TAGTACGGTCCAGTTGGAGAAAATTTTGTCAGTCCAATTTTCAAAGTCGCCATTTTTAACTTGTGTCATGATTCAATACTATATTCTGTATACATATATATATATATATATATATATATATATATATATATATATATATATGAAACATCTGACAAATGAGTTTGTTTGAACTATGATGAAAAAAAAAAACAAAATAATAATAATAAAATGCCTCTCTGGCCAGATTTTGATTACATTCCTCCCCTGTCTCTTTCGCGCTCTGCGTGTCTTTATTTTCCGCCCATTCTCGTTTTTCTGCCAGTTCTCGGGCTCCCCATCTCTTTATAAAGGTGTTTTTTTTTTTTTCCGGCAGCGTCCCAATTCACCATCTGGGGCAGCGCTCTGCACAGATCTGATTGGCAGAGGAGAGCATTTGGTGATCTTACACCACACGTGATTGGTCTGTAAGTTTACTCCGCCGCAAAGCACGTAAACCATAAAGACAAGAACAATTCCGCCTATTTAAATGAACACTGTCAAAATTAAATCCCTCTCAGTAGTTTATCGGTTTGGGTCCACATTGAACAACGTCTGGGTCCGGACCCGCCTATTAGTGACCCCTGGTATAGAGTATCGAGATTGGGGTTGTAAAATACTTCTGTAGAAGATAAAAAGTATCAACTCAAGCTTTTTTACTCTTTAAGTAAAAATGTAAAAGTACTGCTTTCAAAACTACTTAAGGTATAAAAGTAAAAGTAAAGCTCAGGCCAAGCCACAGAGTCCTACAGTGCACTGGATAGAGGTTTTATTTCACAATAAGATGCCAGAATAAAACAAGCTGAAATAAAACAGGAGTGGCAAGGCTTTTTTTTAAATGTAAGGAGTAGAAAGTTCAGATAATTGAGTGAAAATGGAAAAAGTAGAAGTAAAAAGTCTAAAAAAAACTATTACTCTAGTAAAGTGTAGATATCCAACATTTTTTTTAATTTTGTGGGGGATTGTAGGACCTAGTGCATTTTTTGGATTGATACTACATAAGGTTTTCGTATAGTTTTTTGGTTCAGGTTTTTCTCTTAGGAATCCATTCAAAAGTGTCCATAAACTTTATGGCTTATAAAGGCTTGTAAATTCAAACGGCTCTACAGGTCAACTTTTTAGCCAATCCAGTTAACGGTGTCGCAAAATTAACGTACCATATTTTTCGCACTATAAAAAACGCACCCAATCATAAGGCGCACCAAATTATAAGACGCACTATCAATAAATATGTCTATTTTTTGGTCTATTGTCATACATAAGGCACACCAGATTTTAAGGTGCACTAGTAAGGAACAGGGGTGTTGCCATGTTTCCTTTCTAATTCAGCAGGGTAGGTTAATTAGGTTAAGTAAAGCTAGGCTTTTTAATCAAAACTGTAATTCTTTAAAAATATATATTTCAAAGTAGTCAAACAAGCGCTGGATGTTAATCTACACAAATGTCTCTCCTGAAAACCTGTTTATTTGGGTGAGTATAGCGCTTCTGTTTGTTCAGATTAAGCTTAGATCCCCAAATTTCTCCAGCACCAAGGCTGGAGCATGTGCTTAAGGGCAGCATGTACCAGTGGTGTATAATGACATCGCATTTGGTTTGTGTTTGGTTTGTAAGTGCTGCATCGTTGCTAGGTTACCTGTACGCGGCGGAGTAATACATGGAGAGCTTCGGTTACAGTTACAGTGCATTACCGGCTAATATCGTCTCATAAAATGCCTCTCAATCAAGTCAATCACGCTGCAGGATTGGAACTAACTGTGGTATAATTGTTTGTATGGTATGTTATAAAATGCATTCTAATCCTAAAAACAAAGCCAGCATCTGAAAGAGCTTTGTGAGTAAAGGATTTTAAAGATAAAGGTGATAAGGATAGTGTCATTAGTAATGTAGGCTAACATGTTGAAACCTTGGACTTGGACAAGGCCCCTTTGAGGCAGGATGACCTCGTGGTTAATGAGTAATGCTTGACCGAAGCTGTTCTTTCACCCACAGGGCAGCATGTTGGGTGTCATCCACCGCCTTCCAAATGTCAGGTTTCTCTCTCCGGCCCAAAGACAAACACTAATCCAACTGCTTTCTTCCATTTATATATATATATATATATATATTTTTGGAGTTCTTGTAAAAAGTGAACATTCGTCATCATTCGTAACTGTCTTTCACTCTGCAGTGTTTTTTTTTTTTATGGCACATGCCGTTCTCTCTCTCTGGCAGTCAAAAAATAAATTGACATTTAACTTTACCTTTGCTTTAAGTTCCTGCACACAAAATGCTGTATAAAAAAGAAAAAGTGCTGCACATTTTATCCAGAAATTGTGATAAACGATATTTAAAAAAAAAATATATATATATATATTGTGATATATTGTGATAAACGATATAAAAAAAAATTGTCATTTTTTAAGAACATTTATCTTACTTCTATAATGATAATATAGCATAATAATCAGTGGTGTGCAGTGAGGCCCTTCTAACCCTTCAGAGAAGGGGTGACAATAAGTGCATGTAAATAATTACATACTTTTTAATCAGGATATATATATATATATATATATATATATATATATATATATAGCTATTGTAAGTGTAAGAATTTATTTTATAAATTTAAAGCATTAGTCTGTGTTTTTCAGTTGCTACGGGACTCTTATCTGACTGACAGCGGTTTTAACCAATCAAAGCTTTTTAAAAATGGCTTCTGTCCCCACGTGTCTACGTGCCCCTTCTCCTGATTTTAAGTAGGGTGTAGTAATAAGTCTATTAGCAAAGTCGAAGCAAGTCTGACCAGTCAGATTCATGATTTTCACTACGGGGGCGGGGTGGTTGCAGAAGGGGTACCCACTATATTCACTGCACGCCACTGATAATAATGCATTTACACCTTTTAAAGAACAATGCACTTTAATAAACAACACATTTGGACAGTATGGTCAATGCAAACAGACAAAAAAAAAACTTTTTTTAAATTAAATAGATATGATGAAGAGTATGAAGATTTCTCATGTTTGTCTGCACTGCATGTCATTTCATTATTTCATAAAGTTAAATTAACTAAAAGAAAGTTCTCACATTAGTTACATTATCATGTAATAAAATATTTTACTTTATAATATAATTACAACCTGGCAGTTCTAATGTTGTGTAATAAAACACTTTTACATTTTATTTCTATGGAGGAACACATAAGAAATCTTATATTGTAGTAACCTAAAAAAAAGTGTTAAAAAAAAAACTAAAAAACTCTGTGAAGCATTTTGGTAGCACTTCTCTTGGGTGCTAATAATTCTTGGTCCTGAGGTGATCCTGATGAGGGCCAGTTTCATCATAACTTTAACTTTTTTGATGGTCTTTGTGAATGAACTTGAAGTGTGCTTTGTGCCAACACCAGTTGTAAAAAGCGCTTTACAAATAAATTTGATTTAATTTTAATGGACAGAGATGATATTCTGGTTTGTTTTTACACTTTTTTACTTGTTTACTAAATAATTTCATATGTTTTTTTTTCATAGTTTGTATGTGTTCAAACTTTTGACTGGTACTATATTTCAGTCTGACTCTTGACTGCCAGTGGTGAATGGCTTAATAAAATAAACCGCAGTAACAGAAGCGCATGACATTGTGCATTTCTATTCGTGAGAGATACCTAACCGGGACATGCCCGCAGGATGAGCCCGAGGGGACAGGGTGAGGACCACATGCACAGAGACTTCCCTCAGGCCTGATGTCGGACACTGTCTCCAAACCTCCCCGACTTTATACGAAGATGTTCAGAACCGGCCCAAAAACAGACCAAAGCAGCCCAATTCTGCGGCCGCTGACTGACTGCTCAATCACAGCCCTGCAAGAACATCAGAAAAAGAAGGTCATATCTGTTCAACACGTCTGCATCGCTTCCATCATCCCGCAAAGTCCTGTCATTTCTGCTTCCCCCAGCTCACGGTGACTTTCTGCACAGAACACAGGCATCAGCAAATACGGGGCTATCGACATGAATGTGACCCTCATTGGTTCAGTCCAGTCCCTCAAAAAGAAAGAGAGAGAAAGGTAGGCTTGGGTAAGCGACAGGACACACAGAAATATATAATTAATTGCAGAGGTAAAGTAATGGAAAGTAATGAATTACATTTACTTAAGTTACTGTAATTGAGTAGATTTTATGAGGAATTTGTCATTTTTAAAGTAGTTTTTAAAATAGGTCATTTTACTTTTACTCAGTTACATTTTGGCACAAGTAATTTACTTTGCTACATTTGAACTCCCAATTACTGAGTAAAAAAAATGCTGGAAAAAAAAAACAAAACAATTGTCTGAATAAAAAAAAAAAAAAAATTGGCACGGATGCTCGCGCGTGGAATAACGATGCAATAACGTCCTCATGCAATGTAAAATGTGCCCCGCCGGACAGAGCTGTCAGCTTTCAAAACTTCCACAGCAAACCTGAGAAAGCATGTGGTGGTGAGTATTTTTATCACTAAACAATCTGCTTGAATATATATAAAAAAAAAAAACATAAATAGCAGTTAAAGCATAGCAATGGCAAGTTAAAAAATAATAATGAACTGTAAAACTATAAAAATACGGTTTAAAGTCACTTATATGACCATACATTTTAAACAGTAAAGAAAAAAAATGGATCATAGAAACCTATACCACTTGTTCTTGAAAATGTTTTATGGGGTGATCTGAACAAATAAATACTGCCTGAAAGGTCCAAATTATTATGTAGAATAATAGTTCATTAAAAACAATTTAATTTCTGATTTGTTTTTACCTAAATAATTAAAAGTAACTATGTAACTTTTACTCAAAGTACATTTTAAATTGAGTACTTTTTACTTTTACTCGAGTAGATTTTTAGATGAGTACTTTTACTTTTACTTGAGTAGAATTTTTAGCAAAGTAAAGGTACTTTTACTTAATTACAATTTTTCAGTACTTTTTCCACCTCTGCTTAATTGTACTTAAAACATATTGACAAATTTCCAAGTATGCTGAAAATCGTCGCTGTCCAATGAAAAACACTTATCTCCTTTTTTGTTGATTTTTAGTTTACTACTTAATTTGACATAACAGACAAACTGTCCCTCACACTGTGTCAAAATGTCTTCATGAACGGACCAATAGAAACTCTTCAATATGACCTGAAATAAACTAATTTTACATTGACTTCCATTAAAAGTTTACAAGGTTTTTTTCTCTCTCCTGTGAAGCTGCTGTTTTGGAGAGAAGTGTTTTTTTTATTGACAAGACGAAATATAAATATATTTATGTACTTATTTAAATATATATTAAAAGTACATTAATATTATTATGCTTCCATCAAATGTTTAAAAGTAAACTTGGATCAAGCTTTTTAAAAAAAGGTACAAAATAGTGTATTTAAAAACAAATAGACTACTATGAAGTACACTTTTAGTTTAATGTAATTCAATATACGTCTAAAATACTTATTTCCAAATATACTTTTGTAGTACTTTTGTAATTTTTTGCTCAGCAGTTCACTTTTAGTACAATGTATCAAATTATTGAACATATTAAATTACTACTACTAATAAACAAAAAGTAAAATAAATTTATAACACGCTAAAATTGTAGTACAGTATATTAAAATATATATTTGTATACCCAACGAAGTATACTAGAAGTGTGCTCCTTACTACAAAAGACAGGAACAAGAAGCATACTTGTACTCTAATATAAATAGATCACATATATTTAAACATAAATTCTTAGTACATTCCTATTATACCTGGTGTATAATAAATAGTGATACAGGTGTAATACTCTGTATTAAATGTATTATAGTTTTACTGTGAGCAAATTTAAAATATGGGGTTACATACATGAAGTAGTTTGTAAATGTTTAAATGTTGCTTTTTAAAGTACATTTAAAATAGTTAATTTTAGTACAGTTAAGTACACTTTTTACACAATTTAAGTAAGACTTTTATACTATTTTTATATTGTTCAATTTTAGCTCTCCTTATATATATTAGGGGTGTCACGATTTCGATATTAATCGAAATCGATCGAAATTATGTCATGGTCTCGATCCTCGAAGTCAAAAAAAGCAGCCCTTTCTCCAGAGAATGTGGACATTCTCATCTTCTTAAAGAAAAACTTAAAAAATAAAAAAATAACAGTTGTTTTGTCTAGCCTCAAATATGTTAAAAGTTTTGGTACCTTATAATATATCTTTGTTAAAGAAAAAAACTAGTCATTCTCAGGGACCATTCTCACACATCTCATCAGAGAGATCAATCTAATAAACGTGAGAGAAAAAGAGAGAGAGATATTTGCTTGTTCTGGAATGAGCTACTCACAGGTAAATGTTCTCACATACTGAATCTCCTGTTTCTCTTTCATCTGCCTTGCGCTCATATTGTAATCCCATACATAGTTCTGCAGTTTTTCAGTGTTTTCTGTCGTATTTTGCGGCTACACCGCCCGCTGTACAACTCTGCTGTACAACAGCTCTTATAAATAAATTAAACACGAAAATTCAGTAATTTTAGTTCGTTTTAGTTAGTTTTATAAACACAAAATACAGTTCGAGATAGTTATGTTTTTTTCCTTTTAATTACCGTTTTTATTAGTTTCAGTTAACACAAATGTTTTTTCACTTTCAGTTTTCGCTATTTCGTTCGCTTTAGTGAACAATAATAATTGGTTATTTAGCAACATTGTGATTATCACACCAGAGCTTTATATAAAATAAAAATAGGAGCCCGATTTCGGGTCGGTCCTCGGGTCAGGTCGGGTTCGGGCAGAGAATCTAAGCTCTAAAAGAGAAAGCAGCAGCACCACAAAAACCGGAGCAGCTAAAAAGAGCTTAACTTCCTTAAATCGGAACTTGGCCTGTCCAGGGCAATCACTGAATTAATTAGAGCAGCAAATCGTCACAATTGTGCCTCACTTCACCACGCCAACACACAGGCACAGCGACCAGAAGCTCAAGTTCACCGGAAAGAGGAGGGGTTAACCAGGGCAAACCAAAGTTACAACAAAAAAAAAGTTCATAGAGCTGCTAAAGTAACGTGCAGTAACGGGGTGTCGGAAATGGTAAGGGCGTTATAGTTACAGTCAGAGTAATTAGTTAGATTACTCGTTACTGAAAAAAGTCACGGCGTTAGTAACGCCGTTAGTTTTAACGCCGTTAGTTTTAACGCCGTTACTCCCAACACTGATTACAGATCACTTGTATCATTTTGCATTACTTATATCAAGCTCACCTTTTGAAATAAGATATTGTAAATTTGAGGAATCAAACCAATGACTGACCATAGACTAATCTAAAACTGACATAAAAAAAAAGAAAAAAGAAAATCGAGATTTGAATCGAATCGTGACCCTAAAATCGGAAATAAAATCGAATCGAGGATTTAGAGAATCGTGACACCCCTTATATATATACTGATTAATAATAATGTGGCTACAAGAACACTTTAGTGCACTATAGCATAATAATGCTCAGTATGACTTTAAGGGTCAACCCTTCCAAACGGTTATTTACACAGAAGTCCACGTGCGAAACACAGCGGCCGGGTTAGAGTGACAGTGACCGGGCCACGGTGACTCCGGGGGATCTGACGAGTGGCTGAGCACCCAATCAGAGCATTTTATCTGTGCGAAGCTGTGATGACACTCTCTGCAGTGAAGTGAAGAGAAGAGAAGAGCTCTCTGGGATGAGGATGGAGAAGGAAACGTGGGCTGCTGTCTGGATGAGTCTGAAATAGCTGAAGTTTTTCTGGGTCTTGAAATACTGTATAAGGCGAGTGCAGACAGGCATTCCAGTACCAGAAAAATGTACAGTGTAGACCTGTTTCTAAGTAGACCTAACCGTTTACCAGTTAAATTCCATGAACTATTGTCATAATATGAAATATGAAAGCATCGTCTAAGTGCGTTTTCACACCAGCACTATTTGATTCTGTTAAAACAGACTCTTTTAGGGGGGTTTTCACACCTGTAGTTTGTTCTCTGGTCCGAATCAGTTAATGAGTTTGTTTAGTTGGAGCATTTCTCCCTTTGTTTGGTTTAGTTTCACTCAGGCATAAACCTAAACGCACCAAAATGCTCACCAATAAACCATGCTAGCAGGCTGTGTCCTCTGATTGGTCAGAGCTGTCTGGCATGGGAGTAAATATAAATATAGGAAAAAACGCTGAAACGCTGTGCTTTCAAACACAGTGTAGAGATGTGCAGCGCAGATGTAAACCCGTACGTTGTTTGAACTCAAATGATTTCTGAAGTCTGTTTTACATAAAATTGGATATTTCTAAACAATTCTCAAGTTTATGGGCACATGTATACATTCAAACTGAGATCTTTGAGTTGAACCAACTTATAAAAACCTTTTAAAAAGTTATTTCAGTCTGTTTCCATTAGCAGCTTCTTTTCCATTGGCTTCTGTCACAATTTATTTGCATACTGGGTGTGAGCTAACACTTTCTATAGTTATACAGCTATACAGTTTCTGACTAACAGTCACCATCAGTGTGTAGTGATTCCTCCTGAGCGACCTTAAAAATAAACCAACTTCCCCTTTAGTAGTAATAAGTTGATGATTTAATTTGTGCTAGCTCAATTTTTCAATCCTGATTACTTAAAAAATGTGAGCGAGCTGGCTGCCTTAACATAAAATTAAGCGAACTCTACTTATCTGGTCTTACAGTATAACAAAAATAAAAAAAGTTAAATCAACTTTCCTTTTAGTTGTAACTTAACTTGATGTACTAAGTTATGCTAATTTAACTTTTTATTACCCATTACTTAACTTTTTTAAGGCAACCGGTTTTCTCAAAAATGTATAGTAAATTTAACCTATCCAGGCTTACAGTGTAGAGGAGGTAGTCTCGGTCCAGCAGTAGTGGTGCAGTAGTTTCAGGTACACCACATTTTGAGTGTCATGTACTTGTGGTTTGTCTGTTGAATGCAAAGATGAACTTTTGTTCAATTTTTATGTTGGTCTAATGAAAATTTTGAATTTCTGGTTTTACCCTGTTTTTCTCAGTTTGCCTAAAAGCAAATCAACTTAACATTATTAATTTAACTCAAATAATATTTTTTACTTCATTTCAGAGGTTGTCACATCACATCAGATCACTCCTCCTCGAGTTTTTATGTCAGTTTTTCGGTCTCACACTTTTCCCATTGGCTCCCGTCTCCACTATTACATGTAAAGGGCGTGGCCTCCCTCACCATCATTGTGAAGTTGTTCTCCTCAGGGTATCTCCTCTTAGATACTGAGGGAAGTTTTCTGTGATGGCTAAATGCTTGTATTCTGTGTTTTAGGTTGTACGAGTAAGTTGTTTTTTCTTTGTTGTTGAGTGTTGTGTTCGTAGGTGTGTTAGTAGGTTTTCCTTATAACGGTAGAAAATATATACATAATTACTGCATTTTGTCTGAAAAGGGAAATTATGGAAAGTTTGTGAAATTAACTGTATAAAATAAATGTATTTGTAAATGTATTTGTATATGTATTAATTAGTTTACTGAAAGGTAAAACTGTACATGGCTGTAATAGAAAATAAGATTTTATTTTCCAGATAAAAAAATGTGTAATAAAAGTGTAAAAAGAGTATTTACTATAAATCATATAAATCATATTTTTTGGTGTTTTAAATAACTTTTCGGTACTCGGGTTAAATAATATATTGATTGATTTAAAATCAAAAAGTAAAATTCTAACTAAATCATACATATAAATTGAAAAAAAAAATCTAATATAATCATGTGTAACAAATTAGTCTTTTTTTTTAAGTTGGTCCAAAATACCTTTTTTCAATGTATTTTGAGTTAGCTGAAAATGTGTGGCACATATATACATTCAAAAGGAAATCTTTGAGTTAAACAACTTATAATAACTGAGTTTAGTCTGTTGCCATTGGCAGCTTCTTTTCCATTGGCTTCTGGCACAATCTATTTGCATACTGGTGTGTCACTTGTTTCTGACACTCACCATCAGTGTGTCACCATCATTCCCCCTACCTAAGGTACATTGCCTGGCATCTCTCCTAGTAAGCATTTTCTGAGCTGCTTATTCTGTGTTGGCTGCCTTTTTAATGATGTACTCTCTATAGCGTTTTCTTTTTGTTTAAAACGGTTGACTTATTAGGGTTTAAAATTTACAGTGCCTCATGATTTCTAGAAATTTAAAAAGTACATGTCTGTAACTTTATGCATTCATTTAATTTTACGTCTTAAAATCATAGTTTTGTTTTTCTTTAATGCGCTATAGGGCTGAACTCCTACGAATTAAAAAGCTATGTGTTCATTTATGTTAGATCAACATGGACTGCAATGTTCTTTGGTGTTTTAAAGCACAGCAGGATGAAAATAACTGCAAACTACCGAGCTACTGCAGTCTCGCTATTTCAGATCTGCCTGAGCTTCCTGCCTGACACTTCCTTATTATATGAGAACACTACACCCCAGAATACCTCAACAGCTGGCTGTTGTAGCACGACACTGCCAGACAGAACAGACAGCACTTTCTTCTGACAAGACATTGTGATGGGAATGACTGAGCAGCTCAGGTGAGGTGTACCTCAGGGCTCAGTAAGAGGCGCTTCTCATTGTTTCAGTATATGTTCTTCAATTAAACAGCCTGAACAAAAGAACAAAGGCGGGACATGGATGAGCTTCCGTGGTCTACGGCATCAGACAGTTGATTAAACCTTGTCTGAGAGAAAATCCTGCTGAACACAACACACCCGGTGCCTCGGCTCTCCTCGCAGATAATGTATCTTTAGCTCCTCTGGTTATAGAGCTATTGAAGTCAAAAATAGTTCCCTTCTTTTCATCATCTTCAAAGCAGCGTTCACAGTGTTTCACTGGTCTGATTTACCAAAGCACCTTTGCTGGTGTCACACGTCCCCACCACACTCTTTATTCATGAGATGTTTTCCACATGAGCTGCTCGACGTATTTGTGCATCTAACTGAAGCCTAAGGGGTAGTGATTTTAGATTGCTATGGATCTAGTACACAGCTTTGAGAAACAGGGTCAAATAAAGGCCTGCTATGCTATTCTCAAAACACACGACACACAAATGCAAATTAGCGTGAGTTTAGATATATCTGCATTGGATCTACAGCAAGGTTGCCTAGACTGTGGCTCCAAAAAGTATGGAGAAAGATGCTTATTGCTGACACTGGAGGTCTACTCTGCACAGATACTACAGGGGTTGGACAATGAAACTGAAACACCTGGTTTTAGACCGCAATAATTTATTATGGTGATGGACAGTTTTGGTGGAAACAGGAGAGTTGAGGTGCACATTGAATTCTGCCGTGATTTGAGCAGCTGTAGTTTTTTGGTACGTTTTTTGGATACAATCTGGGTTAGCACCCGGACATCCCTTTCAGACAGCTTCCTCTTACAGCGTCCACAGTTAATCCTGTTGGATGTGGTTGGTCCTTCTTGGTGGTATTCTGACCTTACCCTGGATACCGTGTCTCTTGATGCATCACAAAGACTTGCTGTCTCAGTCACAGATGCACCAGCAAGACATGCAACGACCATTTGTCCTCTTTTGAACTCTGGTATGTCACCCATAATGTTGTGTGCATTGCAATATTTCGCTATTTGAACCTTCACACTCTGCTCTAACTCGTGCAATGTGCAATTAATGAAGATTGTCCAACCCCTGTAGCTAGCTCCTGGAAAGACCAAACATGAATGGGAAGATCTGGAGCAGCTGTGCCCAATGCCAACTGGCTAGAAGGTTCTAAAGCCCACCAACATTGGTCTTTGGTGCTGTATACACACATATACGTAGATATATACTCAACATATTAAACATTTTTGTAAAACTTAGAACACAGAATAAAGATGACTTGCTCTTACAACCTACAATACTGAGAACTGACAATCAACACCAACATTATACTGCTGCATGTATAGGATAAGGTAGCTTTGGACAACAGACAACACAAAGATGGTAAGTAATAGACAGAGGCCACACCCAGTATGTAAATATATGGTGCCAGGAGCCTTATGGGGAAGCTGTGTGAACCAACACTGTAGAAAGAGCCTTGACTTGTGTAGTAACAGCTAAAAGTTGGTTGAAATCACATGGTGTTTCATTGGCTCAACAATAATTTTTTTAAACTCATTTTATTGAGTTAACTTGATGATAATAATAGTTCTCCTGCCTAAAACACAAAATCACTTTTTTTTAAAGTGTATTGGTGAATGACAAACTGGAAATCATCTGCTCATTTCAGTTCCTCAATGTCTCAAATGGCCGAATTATGATTACAATCACCTGTTGACACCTGTATTTAGACTTAGACTTAGACTTGTCCTCACACTTTTTTTTGTTTGGAATGTGTTGCAGGCCTAAAAAGTTTTGGGTTGTATTTATGTTGTATTCATTCACTTAAAAAAATCCCTGTTTATAAACACTGTGGTGCTCTCTAATCAAGAAACGAGAACATGACCCTCCCTAGCAAACCATCGTGACAATAACGGTAGACCACAGTTTACAGCAGCTGTGAATTTATTACTTTACTCATAACCTCCTTACAATAAAACCAGTAAAAATAGCAGAGCTACCAGCAACCGCTACAATTCATCGATCATCATCACTTTTATAGGAACACCACACCTCAGAAGAATCACGATGTGGTCAGCGCTCCTCAGTTACAGCAGCAACAGCAGCAGCAGCAGCCACACGTAAACCCCACTGTTCCTTTGGGCAAATAAGGTTCATTTCCTGCCGGCGGCTTCGTACGACACGGAAGACCCCGTCCGACTCGGCCCAGACCGCTCCGACCGGCAGACTGACCTCTTCCTACTCTCCCGCTCTGCTCTCCTGCCTAATTATGGTGCTTCTGGGGCGGGTAGAGGGACTCCAGCCAAGAACAACAACAGCGAGGAATGAGCCGCGAGTTTTCCACAGGCCATCGCTCTGCCCTCCTCTGCCCTGTCATCCCTCCATCTGGGCAGTGATGTAGAGCGCAGGCCTGGAGGTGCAAGCGTCCCACACTAACCCATTTATAAACACTGGAGGAGGGAGACAGGAAGCGGCCCACAAGGTGGACCAGGCCAGGCTCTTTTACAAGCGGCAACTGTTAAGGGACCGAGAGGAAGCTCGGGGCGATGGTTGCAGCACTAGCGAAGGTCCAAACAAGACCCAGACAGTTAGACTATATACCTATACTGTACTGTAAACCCAGAAGTTGTTTGAACTCAAATAAATTAAGTCTGTTTAACTGAGATCTTTGAGTTGAATCAACTTATAATAACTTTAGTTATTTTAGTCTGTTGCCATTGGCAGCTTCTTTTCCATTGGCTTCTGTCACAATCTATTTGCATACTGGGAGTGTCCAACAGTTTCTGACCAACACTCACCATCAGTGTGTAGTGATTCCCCCTGGGCTACCTTAGAAATAAATCAACTTTCCCTTCAGTTCTAACTTGATGTTTTTTTGTTTTCTTTCTTCCCATTACGTAAAAAAATTTAAAACCGGCTTTTAACGCTTTTTAACTTTTCCAGTGTTTTTTTTTTTTTACTTTGACTGTGATGATCAGTTTAATTCAATTTGCAAAGTTAAATCTAATTTTAGATTTTGTTACTGTAGTTATAGAGAACACTGCTTGCTTTTACAGCTTACAACACAGAGCCCAAGCTGTTACCCATAACATAGGATTTACAAGTTTACAGCACGGGGGGAATCACTACACACTGATGGTGAGTGTTAGTCAGAAACTGGGGGACACACCCTGTATGCAAAGAGATTGTGCCAAAAGCCAATGGAAAAGAAGCTGTTAATGATAACAGATTTGTTGATTCAACTCAACGATCTCTGTTTGAATGTGTAAATGTGCCTTCAAATGTTCAGCTAACTCAAAATAGTTGAGTAATGTTTAGAAATATCCATTTTTTACTTGTAAAACAGACTTAATTCGTTCAAATTCAAATTACTTATGGGTTTATAGTGTGCAGTATCTGATGATGCTTCTGGCCATGGTATAGTATCTTTGGCTTTAAGGCAAGCTCTTAAGACAGCAGCAGCAGTGTGTGGACGAGCATTGTCCTGTTGTAGAGCTTAGATTGTCTGCCCGAACCCGACCTGACCCGAGGCCCGACCTGAAATCGGGCCGAGATTTCCCACCACATTCCTCAGGCCGAGTCGGGTCAGGCTCCAGAAAATAGTCTGAGATGTAGACATCTGTTTTTTAATTCTATTTTTATTTTTAAATAAAGCTCTGGTGTGATAATCACAATGTTGCTAAGTAACCAATTATTATTGTTAACAAAAACGAACCAAATAACAAAAACTGAAAGTGAAAAAACTAATTCATTTATAAGCGCTGTTTTCACTCCTGCAATGGTACAGCGGGGGGTGTTGTGCCGATTCTGTCCGCGAAGCAGGAGTCGGATTCAGCAGGGAGTCGGATTGGGCACAACAGCGGCAGCGCGGCGGCACCTCGCGGTCCGCGGTGTTAGTTGTAAGCGCTCGCGCTAGCTGCAAAATACGACAGAAAACACTGAGGGAGCTAGACTAGAATATGAGCACGAGGAGATAAAAGAGAAACATGAGATACAGTGTGTGAGAACCTTTACCTGTGAGTAGCTCATACACCCGAAAAAAGCAAATATCTCGGGTCGGGTTGGATTTTTTGGGCCCGATCTAACCTCTTTCCTGTTGTGATAGTACACCAGATCACACCAGAGGTAAGGTCACTTGTTGCAGGACCTTATTAACGCAACTTCAGGCTGTCAAAGTGCCTGAAATGAAGAACGAAGGTGATCTGGCATTGTATAAAATTGCGCTCACACTCACACCAACAAATTCAAGCGCCATGATTAAGGATTTGTGGCCACACATTCCAGTCCGAATCCATATCCCGTTATAAATGAGACAAATATAATACACCATGACCTCTCAGTGAAAATGTGCACACTGGTCGTTTGTTATCGTCTTGGAAACATGACTTATGGCTGTGCTCAAACAAGATATTGGATGTGATTAAATGTGTCTACTGTCCTGGGAAGGCTTTTTATTAGGCGGCTTTAAAGCATAGCTGTAAGGATTTGATTGTATTCATCCAATTTAAGACAATTCGGGGAACCGATTACCCTGATGAAGTAAAGTTTATTTATAGCTATTATTAAATATATTATTATATATTATTATAAGATATGCTTACTTAATGTCTACTATTTAAGTGTACTTAAAACACACTAAGTACTGACTTTAATTAGAATGATAACGTTAACGTTAAAGCAGCACTAGGTAGGATTTCCTTGATTTTTGATCTTTTTAAAGAAGTGAAATTACAGCTTGAAACTCACTGCAGCGCTGCATTGAGGTGTAATAGGAGGAATAGCGGTGCTCTCGTGTCTCGTGTGCCGGAGCTCTTATGAGCTCAAACCAGACTCTGTACGTTTTTTTTCCGAGGCGGCCACGACCAACGCTCGCGAGAACTGCAACCTGCTTTCCGACCTTTAGTTCTAACAGTTCTACAAGGACTACTGGTTCATTCTTTACAAACTAACATACAGACACTCTGACAGAAGCTGGAAAGAGACCGAATATGTCTGTGAAAGCCAGAAAACGAGAAAGAGAAACTAATCCGCCTGAAACATTTATTACACTCTGCAACTGTAGGGGGAGCCCACGAGCACAAAAAAAAAATCTCAATCCTAACTAGTGGAGCTTTAAAAGGTAAATTAAGTATTGGTTCCTGGCATAATTTATCAGCATAATGGATTTGCCCATTCTGCATTATGCACACCATTAGTGTGTAGTGTTACCAACAAGGGCAGAAATAAGGGGTTTGAATATATATTTTTATTAGTCCCTAAATATGCATGCAATATGAATACCGTTTATTTGAGCAAGGTTAGCTGAAGGTTTGGCTTATTTTTTATGGATTAAATTCTGAACTTAAAAACTTACGCAACGCAGAGTTCTTTCATAGTAGCTTTTAAACATAATGAAGTCTTCACATCACAGAAAAAAGTAATTTGCTTTTCCAACCTACAAGGCAATAGTCCGACAGTCTACCAATATGTAAAATATGGCACAAAACACACCGAGGGTGAGTTAGCATAAGGGACACAACCATTATGCAAATAAATGATGCCATAAACCAATGGGTAAGATGCATGGGTTAACATGATCCTATATTCTTTCAGTAAGCTCTTGAAAGGGTGAAGTGCAGTTCATTTTACTCGTATATTTAGTAGTAAACGTTCACAAACGGGCAAATACTTTAAAAAAGTATTTTATTTTAGATTGTATTCTTTAATTCTGCACACCAGCCAGTATAACTGGGCACTAACACAATTGTGAACCCTGTAACACTCAACAATGAAGAAAACAGTGACTTGTTCTTGTATCTGACAACACTGCATACAAGAATTCAGCTATTACATTATAAGTCTCTTAATAGCTCAGAGAAAATTCTTTAAGGGAACTATTTTACAATGATGGTGAGGAAGGTCACACCCTTTATGTGTAATAGTAGCGACATTAACCAATGGGAAGAGTGTGAGACTGACTGATAGAAAAACTCCAAGAGGAGAGATCTGATGTGATACCATAACCTCTGAAATAAAAATATAATTTGAATTAAAATATTAAATAAAAATATAATTTGAGTTGAATTATTTAAGTTGTTTTAATAGGGAATGGATTTGCTTTCAGGCAAACTGAGAAAAACATTGTAATTTTTCATTAGACCAACATAAAAATGCACTTTAAATCAATGACACTGTTGTTTTACTTTTTTCAGTGTACATTCAAACAAAGATCTCTCAGTGGAACTAACTTATAATAGCTGAGTTTTGTCTGTTGCCATTGGCAGCTTCTTTCCTATTGGCTTCTGGCACAATCTATTTGCATACTAGGTGTGTCCCCCATTTTTCAACCCTCACCATCAGTGTGTAGTGATTCCCCCCAGGCTACCTTAGGTAAACTTATAGCTTATACGTTGTACTGTGTTGTAGACTGTAAGAACAAGCATAATTTTGGCTGTACTCTCAATACTGGAACTGGGTTTAGTTTGTTGCAATTGCTAGTATCTTTTCCATTGGCTTGTTGCATGATCTATTTGCATACTGAGTGTGTCCCTATTTTCTGTCAATCTCTCACCATCATTGTGAATTGATTCACCGTGGGGTTACCTTAGTTAAACTTGTAGCTTGTATAATATCTTTAACCACCTGGTCTCTTTGTTGTAGGTGGAAAGAACAAGTTACATTTTCTGAGCTGCAGTCTCTGTATTGGTTGTGTGCTTTACTCTAAAGCTGTTCAAAAGAAGAATTATAATGCCAAGCAATTGAAATTACAAAATATATTTTAGAAAGCATTACTTAAAATTTTAAGGCAACATGTTTCCCTCAAATTATTTAAGTGAATTTAACTCAGCCAGGTTTACAGCATATGTAATCCAGGCTTAATCTCTGTCTGGAAAACAAACTGTCCTATAATGTTTAAAAAGTACTACACATCTTTACAGCAGTCCCGCATCAGACAGCAAATCCATAATCATTTTGCATAATAGCTGTTTTTTTTACTTACCTCAAAGGCATTAAACATCCCAGCTGACTCCATTATCATTCCTATGAGCTTTTCTGGTTCTTTACGTTTCTCTAGAATACAGCACCTCACTCTGAGCCTCTGTGAAAGTGAATACTAGTGATATAGGCTTCACAACATTGTTCCCTTTACATGGAAGCTTTCATTTTACTATTTATATATACATCTATATACATTACACTACGTTTTAAAGCACAGCTGCTATAATTTATCTTAAAAAAAACACCTTCCTCACCTACATTATTTAACACGTATCTTGTATTTAAAGCTGTGCCATGAGCAAAGCACTACTTCCAGTACATTTGACTTATTTCATTTCATACAGTTCTCTCGTGTAACTGACTGATTACAATGCTTAAACTCACTCATTCAGAAGAAAGGAGTTCAGTCAGACACCAGCCCAGTAAAGCAGAAGTAATTCTGCTAAACTGCTGCTTGCCTGTAATGTATATAATACAATGCTTCTTATCCTCACTGTTGTACACGAGCCAGAATCTTACTCATACAATAAGACCCCATTCAGTCCTGATCGCCTTCTGTGGTTTTGAGCATCAAAATATGTTAAAGAAGCCAATTTCTGCCACTTAAAAAAATCTCAACAAAACATATTTTTTGTTATAATTATTATTATTATTATTAATAAGTGAATTTTTAGTAATGCTAAATAGCGACATAGTAGCTCAAAATAATAAAAAAATAAAGTATCTCAAATTGGGGCTCTGAGTGGTCTAGCAGTCTAAATCGCTGCCACTATGATTGGGAGATCACTTATTTAAAATCCCGGTCATGCAGCTTGCCATCAGCTGCCGGAGCCCTGAGAGAGCACAATTGGCTTTGCTCTCTTCCCACATCACTCCAAAAGATGATGTCATTTAGCACAAGGCATCTGTGAGCTGCTGTATCAAAACCGAGTCGCTGCGCTTTCCTCCGAGCATGCTGTGATGCTACTCGGTAATGCTACATCAGCAACAGAAGTTTTTAAAAAAGAGGCGGAATCTGACTTCACATGTATCAGAGAAGGCATGTGTTAGTCTTCACTCTCCTGGTGTTGGGTCATCACTAGTGACAGGGGGCAGTCCTAATGAGTGAGTTATAGTCATGGGGAGGCCCTGGTGACCGCGGGCAGGACCTCTCGCTCTCTCTCCAGGGTTGGGATTGGGATTGCGTCTGCTCCGTCCATCCGCCGACAGGGTGGGGGGGGTAGGGGGGTAGGGGGGTAGGGGGGTAGGGGGGTGGCGGAGAATGATTTGGGTTGTTTTGGGCAGGTTGGGGATAGGGTGGGTTGTGGGTTGGGGTGGGTTGGGTTTCGTTAGGGTGGGGGGGGGGCTGTGGGTTTGGGCGGGTAGGGCTGGGTTTTTTTTGGTAGTTTGTTTTTCTTTCTGGGAATTTGTTCATGGGAAAGGGGTTTATGTTCTGCTTTATGTTTACTAATTAAGGGGCGGCCCTCAGGGGTGCGTCAGGAAATAGGGGGCCAGGTGGCCCAATTATTGCGATTGCGCTTTAACTGGGAGTTAGGGGTATGTTTGTTGGGGGCTGGGAGTGGTGGTGGGTTTGTTTTTGTATGATGCTATGTATGGCCTGTAATAACGGAAATAAATGCGCTGGTTGCTAAAAAGAAAAATATTGAGATAGCAATTTATTTACTTAACAATAAATGAACAAATGAAGTTGTACTTACAAAACATCCTTCTAGACAACCAAATAAACTTTTACACACAACCAGTTACTCTCATACTCATCCACACACAAGTTGAGAGGCGACAGCCAATCGTGCTCAGCGTACTCTCAACCAGAAACAACTGTCTACCTGAAGGACTGAATTGGGCAGTGAGGGGTTGAACCAGCAAGGCTTGCCAATCCATATTGGTGCATACCGTCATTCACACATCAGGACAATTTTTGGGCAATTCAGAATATCTAATTCACCTGGTCTCCATGTTTTTTAGACTTTGGTAGGAAACCGGAGTCCCCGGAAGAAACTTCACCTAAAAAGGGACAAAAACACAAGTCAAACAGGTTGACCTCTAACCCACCATGCTACCCTTAATAATCCAGCATAATATAGAATTTGCTATCAGTCAGTCTTTCAAACATCAGTCCAAATGCTTCTTTTACTTCCACTGACAGTTCTGTAGCTCTCAGCTTGAAATGCATGTGAAAAGTGTGTATATACACCTAACTTCAATTGAGAACAAGAAATATGAGTTGTTGGTGATTTGGGGAAAGGATTAAAAGACATTTAGTCTTCTCAGTAACGATATGAGTGTTTTAAACTCTAAAAAGGTATTTTGTGTTTTAGTAAGGAGAACTAAAATGATCAAGTTGAGTGAATTTACAGACCAGTACAACTCGATAAAATGAGTTCAGAGAACTTCCACCTGAAAATTAAAAAAATGTTTGTTGAGCCAATGAAAAAATGTGATTTCAACCAACTTTTAGTCACAACACGTGTCAATGCTCTTTCTACAGTATTGGTTCATGCAGCTTTCCCATAGGCTCTTGGCACCTTACATTTGCATATTGGGTGTGGTCTCTCCCTTACTTACCGTCTTTGTGCTGTCTGTTGCCCAAAGCTACCTTATCCTAATACTTGAAGGAAATGACTCGGAAAGTAAAGTATGTAATTTTAGAAAAAGACGTGTATATGTATGTATATTAGCAGATATTACAGATGATTATTGAAATTGCTTATCTGACACATGGCCTTTTTTCACTGTTTCATTCTGTTCTTTTAAAGGTCTGTTTTTTTAGAGGGCTGCATTTTTTTTTTTTTTGCTGTTGAGGACAGAGCAGAAACTGGGCAAGGTTGGGCTGAGCTTATGTAAATGAAAGACGAGGTTAAAGTGCTCTGGCCTTGAATAATCTGGCCTAAAATGAAAAGCGTCCCAGCCTGAAATCCCGCTGCCCGTGACCCCTGAATGTCACTGTGTCCAGTTCAGCAAAAAAAAAAAAAAAAAAAGCGCATGCAGACGGGAGATTACAGGCTGCGCTCTGCAGTCCGTCCCCAGCGGAGAGGAGGAAATGTAACCCAGCGGTGGCCGAGCTCGTCCCCAGAACCGCGTGACCGGAGGCAACGGAGGCAGTGTCTCTTGTTTTTAACAGTTCTCTGAACGACCTGCGTCTGCTCCTCTCGCTTACTGAACTGAAAAACACATTTACATTTTTAACTGAGCGCTGAACATGAATAAACAGGCTGTTTACAGAGCAGAGAGCTTTCCGTTGCAGCCTGATCACAGTCTGAGAGAAACGTCGAGCCGGGAATCGGTAAGGCGGACTAGCGTCAGAGACCTGTCTGCAGAACTGCACTTCTGTGGGCTCGGAGCTGAAAACCCGGTGCTTTGGTGCTCTCGCTTACGCAGCAGATGTCCGGGGGGAAATCTGAGAAAGGTTAAAGTGACAGGATTTGGCCTGAATCAAGGGGATTTCTACGCTTTTCTTTATCCCAGACTTCAGCAAAGACCACACGGACTGGAGATATCCCTACTGTACCCGTACTTACTGAATCAGCAGACCCAGCAGACCTCACCAGCTGCTGTTTAACCCACTGCAGACTGCCTAAGTACTAAGTACAACCCCAAATCCGAAAAAAAGATGGGACAGTATGGAAAATGCACACAAAAAAAAAATAAATACAAATGCACTATTTTTAATTAACTTTGACCTTTATTTCTTTGGAGATTGAGACACATTTCAAAAAGGGTTGGGTACTGACAATCTGCAAAAAAAAAAAATAATAATTGTGTCGAAGAATTATAAAACTATTTCAGAAAACGTCCCTAAATGTAAAATTGTAAATACTCTCCTTTGTCCCACCATCTAAAAATGAAAAATCCCTCTGCACTGCACAGGGCAAAAGGCTGTCACTCAGTATTGGATGCTTCCTGTACAGAATCCTGGCTGTTTTAACACCATAAATTACCAGCATTTTATACATTTTCTGCCAGATATTACATAGCTATTTTTGAAAGTTTCTCTTTAAGCGTTAAATATACACACTAAGAAAAGTAAGTACAGATTTGTACTTAAAAGGGTACTGGGGCTGTACCTTATATTGAGGTACAAAAAGTACCTTTCAGTGAAAGTCCTTTTTTGTACCCATGGTTTTTATGCCAGTAAAGATTATAAAGATTATAAACATCGCCATCAACTAAATATGGCTCAAAAACTTGATGATCCCAAATTGTCTGGCTTCCAAATAAAAAATATGCCATTAAAGTATATATTGTTCATTAGTACAGTGATAGAGAATACTGAATGTACCTTTCGGTTTGTTTAAATGGTACAAATTTGTACTTATTGCTGTTAGAAATTACTTTGTACTTCAGAGGGAACAAATCTGACCCTGTAAAGACCAGTATTGTACCTTTGAGGGTACAATTATGAAGAGTGTTCCTCTGTTTTTTAGAGTGTACAAGAAACATTACTGAAATTCTACTGAAATTGTAATTGTAATAAAAAATAAAAATATTGAAATAAATCTGCAACTGTAAAAATGTAATGGATAAAAAAAATCACACAATTGGCTCTTTACTCAACTTTTAAAATTTTAAACTCAATACTTTCCTAAATACTGTGAAATTAATCATTTCACTGTCCTCCAAACTTTTCGTTTCTTTACGGTTTTCTAGTTTTTATTTGGGGTGGGCGATATGGCTCTAAAATAATATCACGATATTTCAGGGTATTTTTGCGATAACGATATACTTGGTGATATAGAAAAACAGAAAAATAATTAATTAATTTCAGGAATATAGTATAATAGTATAACAGTATGATCATAATGTGGCAAAATAAATAATACAGCATAAAATAATATAATGCAGCAAATAATATTGCAGAATATTTAGTGCATGCATATAAACTGCAAACTAAAACAATTATACAATAAATACATCTAAAGCTTCACAGTAAATAATAGACTACTTTTAAGACAGAACATCTCTATTATCACAATATGGATTTTTAATATCATGATATTTCTGTGTCGCGATATATTGTATACGATATAATATTGCCCACCCTTAGTTTTTATGTCTAGTTTCAATCATGCAGAATTCGTGGCTGACTTCCTCTTAAAACTGATCTGAAATTATTAAGAGTATTAAAAGTACAATACAGCTTCTCTAAGTGTTTTTAGGAGTCTCCAAAGCATTTCAAAATGTGAATAAAATGTGAAATATTTTATAATGAAAAAGGAATTGTATCACCTTCACCTGCAGCCCACATCTAGGCCAAGGACTGTAATTACAGAGGTCACTTTAACCTGGGATTTATCTGTAATTTCACAATTCAACTGTAATTTAAAACGTTTCTGGTTTCCGGTATTTGCAATTGCAAGTCTTAGTTGCAATAAGAACACATTTATATATATATATATATATATATATATATATATATATATATATATATATATATATATATATATATATATATATATATTACTACTCTCTCCCTCGGCACACCCTCTCCATCTCTCTCTCTCTCCCTTTCTCCTCACCAAAGCCTTAAACCAAGTCTGCTCCTGACCTGGAATCCCACACAGGAGTGTGGAGGCTTTCATTTTTGTTTGTTTGACTGCTCTGAGTTGGGGGTAGTATTTTGGTTGGGTTTTTCACTATACTGACCATCACATGCACCCACAACACAGCACATACACCCTCTCTATCCTTTATTGATTGCATACATGTTTTAGTGGCTCTATTTTCCCCCAAGCAGACTGAATTGACCAATAAACAACGCTTCAGGGTCCTTTCTTTTTGGCTAAACTGGTCTCCCTGTCTTTGTGTACACACACTGGTAGTGCCCAGACCGTTACAATATATATATAAATATATATAAGAATCTACTCAGTGCGTTAATATCTCATAATGTTTCATATGGCTCTTTCAATGGTATTGATATAATTAGTTTTTATCTGCTTAGTCAATTTTACTCCGCCATAATTCATTTTATTACTTCACAGTACACAGCAAAAAGGCAAGTGTTAAATTTTAACTCTTTTTCAGGGTTTATACAGCTCCACACTCTTTGGAGTTAAATCAACACTTTCAAAATAGTTAAACATTTAACACCTTGCCAGAGTTCCTTTTTAACTCACATTTGCGTTTCTTTAAATTCCTAAATTGTTCCACTAAGACTGGAAAGAGTTAAAAAAATATACTAATATGACTTCATTATTTAATTATTATTCAGGACAGGTTAGCATGTAATTTTCCATTGTATCTCTTAGTGCATTACCAACACTTTATCACAATTTACTGTACCTTGCTCTTATAGCCTACAATATATTGGCTAGACAAACAACCATTAAACAACATATAAAACACTACCCAATGGAAGGTAGCCCTGGTGGGCAAGATTTCACACTGATGGTAAGTTAGGATCTGGGGGACACACCCATTATGCAAATAACATGTTTGACTGGGTGGAGTTTAATTAAATCTCTGTGGAGTTGGCCAGTATTTATTGGGTTTAGTGGGATTAACAGTG
This sequence comes from Astyanax mexicanus, assembly GCF_023375975.1. Taxonomy (NCBI): domain Eukaryota; kingdom Metazoa; phylum Chordata; class Actinopteri; order Characiformes; family Acestrorhamphidae; genus Astyanax; species Astyanax mexicanus. The sequence continues at coordinate 31,639,384 of NC_064426.1, read as the reverse complement.
AAATATTCAACTCTGTCAAATAACTCCAACACTGAACACCATTTAAATCTGAAAGAGTTCAAATTACACTTTGAGAGTGAAAATCAACTCTCAGCTGTTTAACTCTGAAATTTCAACTCTCCTGTTTTTGCTGTGTATTGAAATCATTTGTAAAAGGGTATTTATTTGAACTTTGCACATTAGTTTGAATCTTTGCACTTTGCACTTATTTTTAAACAGACATGTTCTAAAGGAATTGGCTTCCATGGCTTTTCTGAGGTCACATGGTGTAACTTACACCATGTTACACCGCTTTTCAGTATTGGTTAAAGGGCTGCACTTCTTTTTTTTTTTTTGCGTTGCCTCATGAAGGTCAGGCGAGGTCTTTTCGTTTGCAGTATTCTGCCCACTCTTTCTTTAAAGCATGTCTGAGAAAAGGCCTTTGAAGTCAGTTTTGCTACATGACATATGAGAAAATCAGAACTGATGGATAATTTTTTTTCAATGTATTGAATTCTTTAAAATTCACCCTCTTTGGAAGTACTGTGTGTTGAGATATTTAAACATCAAAATCAGACCAGACTGTTATATTTTGAATGTTATAGCATGCATCACCATATTATTGGCCATTTCAAACAAAAATTGAAAATCTAAGCTTACTGTAATTAAAAGGAAACTATATTCTTTACCCCCAGAGAAATGTGTGTACAGTATATTAATATGCAGGTCTTGTTTTATGACCATAGTTTTACTTAGCTTATGTTTCCATATAATATAATAACAGCTCTTAACATAATATTGGTGGCTGAAAATGTTTGTAATAACGTGCATTATGTCAGGATAACATGGTGGCACCCATGTTCACTTCAAATTAGGCATCCTTGGAAGTTCACAACACTGAAATAAAGAAAAAATAGCAATCGAGCTATGAAAATGCACTGTACACTTCACGTGATTTTTTTTTACACACAGAATTGCACAAATATTGTACACTATAAAAATGATTTTTTGACTTTGTAAATATAATTACGTTTGTTTAAGTACTTTCTACAAGAATAATCTAGTGCAGTCTAGTTACTTAAGAATTTCTCATATTATTGTATGCACTACTTGGTGTTTCTTTGTAATTGTTTGTCGTCAAATACATTTGTAATTTAAGTCTAAATGCCACAGTAAAATTTACAACATTTTTGATGAAGTAAAATGTCTCTTACAGCATCCACGCATGCTCAGAGACGTCAGCTTTTGTTCCAAGTAAACTTTTTTCTCACTGAATGTAGAGGTTGAAATCACTCTAAATTTATATATTTTTTTTCTGTACAAAATTTCAAAGCAATTGTTATTTTGTTTCCATTGTAATATACAAGCAAACTTTGTCCGACAATCTCCATTTTATAGAAAATCGTGCGGCGCGACAATCAAGAAACTACTACTTTGGAACTTTTATGTTGAAACCAATTTGAAGACAGAAAGTTGCATTATGTAACTTAAAAATGTTTGTTGAGCCAGTAAAAAAGGTAAATTGAACCAACTTTTAGTTTTACTACATGTGTCAAGGCTCTTTCATCAATGTTGGTTCATACAGCTTTCCTATTGGCTCCTGGCACCATATATTTGCATATTGGGTGTGGTTTCTCCCTTACTTACCATCTTTGTGTTGTCTGTTGCCCAAAGCTACCTTATCCTGTAAGTGTAATATATATATGTGGTGGTTGCTAGGTCTCAGTGTTGTTCTATCTATCTATCTATCTATCTATCTATCTATCTATCTATCTATCTATCTATCTATCTATCTATCTATCTATCTATCTATCTATCTGTTATCCAAAGGTGATCTGGCTTTGTACAAAATTTTACTCCAAATGTTGTATCTGTTCATCTTGGATTTGTTGGTTGTCTCCTACAGAAAAAAGCAAGACTCCTCACTTAAGATGACCCATTGTCATACTGCTTTTATCTACCCATCCATCCATCTATGAAGACCAAACATGATCTGGCATCGTACAACACTTTCTGGGCGTATGGTGCACGACAACAAACTATTTATCTTGGATTTATTGATTGTCTCCTCTAGGAAAAAGCAATACTCATCACTGAAGATGATCCATCCATCCATCCATCCATCTCTATCTCCATCTAGTTTTTGTTCTTAATAACCTCCACAATTATGCACATTGTTAGTTTGTTCCAACAAGATCCAAAAGATGGAGTCTCTCATGATGACAGTAGGAGAGAACCCTGGTTTCAAGCATTTAATAAACATTCCATCCCAATAAACAAAACATGGTTATAATAAACTTCCTTTGTTATGATGAAGTTAATACAGGTGAGGTTGTACAGAATGCCTAGCCTCTTTATTTAGGTGATCTGGCATTGTACTCCAGATGGTGTATAACAACAAACTGTTCATCTTGGATTTGTTGCTTGTTGTCACCAGGATGTATGGATGTATGGATGGATGTATGGATGTATGGATGAATACTTGTCACTGAAGATGACCCACTGCCATATTGCTTTTATCTCAGACTGATACTGATACTAGGTATACTCTTTCTAAAAGAAATAAAGAAATGTATAACGAAAATACACACATGACATGTTTTACAACTTTGACAGCAATGTCCACATACAGCAGCACACCTTTATCCACCCATCAATTTTCTTCTATCCTTTTCAGCCCTAACCTGCCATCTTTCAAACACACGTTTTTTTTTTGTGTTTTTTTTCGTACTAACATGTCAAAGCAAGGGATCTGCTCTGATAGCATCTGCCCTGACTCCTCCTCTTCTAATCCCAGCTACATCCACCCCATCTCTGCACCCTCTGATCTACACGCACTTATCTCCTGCGCCGCCACCGCCGTCTGATATTCCAACAGAACAAATCCTCTGCTGTCAGCGGCGCTATCAGAGGGTCCCTTTAAAGACCTTCCGACAAAATCTGCTCCCGACACTCGCCACGCTGGATCTCGGCCCGACGTCTACCGGCCGCAGCTCAGCGGTGGGTTAATTGTTTGGGGGGCTGGTGGGTATGACAACAGGAGAGCCCACAGGACAAACGTGTTTGCTCTGTAATCACACACACGATGACACTCCAGAAACAGCGGCGTGGAGAGGTGGCAGCCGGCGCAAGGTGCCTTTGATTAGTCTGGGCCCCGCTGGGTTAACCGCTCAAAAGAGCCCTTTAGCCAAAGCTGCTCCTGAGTCCCTATGCAACGTTCAACCCACATCACCTTACCTCACTAAAATAATGCCTGTTATTCTGGATTCCATAATTACATTCATTTTATTTAAAAAAAAAACCTGAAAAAATGTAAAGAAAACTTTTTCTAAAGTGAATGTTTTTTTATGTATCAACAACCTAGTTACAGTACTTTCAAAGCAAAGCACTATATTGACTTCTGTTGACGTTTTCTTCTTCTACTTCCTTTTTTTATTACTATTACAAACTCTTATGAACTCTTATAAACTGTTTAACATAGAAACTTGGTTTAAACTTTGTCGTAGGTATTGGAACTCACATAGCTGTTAAGACTTTTCATGGTTCTACTCTTCAATTTCTATCTATCTATCTATCTATCTATCTATCTATCTATCTATCTATCTATCTATCTATCTATCTATCTATCTATCTATCTATCTATCTATCTATCCATCCATCCATCCATCCATCCATCTATCTTTGATTTCAGTGAAATTGAATTGACACAATAGGCACACAACAGTAATAACACATTAATAACACCATTATATTAAATAACTTTATAATACCATGTAATAAAACAATAGTAATAACACCATAGTAATAATTTGTAATACCCTGTAATAAAACTTCAATAACACGATAGTAATAACACATGAGTGATATCATTGAAATAAAATTTTAATAACAGTTTTAACATGGTCATGACACAGAAGTTATAACACTAATCGCACAGAAGCAGCAACATCACAATAACATGGTAATAACACAATAGTTAAACACAAAAGTAGTAACATTGTTATAACTTGATCATAATACAAAATCAACATAGAAATAACAGAAATAACATTGTAATAACATGGTAATACTATGCCATAAAAGCAATAGTAATAACATTGTAAAAACAGTGATAACAATTGTGATAAAAATGTGATAACAATTATAATAACAGAAAGTGGTAAAAACATGATATTAATAAATTAGCAAAGCGAAGAACTTGATTGTTACAGGATGGCTTTTTTATCTATCTATCTATCTATCTATCTATCTATCTATCTATCTATCTATCTATCTATCTATCTATCTATCTTTGATTTGATTGATTTCAGTGAAATTGAATTGACACAATAGGCACACAACAGTAATAACCCAGCAATGACACCATTATATTAGATAATAATAAAACAATAGTAATAACACCATAGTAATAATTTGTAATACACTGTAATAAAACTGCAATAACACGATAGTAATAACACATGAGTGATATCATTGAAATAAAAGTATAATACCAGTTTTAACATGGTCATGACACAGAAGTTATAACACTAATCGCACAGAAGCAGCAACATCACAATAACATGGTAATAACACAAGTTATACAATACAGCATTGTTACTGTATTGTATAACTTGATCATAATACAAAACAAACATAGAAATAACAGAAATAACATTGTAATAACATGGTAATACTATGCCATAAAAGCAAAAGCAATACCATTGTAAAAACAGTGATCAAAATTGTGATAAAAATGTGATAAAAATCATAATAACAGATAGCATTAAAATAGCATGGTAATAACATCTATCTATCTATCTATCTATCTATCTATCTATGCTGGTTCTATGTAGAAAAGTGTAGAAAGTCCTTGTCTCTGGTCAGGAAATGATGAAATGGGTTGAATGGTGTCTGGAGAAGCTCGGTGGCCACAGACAAAGTGTAAGTAATGGCTGCATGATCAGAACACCCAGGGGCTGGAGGGGTCTGTCATACATCTGGCATCACGTCACGTCGATGGTGCTTCAGTGTTGTGTGACAACCGGGCCCCATTACGGTGATGAGTGGAGGAGAGACGGATCGAGGTTCGAGACGGAGCAGCATCTCACCTGATGGATGAGCAGGTGAAGTGATGTTACGCTGACAGGCTGTGATTCACGTGTCCTCCATAGCCAAGAAATTACCCCCTGAGGCTGCCACCGCCAGGTGAGGGCAGATACATTATGGATGCAAGTTCACCACATACAAATTTACACCAAGGTCATTGGCAGTTCCTGAAAAAAATACCCACATGCTGCTTGCACCAGTCCCTTCTAGCAAGTCCGTAGCAATGGGCCTTATTTTTCAAAAATAATAAATGTCTCACTGCCATGTTCAAGGCTTGTGCTATATATTTAAAGCAACAGTATGTAGCATTTCTGCCCTAAAATAGCTTCAAAAACATCTTCAAATTCATTTAATGCTCCACTGACTAACAATAGGCAGAACAGTGTCTCAAACCTAACCAGAATATTAAGGAAGTAATTCATTTCCCTCACATTTTCAATCAGAGATAAGTCTGGCCATGGCATAACATGTGTGTCCTCAAGACATGCTCTTAAGATGGCAGCAGCATGTGGACAAGCACTGTCCTGTTGGAATGTTGGAGTGCACACTCAGAAATGGTAAGGTCACATGTTTCAGGACCTCATTGCTGTATTGCTGTGGACTGAAACTCAGTTATTTGGAGGGTGGTTCTTCTTAATGCATGGAGGAAAAAGATCACAGCATTCCAAGACAAACACTTTTTTTGCTCCCCACAGTAAAATGTGGTGTTGGTTCCATCATGCTGTGGGGCTGTGTGGTCACTGCCCAAAATCTTTCATACCACTGTCTGGCCACAGTGAGTCCCTGCTGATTTTACACCTGGATATCAAATCCAGTCCTGATCTGAGCACAGAAGACCCATGGTTGATAATGCTTGATGTAAACAGCACAAACGGGTTGTGAAAAAAAAAAGAGAACAGAAGATTTTTTCCTCTGTTTTATTACCTTTTTACTCTTTGTCTGTGAGATCTTCGAGATTCGTAAACGCTGTAACACGGAAAGCAGCATTTTTCTCCATTCCAAACTGCAGCGTCTGCGTTGGGACTGAAATGAATAATTAAGGCTCGGCGGATGGTGTCTGTAGGCATGTAAAAGGTCAGACACGCCTCTGCCATCAATAATGGAAGGAACTCATCTGCCTTGGGCAGCAATGTAAGTGCAGGCTGTCGTTTACAAAAAGACAAATAAATGCCAAGTGCGATGACTATTTGTTAGTTCAGAATGAAGGAGCGGCTCTTGAGATTATGAGGGTGGATTGTTGTTTTTTTTTCTTCTTTTTCGTTCTTGCTTTCTTTCTTTCTTTCTTTCTATTTTCCGCCGAGGAAATGGAAACAGCGTCGTCAGATTCTGGCTTTGATCTGAGTCTAACTCTGGTGCTCTTTTTTCTTCCCCTCCTTTTTTTTGTCTTTTTTTTTTTGCATGACAACGGTGAATTGTTTTTTAGGCCAGAGATGCTATATTCAGATTTGTGTCTTTTTTGTTCCATCTGCGCTGCATTACTCACGGCCATGCCACTCACTCCTCTCCTCCCTCCCTCCTTCCCTCCCTTCCTCTATCTATTTCTGTCTGGTCGGCCCGGCAGATCGGCCAGAATTGAGCCGCCGACTGGCGACCCACTGCGAAGCTGAGTGAAGCAATTTTGTTGTCGTCTTTGTTTTTTTATCTCTCAGCTGGCTCTCGACTTTAGGCCCTCATTAATTGTCTGTAATGAACGTAATGGTAACTTTCCCGCTGCAGAGTCCAGTCGCTCTCTTAGTGTCAGAAAATTAGCCGCAATTTGAACCCCCGGACTCAATCAAGTTGTTAAGCCGCTCACATTACCGACTTTAAATACCTCCAGGGTTCATGGCAGGACTCTCCGGCCCTCTCTGGCTCTCTCTGGCTCTCTGTAGTAGAGATGTGTTTTGATGAAAACTTTGGCGATATGATACATATCACTGTACACGGCTTACAATACTGTAAGCAAAGAAATATATTGCGATCTTTCCCCTTGGATAAAGGCAGCAGATCTGGGGGTTCATGGACATGGGGAATTGTGGTAAACTGAGATGCTGGTGCTGTTTTTTCTGCCCACTACACACGATGACTCAGGTTTGTGGACGGTAGAGTGGATGGATGCCAGAGTTTCAGGGTGTCTCCATGTCTATGTTACCCTCTGGCTTTTTCCTATTAGTTAGGCTGTTATATTCAGATCCGAGTCATTAATTACAGTCTGATAATGTTTCATATCGTCTGTTCTCCTTAAATCCAGTCAAAACCAATTCCATCTTTCTGCCTTTCTCTGAGGGTGCTTTCACACGTGCCTTGTTTGGTCCGGACTTTTGGACTTTTCAGTTTGGTCCGAACCAAAGTAGCAGGTGTGAAAGGGGCCCCAACCCCAACCCCCAAAGAATAGGTATAGCCACTGGTTGCATGACCACATTAATGTAGCAATGTTCAGTCGAAGTGTCTGTAAGCACTTTGTAAGCACAGTGATATATTGCATATGTATTGATATATTGTTAGCAGAATGATGCGGACAAACATAGGGCCACTGATTGCAGGACCACATTTACTGTATGTAACCTTGGGCAGTCAAAGTGCCTGTAATGAAACACAAAGTGATTTGGCATTGCCCAAAATTGCTTCCTCTACCATGGCACTGCCTATTTATCCTGTTTATAGGCAAGAACTTAGAGTCGCATTATGTATACAGGGGTTACAATTCAATATATCACTATATATATATATTGCGATACTGTAAGCAAGGCAATATATTGCGATTGTTAACATTAAACAGTCATCATATTACAGACACCACCTTATATTAAAGGTCTCATTCCATCGTTTTTTCATTCATTTTAAAATGTTGAGCCACTGACATAGTCTTTGAGTCTCTGTAAAACGTGAAATCCCCCGGAGATCCTATGTAAACCTGTAGTTACACACAGGGGTGGGTATTAGTTGTTACTTTTTTTAAAATAAAATTAATACAGTTTTGCTAAACCATATTTTATCATACTTCAACATATTCATATTTTCTTACACCACTACTATCCAGGTCTCTCTGGGTCTCTCTAGGGATGGTATTTACTAAAACATGTGGACTGGAATGTGGAAGAACCTTCTGCTTTGTGCGACAGAAAGCAGAGACAACAAAACAAGGGGAAATTCAATTACCCTGCACACTGCTGTGCAAATAAACCTCGTTTTGCAGGCTCTCAGGACGCAGACAAAACAGCACATTTCAGGCTCACGCTGCTACATATTGCCATTCACATTTCGATGCATACTGCAAGCTGACAGTGTGCATCAGTGACCACTTGATGCAATACGGTTAAAGGCAGGTCTGCCTGATTTTTTGAAGGAGAAACAAAAGAGTGAGCACATTTGTCAGGCTGTAGGCCGTATGCAGGCCTGTGATTCATCAGGCTGCTAACAGAACGCTCGCCAGCAACATCAGGGATTGGTCAGTGCGTTCAGACACACGAAAGAAATTTCAGATAATTTGCCTGTAGTGCTTTCGTTCGTGCAGCAAAGCTGTTAAAATGGAGATACCATCTTACAATATCTTACAATTGCATCCCACACATTTTAATAGGTGATAGGCGATGTGAATGGCCATGGCATACTGTAGATGGCCGCAGTATGTGGATGAGCATTGTTCTGTTGGAAAAGCATACCAAGCAAATGCAAACAGAAATGGTAGAACCATTGATTGCAGGACCTCATTAAATGGCGTCATGAAATAACGAAAGTTTGGGAGGAGAAACATGCCTTAGACCCTTCCTCGCAACCCTTCACTTCTCTATCGCCAACCTTTCTCCCTGTTTTTTAATCTCTCCTGCCTGGTTCTACGTATAAGACACTGAAAGACCGGTTACCTATTACAAGCAGAAGCTACCCAAACCCAAAACCCAAAGTTCTCTTTCTGATCTTTAATCACTTCCCAAAAAAATTACAAGCAGATTGCATGTTCTGAACTAGCAAACGTAACACCGGGATGTCAAAGTACCTGTAATAAAGTATCTAAAATCTAAAGGGGATCTTGGTCCTGGTTGCCTTCACAGACAGATTTGTTGGTCATCTCCCCCAAGACAACTGAGAATGACCTGCTAACAGTCTGGCACAACTACCCACCAAGTTTCATTCCTGTCAGTTGAATAAATAAAAGAATGAATGAATGAATGAATGAAGTCACACTTATATAGCGCCTCTCTAAAAACCCAAGGATATCTTTTAAACACGTTTTACGCACAACCATTTCTACTCAGCACTCATCTACAAGCACAATTGTGCACTGCATACTCTCAACCGGAAACAACCGTCCATCTGGAGGCTTGTATCGGGCACTGGGCATACAGTCCAATATATATTTCTACACATACAATTTAGTATTCAAGACTATCCAAAGTATCCAATTTTTTCCAATGATCTCCATGGTTGTGCACTGTGTGGGGGAAACCAGGGTCCTTGGAGGAAACCCTCTGGTTCTTGAACCAGTTTCGTTTGAGCTTATATAACCGTGGTGCTTTTTAGCAAACCAGCCCTTGTTTCCACCAGTTTTATTGGAACCATCAAAACGTCATCAACAGAGGGTGTTGCACAGCAGTATTGAACCAATATCGTCACAGTTCGTACTGAAGAACCTAGTATTCTTTGTTTGCCGCTGCAAGCGAATGGTTCAAAATTAGGTTTGGGAACCAAAATAGTTGAGAATGGCTATTGGAGAACATAGAAACTCTGCCCAGATGGAGACTTGAACCCAAGATCTCAACACAGGGAGATGAATGTGCTAACCACTAAGCCACTGTGCTTCAATAAGGTTGATTCTTTATGGATGCAACTCAACTTTTTTGATGACGACTTTCACTTTATTATATTGTCAGTATTGTGACAACAATATTTTTTAAGTACTTTGTATTTATATTTCATTAACATTTACAGCACAGTGTACCCATGTGTCACTCCAAACCAAGGGGGTGGGGCAGGGGGTCACCAACTCCCAGTTCGCACCCAGTCCTGTATCTATAACTGTAGTGTGCTGCCCCAAGGAGTTCACGTTCAGGCAGTGGTGGCCTCAAATCTGGAATATGCATTGATTTTTCTGACAAAGCTGAAAACCTTCTCAGACTTTTTTTTTATTTTCTGAGAAAAAGATCCATTCCTGAAATACAGTACCTCCCTGGCATGGTGCGGCCTGTGGGCCCGGCAGCGTGGATCAATGCCAGGACTAATGCGCCTCTCTTCTGGGCCAGAACGCACCGCGTCTGAGCGCCTTTCGGGTCCTATTTATGGGCCAAAGGTCATAAACCTTGAGCGACGGCAGCCACTAAAAATGATGCCGAGATATTACCGAGGGAACAACAAGGGCTGGGTAGAGGACAACAATGCTAAATCTAACCTCGCTGAACTCTCTCTCTCGCTGGAATGTTGTTTATCTCAGCCTGATATAAAAAGCCTGCTGGCATGCTTTAAAGAGTGGCTTTTTTTTTGTTTTACTTAAACGCACAACAAGGGATAATATGGCTTGTGTATTTCTGCTTCTTTACCTTGATTGAAAAAGCTGGCTTTCTCGTTGCTGCATAGGCGCACTGTTTATACACCGTTCATATCAACACCTGGCAATTATTCCTTATAAGGACATAAGTATCACATACCTCTGTTACTCGGGACTGGTTGTCAGGGATGACTCACGATTGAGGCATCTGTAGATGTGAACATGAAGTAGCTTATCAGTTCAACTTATGGTGCTATAAGACTGCAGACTGCAGCACAGAAAACACATTTTCTGGTGAGAGTAAAAAAAAACCTTGATAAGTTGTGAGGTGATATCTTGTGATTTACATTAACTGCGTTTAGCTGATACCTTTTTTTTTACAGAGGAGGACCAATGTAGTGTTAGGAGTCTTGCCCAAGGACTCTTGTTGGTGTAGCACCAACCACCCAGACCAGGTATTGAACCCCAGTCTCCCACATGATGTGGTAGCTTACTGGCAGGTAGTGGTGTTATCCACTGTGCCACACCAACCAAGGTTGAATTAAGCACTGACCTGCGTGCTCATGGCAAGGTGACATGAATACTGGGAGCCAGACGGACTGTCACGCCCTTGCTCTGTTGCTCTATGTTTCTCCGTTTCCCAGTGTGTTCCTCAGTAATTTTCCGTCACGTGTTTCCAATTTGTAGCTCCGCCCCCTCGTTACCTGTTTCCCCAGGTGTGTACTTCCTCTGTGTGTATATATACTCCTCCTGTCCCTCGTTTATTCCTGTTTATTTTCTTGTCCTTTTTAGTTTGTTTCGTTTTGTTTTAGTTTCTAGTCTCTCCTTTGTTTTGGGTTGTTCCCTTGCTAGTTTCTTTGTTTATTTGTTTATTATTTATTTATTAAAACACTTTCCTTACCTGCGTATGCGTCCGCCTCCTCGTCTTCCTGCCTGGCTGTCCCTGACATGGACAATAAAATATTCCATTTTCAAACTTCAATGTGTTTAAAACATTGTAAACATTTTACATTACTTTGAGGCACACTGATTATAAGGTGCACTATCAATTAATGGTTTAATTAATTTTACTGTCTATTTTCATACATAAGATGCACCAAATTATAAGGCACATTAAGAGACACTACTAAGGATGCATACATCGAAGAGAACAATGTTGTCGGCATGTTTCCCTTCTAATGGGGAAGCTGAGGAAAGAGTAAACAAAACTGTAATTCTAAGAAAAAAAATACTTTCCAAGTCAAACAAGCACTCTACACAGATTTCTCTCATTAAAACTGTTTATTTGAGTGAGTGACGTGCTTCAGTTTATTCACAGTAAGCTTAGATTTCCAATATTTTGTCTAAGGATGAGTTTTCAGTGAAGTTTCTCCAGCACTAAGGCTGGGTGCAGCAGCATTAGCATTAGCCGCTAACCGCAGCACTAGAGGGATGCAAATGCCATGCTATAGTGCTACACAGAGGAACCCTGAATGTTCCGGCAACCCAGGTACCTATCAGCTAGTGGGTTATCCCATTTAGCTTGTTTCAACTAGTGCTGCTGCACCCAGCCTTAGTACTTCACTGGAGTGGCTTTCCTGCTCTTCAATGCCTGACTGGTAGATTTTTGGTAATATTAAAGGATTTTAAGTGTGCCTTATAGTCTGAAAAATACAGTAATTCAGGCATTACCAGGCATTGCCAGTAAGGACCATGACCAGCAGAAATCACATCCATATTCATTGTCCTATAGCTTCAATGGAACATGGACAAAGCCCATATACCATAAAATATTACATGACATTTAGTATATTATATACTGTGTGCAAGAACCTGGCTTTTACTACACACAAAAATGTTTTTAAAAAAGCAACTTATCATATGGTTGGCTTAATTCTAGAGAAATAAATATATTAAACTAAATTATCACGCACCTATATAGAGATATATTACACAGGCAGTCAAAATGTGGCCTAATTTAAATTCTTCCCACACATTCTTTCCCACTGTCAATCTTTGCTGTGTACCTGAGCTAACATTAGCATGATGCAAAATTTGTTGCCAGGTTTCAAAAGATAAGACCTGCCAAGCTTTTGACTAGCAACAGGTACACAAAACATAACTCAGCTCAGTATTTAGTAATAAAAATAATTCAGCTCTGTAGCTGTTTAAACTGGAAACTGGCATATAAGTGCAGTGAAAGCAACCCAATAGCCCCTGTAAAAAGACTGTAAAAAATGTACTATAGATTTAGAAATCTGTTATTATATATAATTACAAGGGACAAGGGACATGGCAAATGGTCAATACTGGATGCTGGTGATCTTCAGGCCCTCAGGTGGGATTATATTAATGGATAAGGAATCATGTAGTAACTTAAAAGTGTTAAATAAATAAAAATACTCTGTGAAGCATTTAGGTGAGCTGTTATCTGAAGTGCTGTTAACTATGGGTTTTCTGAGGCTGGTAACTCTGATGAACTTATCCTGGACAACAGAGGGAACTCCTGGTCTTCCTTTCCTGGGTCAGTCCTGATGAGAGCCAGTTTCATCGTAACATTTTTGCAGTCATCGCAACTGCACTTGAGGATACTTTAAAAGTTTTTGATTTTTTTTTTTTATTTACTGACCTTCTTTTCTTAAAAACTGATTTCTTAAAGTAATTTTACACTTTACTTAGTTAAGTAGTTCTTGCCATATGGATAATATATATGGAAGATTACTCAAATCACTGTAAAAAAACAAGTCACTTTAACTTAAAATCATTAAGCAATTAATTTCCTGACTTTTTTTAAGTTGGTACAACTTTATGACTCATTTGTTCTCTAAACTCTAAACTGTAAACTTAAAGTATTGAATCACTTTAACATATAATTTATCATAGTTATTTTATCATTATCTAATATTTTAAGTTGGCTGAACTTGTATTATATTATATTTAGTAGAGGTAATTGAAAAATGTATGCTAGACTTGCAAACTAAAAAAAATGTGTTGAAATGAGTTGCTAAAACATTTTTATTTCGATTAACAAACTCATCAACAGAAAAACTCTACTAAACTGAACATTTTTTAAAAATAAAAATATAGAAATAAAGACTAATTAATCTAACATTTTATTTGAGTATTTTTTTTTTATTTACTTTTCTGGACTTTTGCAGTTCACACAAGGCAGCTGCACACAAAACAAAGAAATAAATAAAGTAAAAACACAATAAACTGAAGTGTATTTACCTACTTTTTTACACATTTACTCAATTAGATTTTACTCAGTCAATCAAGTCAAGTAGTTTTATTGTCAATACTGCATATGTACAGGACATACAGAGAATTGAAATTATGTTACTCTCCTTCCCAATTTTACAGCAAGTACAGATAATAGATATAATAAAAGAGAGAATGGGAGACACTATGTGTACAATACAGCAGGGACACAAATAGACATACATGAGACAGAAACAATGTGCAGTAGTGGTGGAGGTGAAATAAGATATATAAATAGAAATAAAAAGAAATAAGATATATAGTATAAAAGAGTGGGAGACACTATATGTACAATACAATAGAACACAATAGACATACGTAAGATGGAAGACAATAGTGCAGTAATGATGGTGATTGAGATAAAATGACAGTATAAATAGAACCCTTATAACGGTAGTGCAAATATGGTATATAGCTTAAGGCTGGTAAAGTGAATGAGTGCGTAAAGTACTTAAAGTTCACAGTTTTTGGGGAATTAAAGTGTGTATTGACAGTGCAAGTATAGCAGTAGTGCAGATATTGGGTGTGTAGTGCAGGTCCGTTTTGAAAAGTTCCAGTGCTGGATACTCAGTGTATCTTAGTAGATTTTACTACAACAACGTAGCGCCAAATGGCTTTTATTATTTACTTAATAGTAGGAGTAGTCATTTAGAAATTCTTTAGTAATGCTTACCTGCCAAATATTTTATTTATTGAAATACTATTTAATATTCAAATCCAATCAAATATTAGTGACAAAACAGTTTTAAAGGAATGTGGTAGCTACACTGGTCTAAGGAAATAATGTCCGCAAGTCTTACTAAAGTCTTTTAAAGATTTACTGTATTTCTCTCTCTACCTTCATTGGCATTTCTCTCATTTCAACGTCTCTTGAGCTACTGTCCATTGTTAGTTATGCTCAAACAGGTTAGCTAGCACAACTGTACTGTGTTAAAGCTGCTCTTATTATTGTTTAACACATTTAACAATGATGGGAAATCAAATGACAATGGCTCACTAACAATAAATAAAAATAAACATGCCAATAAATATGTCAATTTGACAATTACATATTCATACAACATTCCAGCGATGGATAATACCAAATTCTAAATTTTAATTCTAAAGCATGGTGAGCCGTAATAAATGTATTGATTTATCAATTAATTTATTCCTTTCACACAGTCTGTGACCCATATGGAGTTTGCTAATTTAATTATTAATATTATATAACTCTAAAAGAAAAGCTTTCCTCAAGTGTTGACTTTAGATTTACATCGCTTTAACTTCTCTTCCCTCCATCTGACAAACGTTGAATGCGTTTAATACGCTGCAAGATAATCATTTTCTTGGTTATAGCGTTAAAGGTTAAGGTTGAGGTCGAAAGAAAAGCGAAGTAAAAAAGGTATATTTTCAAGCTTTTGTCGCAGTTTCCCTGTATAGACTGTTACAAAGCCCTCTTTTTTTCCAGTTCATGTGATATAATAGCATGTTCTTATGAGCTCACTTCCCGTGAATCATGTCAGGCGAAGCAGCTGGAGAAAGGAGAATATCTCTCCTGTACCACTTCCTTTGTTACACCTTGAATAGGAGTTGAAAATTGGCTCAAGTTAAGGAAGGCTTAGAAAACTGCTCAGTGACTGATTAAAGCAATTTCGTATGTGAGTTTTCTCCACGTGTAACTGCTGGCATTATCGCTGATATACACCTGACACTAGAAACGGAGAGAGTTTTTAGGAGGGAGGCCTAACTCAAGTCTCTACTGAAGGCTTTACATTTATTTTTTAATACAGATATTACAGGTTACATGTGGTCTAGACCTATCCAGGGCTGTTTCAAGACATTTGGGAGCTTCAAGCTAAAAAGAAGACCTAAATAATATTTACTGAGCACATTTTTGGATGTATATTGGTATACCTAGACATACTACCAGACAGTGGGGTGCACAGACATTTTTGGGGGCAAGTGCTCAGGGGGGAAAAAGGGCACTTTTTATCACTACCATATGCACAAATCAAGCCCTGAATATAGTTCTGGCTTCAACATGAACATCAACATGCCCACTTAAGTTTACTGCCCCCCCAAGCAAATCAGTCCAGAACCGGGGTTGTATGTGGTCGTCCTCACGTTATCTATCATTGATTTGGGCTAGAGCGGCTAGTTTATCTGGTGACCAGTCGGCTAAAGATGCTTAGTAGTTTGGTGCTGTATGAGACATTTTACTGCACAACAAACTGATTTCACGTTGGGCTTAGAGGACAAACGGTAGGATTTTTTTTAATGTGTATTTTACCTGGCTGGTGAGACACGGGGGAGAAGAAGCCTATCTGTTGCCGTGCGTGCTGTGCTGAAGACTCGCTGAACTGAACTGAACTGCTGCTGCTGCAGCGCATCTAGTGTGCCCTGCGCGACCGCGCGGGGTCATGTGACAGAGGAAGAGAGAGATCGGGTGTGTGCGAGCTGATTTCAAGGGATTCTGTTTTCACTCGTTTTTAATCGCTCAGGTTTTCAAAAGATCATTTCAAACCGGCCTCAGTAAAATCTTAATAATAATAATATTTAAAACAAAAAAGCAAAAAAAATTTTTTTTTGTAAAAGGGTAGGGTTTATAAAGGGCAGAGTTGGTGGTGCTTTAGCACGCCTCTGCTACCAGACATGAATGTTCTCGTCTTGTTATATAAGGTTACATTATAGTAGGTTATTTCTAAACAAATCGTAGGTTATTCCTACGATACCCTTATTTGGTAGATAGATTATCACAGTAGGATAACTAGCATAGCAGAGAAGCTATGCCACCATTGTCAAAACTTTTAACTGTTAAAATCATTACACTATTGCAATGTTCTGATTAAATACGATAAACATCTATGAATGAATCTAGAACAGATCTTTATTTTTCTTATCCTTTTAATATTAAATTAAATGACATGTTCCACTGATCATCAGTAAATTTTACATTTCTTTTGAAAATCTTTTGAAAAAGGTCTAGTGTGACGTTTCCACCAATCAGTGATGGTTTGTAGAGACATGTCATCTGCTGGTGTTGATCCACTCTGTTACTGTATATCAAGCCCAAAGTCAGTGCAGTGTTTTCCCACAAAATCTTACAGCACTTCATGCTTCCCTCTGCTGACAACTTTTTTATGGAGATGCGGATTTCATTTTCCAGCAGGACTTGGCACTCTGCCCACACTGCCAAAAGACCCAATTGGTCTTATATAAAATTCCAATTCTATTCTTTTCTGAGACACTGTTTTTTTTTAGGGTTCTCATTGTTGGCTGTACAATAGATCACTCTGTGTGTAATACATCTATATAAATAAATAAACGAGTTTCACATTTTCAACTGAATTACTGAAATAAAGTAAATAAACTTTACAATAATATATTTTTTTATTTAAGATGCACTAGTACACTTACTAAAAAAACACTGCTTTAAAACAATGATGAAATACAGGCTCATTCACATTAATAGGCTCTCCTTTTTCATTCGACTGAAGGCCAAAATGTTCCCACACTCTTATTGTTTTATTGTTCTTCTTTTTTTTTTAAGAACATTAAAAAAAGTCTATAGAACTGGGTTTATAAATGTTCTCACCTTTAATTTGCAATACGCCAAGGATATGAAATGCCTGAAGCTAGGTACATAAATGTTCAGTTTGGAGCTATTCAGGTGGGAGAGCTCTACATCTCGTCCATCTGGCACAATTAAGGCTGCTGCTGTTTTTTTTTTTTTTTTGCTGCGCTCCCTACCTTTTCTTGCTCCGTTGACATGAAATATTGAGCAAAACTGAGCCCATTAGAATTAGGCTTCACAGAAGCGGTGGAGGGCGGTGGTGTGAGGTGTGTGCATGCATGTACGTCAATAAGCCATAACATTAAATCCACTGGTCAAATGGACAGGTGAAGTGAAGCCAGTAACATTAATTATCTCGTTACGATGGCATATGCCAATGGGTGGGATATACAGTACATAAGCGAATAGTCAGTTATGGAAGTTTATGTGTGACAAATAGGAAAAATGGGCCGACAAGCATAAGAATCTGAGTTGCCCAATATCTAAATAGATTAAGATGGGCTGTAACAACGTAGTCCATTTGGGAAGTCCAACTGGGTTTCAGAGACAACACATTTAGAGACAAACCCATCCAGAGCCCCTGCTCACCTGGAAGCCACCTTCACCACATCCCACCCATGTGAGCCCCACATGAGCATGTTGGCTTAATAAATGAAACCATCATTTGATTTTTTTTTTTGTATTTACTCAGGTTATCTTTGTCTGATATTAAAGTTTTGTTTGGTAATGGAAATGGTAATGGAAAAAATGTAAGAAAAAAAAAAAAAAAAAAAAAAAAAAACGAAAACAAAAGAAATCTTTAAGGTCGCAAATATTTTTAATGGCACTGTAAAAAAAAGGATGAAAAGCACAAAAATGTGCTTAAGAAATAATGATCTGCTGCAAAGGTCTCAAACGTAGTCAAATTATTCAGGTAGAAGGGTAGATACTAAGGTTATCACTTTTCATAATTGGACCCTCAAAGGTATAAAATGGTCTTTACAGGGTCGGATGTGTTCCCTCTGAAGTTTAGAGTTTTTCCTAACAGCAGAAAGTACAGATTTGTACCATTTAACCAACCAAAAAGTACATTCATTATTCTGTATCACTGTACTAATAAACAATACATATATTAATTATACTTTTTTCATTTGAAAGCCAGATAATTCTTGGATAATCAAGTTCTTGACACATATTCAGTTGATGATTATGTTTATAATCTTTATAATCTTTACTGGTACAAAAAAAAAAACATTACATTACATTACATTACATGTCATTTGGCAGACGCTTTTGTCCAAAGCGACTTACAATAATGAAGTACAAAAGTAATAGGAATTAAGATAAAAGTAATAGGAATTAAGATAAACATGGGTATTTAAGTGCAAATCTATACTTATTTTTCTTAGTGTGTAGGGTGTTGCAATGGTATATGTTTATACTTCCCGACATCCAACCACAATCAGATTCACTCACAGTCTAGATGGAGAGAGTTATCTGGATAGGGTTTTTCTTTTGTTTTTGCACAATGAGAAGCAGGACTGAGAACTAACTGAAATTTAAATAGGAGTAACGAGGCTATTTTTAAAATGTAAGGAGTAGAGAGTTCAGATAATTGGGTTAAAATGTAAGAAGTCTAAAAATATTTAGCTTCATTACTTCTCCCCTCTGATCTACTGTTCATAATGTCAGGCAGGTGAGCTGGTTCTAATGTTATGGCTGATCGGTGTGAAACAGAGAGAGAGAGAGAGAGAGAGAGGGGAAAGTGGGGGGTGGGGGTTTAGGATGGGAATTATGTCCCTATTATGCCCCAATATCTTATCCCTTCTGTCCCGTAGCGCCCTCTAGCCGCACAGAGCGGCGCTGCGGGCTGGTGCGGTAGCAGAACGCGGGGAGATGCGTGCGGGGACTCGCGCGCTCGCTCGCTCGCTCTCGCGCTCGCTCAGGCTCGTGGAGGCACTGAGAAGAAACCCAACCAATCCAGTCCGGTCCCGGTGACGCGGGAGAGGGAGGCTTCGGCACGGCACGGCACGAGCTCCATCATAATATTTAACACCCACTCCCCCCTCCATAACCCCTCCCTCCCTGCCTCCCTCCATCCGTCCGCTGCCTTACCACCCCTAACCCTGGAGGAGCGCCGCTCACTGCCGGCCTGGCTGGACGGGCAGTGACCTGCGGGAGCGGAGCTTCTGGCGGAGGGACGGAGATACTACACCTGTCACGAGAAGGAAGGAGAAGAACGGGGCTTTTTTTGTTTTGTTTCGTTGTTTCGGGCTATAACACGACTTGACGTGGCTTTTTCATTCTCTGATCCCTTTTTTAAGCGCTAGATTCGCTCGTTTATAGCCGGAGGTGGAGCTCTCCGAGAGCGGGGAGACGGACTGCGCTGATGCGGCTTCGCGTCGCCTACGTGCCGGAGCCGGGATGCAGCTGGCCGCGGTTATTATAGGCTCGGCGGGGACCGGGCTGTATGGAAAGACTTATAGATAAATAGATAGATTGATTATCTATCTTAGGATAGATCTTTCTATTTATTATTTTTCTCATTGTAAACTTGTAAAAAAAACAAGATTTATTCTTCTTATTATTATTTATTTGTTTATTTATTATTTTTATTCCTTTCTTTCCCACGTGTTATTATTAATTGGGCTTTACTGAGTTGCTATATCTAACTATCTAACGTTATATATCATCCTATCATCTTCAGCATGCCGCTGATGTGGCACTCATAACTAACTCATAAAAAAGGACTTTTTTATTATTTTTTTTGTAAATAATATTTTCTTAAAAAAAAAAAAATGATCCTCTTTCGCAAGTTCAGACTGCTCATCTTAATGGTGTTTCTCGTGGCGTGCACCATGCACATCATGATCGACCTGCTGCCCAAGCTGGAGCGGAGAGCGGCCGGCCCGGTCTCCGGCTCTGGAGGAGTTATAGGCGGCGTTGGTGGTGGTGGTGGAGGCGGTGGTGGAGTAGGAGGAGACGCGGGCTGCTCCTGCGCACACAGCCCCAGCGAGGAGCCTCGCGGGCGGGCAAACCAACGTTCCAGAGCCGCTGCAGCTCAAGCAGGCTGGCCGGGCAAGCACACGCTGAGGATACTGCAGGACTTCAGCAACGAGCCGAGCTCCAACCTCACCTCGCAGTCACTGGAGAAGCTGGCCGGCGCTGGGGACAGGGCAGAGACGGTGAAAAGAGCGCAGGAACCGGCGGAGAAGACCCAGAGGAGCCTGATAAGGGAGAGGGGCAGCCGGGACAAGGAGAAGCCGGACCAGCGCGCCTCCTCCCGGCTCACCGCGCTCTACGAGCACCCGCTTTACAGGGGCGAGCTGCCACCGCTGACGGACGACGACACGCTGTTTAATGTCAACACTGACATACGGTTTTATCCTAAAGCTGCGGGGAACCAGGAATGGTAAGTCAGCTTAAAACGAAGCCAACATTACACGAAAAATGTCAACATTTTAATAAGAGTCTAGGTAGTGTAGTTAGTTAGCTGGCTACCTCATAAATCTCCCTGCTAAGGTACCTAGCAGGTGTGGAGGAGACCCAAACACGTTTTGTTTAAAAAATTAAAACACTTTCAGGCTCGCTCATAAAGACTTATCTTCTTTAATTGTGTGTAAACATGTGTGGTAAAACCTGGGAAGAGTTTTTAAAAGGAAAGCTTCTGTGCTTCTTTCATAATTTCTTTATTTTTTAAACTATTTTGTTATTTTGTTTTCCCATTCCAGATTTAGCCCATTTCTAGTTCTGTTATGGTAACTATTGTTTGAATTATAATGTCAAATAATGTCATATTATAGCAAAAATAAATGCCATGAATTATATTTATTTTAGAAACATTTCATACATTGTGCCATATATAATCAATATATAACTATTTAAAATAATAGTGCAATTGCACCCTTTTAACTCAACACAAAAAAAAACCGAAATCCTATATTTTTTTAAAGTTGACATAGAGACTCAACCAATACAAGATATAGTGTGCAATATTTTTAGGCGATATCAACAAAAGTGACATAGTGAGGTCATGTCCCTATTGTCGCTGACCAAAGAAAAGCATATATCTCTAAATGTGTAGATTCACATTGTATCAAAATTTCATGATAAATTGACCAATAGAAATGCTCTAAAATAAAATCTTGAATGAAATATTTAATTACACTGAGAATTTTTTTTTTCTTCGGTGTAGTTACAAAACAAATTGGAGATACATATTTTTCTTTGGACAGTCACAGTATATATTGTGCGATAAATTGAAAAGCGTAATTATTGTGACAGGCTTACCGATATGTATATCATGTACAGATACATATAGTAGTTGTCAGTATCCTCTGTGGGCATTCTTGTGGTCGTTTTTTTTTTGTGTGTGTTGATATCGGAATTATATAGTATCAACCCAAATGAAGAAATATTTTGTAAGTTTGATAAGTTTTATCCATATCGTCCAACCCTAAAATAAACCTAAATTACCATCACACCTCTAAGCTATAGCCTAATTGTACGTCACTTCATATATCCCTACAGACAATCCAATAACCTCACAATATCACAATGGGGATTTGAGAGCCAGTAAATGGACCTGAAGGATTTAAGTGACTACTAAGTCTACTTACTCAATGCTTTTTCTATCCAATGACCAACTTCCTAATCTCCTTTAATAACATTTAACCAGTGGAGTGATTCAGAAAATAGTTTCAGTTCTGTGATTCACTAAACTATTGAAAATGATCTCGTTAGGTGATCCACTATCTTCCCTACCATTAGTTTAGATTCAAGGTTTAAATGTATACCCTTACTTTCTGTTTCCCTAAGGGGCTCTTTCTAATTCTCTGCCATCTGAGAAAGTGTGACAACCTGATGACAAAGGATTCAAAAGCCATGACATGTGGCTACGGGCAGTGTACGTCCTCATGACTTACAAATTAGGAAAGGCTGGAAAAGCTCCATGTTCAGTAGCTTCCTTTGTACCTTCCCCTTGTGAGCTTCGGTATCTGCTGTTCTCCATCAGTGTACCCTTGAATACGATGTGCCCTCCGGCTGTAATGAACAGGTATTACATAAAAGCTCCTTCTTTTGGATTTGGGCCTCAGAGAAGCTCTTATCTTCACAGACAAGAGATATTTATTGGTAGGTCTTTAGGTAGCAACTGGGGCTGAGCAATATTTTACAAAAACAAAAAAAAAATCCTGATATTCTTCAAACACATGAGCGATTCTTGAGTCTGATTTTGATTTTGTTAAAGTTCTTATTACACAACTAAAAAGCAATCTAGATATGCTTAAATAACAAGAAACTGCACCATTTAGAGCTATTAAATCTGCAAAATTGTTTATTTAATAATCATTTGTCAATGGGGTCAAAAGTGCGCAAGCACAAAACAACTTGTACAAAACTAATATAGAAAAAAGAGTATTAATGAGCTATTTTTAAGAATAGCAATCAGTTTTTTATATAAATCATCTTGAAAATTGCACTAAAACAGTAATTCAATTAGTCCAATGATTTCAAATTACTACCCAGAACTTATAGCAACTAGAACTGGGCAATATGATATTATTTTTTCTGATTGTGATACATTTTGTTTTGTAATAAATTATAAGCATCTTTAAGTAAATTGTACGTCATTTGACCAACTGGACATTTCATTGCAGAAAGTGCAATTAATTGTGTTAGTTTGAAATATTTTTAATATAGTACTTATTTAGCATTTTTTAGGAATCTTCTGCTACTAATGAATAAAAAAAAATGATGGTAAATAAATATTGCATATTGTGATACAGTATATTGTACCATATCGCCCAAACCTAGTAGTAACTAGGGGTGGGACAAAATATTGATATTGTGATATAGCCTATTGTATTGTTTATGTTTGCGATACCTTATGGATATGCGGCGTCAGATATCAATATTTCTATTGAAACATATGCGCTCTAAACTCCCTAAGACTTGCCCCCCAATCTGACTTACTAAAGTTACTGCCACGTTACTCCACATGGAGGCGCTAATGTAATAAATAGGGTAAACCTGCAGTAAGGAATATCGATCAAATTCGGTGAAACCAGAGACTGTAAAAAAAGATGGACGCCGTGTCTCCGTTCCCATTCATTCAATGAAAATGAAGCCAAAATCTTCCGCCATGTTGGCGATCCTGACACCCGATTCTGCGCAGTAGAGACCAGAGGAGGGAGAAAGACTGTGGAGAGCAACCTACTCATTTGAATAACCCCGCCCCTGAGGGCTGCCTCGCAGTCACAGACTGCAGAGCGGGGCGGAGCGGAGCTGACGGTCTGTTATTGGTCCCGCCCATAACCAGCCCTTTTACAATAACCACACCTTTTTTGAATAGAGCTGAATAACGTTTTAAAAAACGAATTCTGTGGGGATTTAAAAATTTGACAATATAAGCAGAGGTTACACTAGCTGCTGCATTTAAATAATGGAGGTAGAATTACAGTATATTAGAAAAAAATGTGATTGTAGGTTGTCTGTTTTGCCATTGAAACCTATGGGAATGGGTGGGGTTACATGGCTTTCTGAAGCCAAACAGCAGGGGGCGCCCGACCTGTGGTGGCTTCACTTTTGAGAGACGATGCTCTGTCCAGCTATATACAGTCTATGGGTGAAACTGACACCAATAAATTTGTAATTCCTGGTATTTACTTATTCAGGAGTATTTTATCCTCTTCAGTAACACAGATGCAGTGAAGTATCGTAAAGAATTTTCTTGCGATATATAGAGTATTGTAGAATCTGAAGCAGAACGAAATCAAAGTGAAATGTCAGAGCGGCGCTACACTGCAGCAAGTGGCTGAAATATTAATTAATGGACTAATTACCACAGGGTGATGACACATAACAAATGGGCCAGTGCGGATTGCTGGAATATGCTGTTTTTTTTTCACGTGCTGCACTGCAACAAAATGTTGAATTAAGCTGTTACAGATAAAGTCTGGAGCCTGGGCTCTGATAAGCAGCTCACCTGCTCTCTCCTCATTGCTCATTCCTCATAGGAGTTATTGCTCTTTCCATACTGATCGTTCATAGCCTGGGTGTCCTGTTTTGTGTGGAATAGGGATGTAGTCTGGTTGGGGAGGGAATGGGGCGGAGCTAAGTGAATGCTTATTGCTGAGTTGAGTTGAGCTGAGCTATTAACTACAGGTAGATATTAAGTTTGTTGCTGTAACACAAAAACCTTGTATCGTAGTTTTAGTTTCCAGTGATTAATTGATAAATGGAAATGCTCCAGAAATCAGATCAGAAATCAGAAATAAACTGTATGCTAAAAATAAATACAAGCAACATAAATATTCATATAAATATTCATATAAACCTTCAATTTAAATTTTTTGACCTTTCTCTATATCAGGGGTTGGCAATTAAGTTTTGATGCGGGCCAGATATTTTCCAAGCTTGTGGAGGGCCACAAGTAGTGGGGGAGGGGGGTTGGGTTTTGGGGGATGGAGGCGGGGAATTAACAATAATAATTATAATAATAATAATAATAATAATAACAACAATAGGATGGGGTGCTACAGACTAGTAGCTCTCCAGCCCAGAGGGTTGTTAAACCCAATTGCAGAACAGTTTATCTCAAAGCAGGTAAACCCAAGAAGAAAGGAAAAAGATACATAAATAAACACACCGCTCCTCACACAGGATCAAACCTGGGTCGTCAGGGTCGCGGCCCAATACAATATCGCTGCCCCGGCTAGTGAATTAGTACGAGGCCAGGAAAAAAAAACTATGTTATAATGAGATAGAGAATCCGAGAATGAGCGGAAAAACTAAAACAGGTGGACACTAAAGTCACGTCTAGCGCAATAGAAAGAAAATTGAGGAATGTAAACAAAAGCTTGCCAGAGAGGCTTTTTATTTTTATTTTTATTTTTTCATTATCGAAAGGACCAATAGAAATGCTTTAAAATTATATCAGATTTCGTCAGAAACCCTGCATCTCAATTTTGCTCATTTTTGTTTTTCTTAATACAATTGAAATATAGCACTTAATCTTTGCAATGTGGCGGAATTAATGTCATGATTTAATTGACCAAAACAAATGGTCCAAATGGAGCACAAAGTGGTCCAGAGGTCTAAGGCGCTGCAACTACGATCGGTAGATCGATGCTTCGAATGCTGGTCATGCAGCTTGCCATCAGCTGCCAGAGCCCTGAGAGAGCACAATTGGCCACAATTGGGTGGGTAGATGGCGCTCTCTCCCCTCATCACACCAAAGGGTGATGTCGCTTAGCACAAGGAGTCTGAGAGCCGATGTATCAGAACCGAGTCGCTGCGCTTTCTTCCTAACTTTTGGGCTGGGCGAAAAAAAAACCCGCCAAATTCCTCAAATATAAGAGCGATTCTTGATTACGATTACGATTTTTGGTTTTTATAAACTACAATTTTACTTTTTTTGTTTTCTTCCATAAATAGTAAGTAGACACCATCAATTTCAATATTAAACATGGTGCAAACATAATGCCCTTTATTTATTTCAGGAAAGAAAAAGTACAGCACAGGAAAGAAATTAAGAGACCAAAATGAACATTGTTGTTTTATTCTATAAACTAGGGACAACATTTCTCCCAAATTCTAAATAAACATATTGTCATTTAGAGCATTTATTTGTAGAAAAGTAGAAATGAAAATAAAAAAAAGATGCAGAGCTTTCAGACCTCAAATAATGCAAAGATAATGCTTTTAATCACAGTTTTCATGCATCTTGGCATGCTCTCCTCCACCAGTCTTACACACTGCTTTTGGATAACTTTATTCCACGCCTGGTGCAAAACTTCAAGCAGTTCAGCTTGGTTTGATGGCTTGTGCTCATCCATCTTCCTCTTGATTACATTCCAGAGGTTTTCAATTTGGTAAAATCAAAGAAACTCATCATTTATAAGTGGTCTCATTTTTTTTTCCAAAACTGTATGTAAAATATGAAAATTACTGCCACATAAAAGAGTTCTTTACAGATGTTGTTACTGAAGCAGATCTCTATCTACTGAGGTTCACTCTGGCAGCTTCTGTATGTATATTCTAAATGCAAACAATCTTTATTATGCCATTTTCAAAAAATCGCATTAAAAGAGTAATTCCATTATCAAATTAATTTGATTAACCTCCCAGCCCTAATATGATGAAATCATCAAACCATAGAGAAGCACAGTGTGTGGCATCTTCTCTGCAATTTTATTTCATTGAACTCATGATCACACAATATCATTATTTTTTTTCCCATTCTAAATACAATGGATATGTTCCACTTTGCTCCACTGTTTAGGGTCCATGATTCACAGTGCATGATTCACAGTCAAAATCGTGCATGTCAACTTTTATTGATGCCATTATTGCTCCCGCAGTTTTTTCTCCCGCTGCCATTACATTAGCGCTGGAAGCTAATGCGAGCGCTCTGTCGTTTCTAGGAACAACGAGGGGAACGAGGAGGAGGAAGAGTACAACCCGACAGGGGAGGCCACTGCTGAGTCATACCCCAACTGGCTCCGCTTCCACATTGGGATTAACCGCTACGAGCTCTACTCCAGACACAACCCGGTGGTGGAGGCCCTGCTGAAGGACCTGCAGGCGCAGAGGATCACCAGCGTAGGTGAGGACCTGTCACTGTTTTGTGGCTGTTTTGTGGATATACAGGTTCTGCTCCTGTATTTGTAATATTTGTAGTATTGCTGGCTCAGGAGAGTAATCCCCCCTTCCAAAAGCAATTACTGCCAAGTGGTTTAGTGCCATTATGGGCATGGCACAAGCCAACTAGGTCACTTGTGTTTGGAGTGGAGTGGTGGGTGAATAGCAATGAATTCTCAAAGCTGGAGGGCTTATGATTGTAGCTTGTGTGTGTGTGTGTGTATTAAGAGGATTTGCAGTATTGTGGAATTAATAGACAGGACGATGGGCTATTTGAAGTCTTCCTGAATTCATGGAAATTGTTTTTTATGGGACAGACAGTGTGTACGTGTATCTATAATAATTATATATTTATATGTATTTATGCATACTCATTGACAAAAGAAAGCATGTAGAAAGAAGGACTTCATGGTATTTGCCCCATTACAGATTTCTTTTCTTTTTTTTTCTTTTTATAAAAGTCATACTTACATTTGTTTTAGATTAGGAGGGGAACTGTGATGATGTAACTTGGGGTACAGTTCAGAACAGCTTGAGACGGTTCTCAAGCCAGGTCCCCCCCGCAGCTAGGTGAGTAATGAAGATGAGTGATGAAGATGAGGTTGGTGATGGGGTGGAGGCGGGTGCAAGGTTGAAAGTCACGAAGATTAAAGAGCTCCGCAGGACAGTAGATAAACTCGCGAGACAGTTTAAAAGCTCCGCAGGACAGTAGGTGAGCTCCGCAGGACAGTAGGTGAGCTCCGCGGGACAGTAGGTGAGCCCCGCGGGACAGTAGGTGAATGTCGCGAGACAGCAGCAACAGGACAGGGAAAGTTTTTGCTCTCCCTCTCCCTATTAGGTTACAGAGGGGCGTGTAGTGTCATGTTACGGTGTTTGTTGTTGAGCCACTAAAGTTTGGAGGATGAAGAAAAAGAAATTCAACTGATTTGAAAGAATCAGAAAAAAATCTAATCTTGACTGCAAAAATCGATTCTGAATCGAATTGTGGGATTCCCAAAGATTCACAGCCCTATTATGCAGTGTCTCGCTAGATCATCACGCCAGCATCTGGGGCAGTGTGCCGCTCCACAGCAAGGAAAGGCAGGATTGAAGGCACTGAGGCCTCTATACTTGAACCCAAATGCTGTTTGGAACTCTAAACAGATTCTGGATTTGTTGCTACAGACGTTACAGTTGTAGCAACAAATCTGTTCCAGTATGTATATAAGCATGTGTGTGTGTATGTGTGTGTGTATGAGCAAAGATACAGTATGTGTGTTTTCATAGCAGCATGTGATTCGAAATTTCTATAAATGATAGCTGAGGACTAGCAAGACCATTGTTCTGATTGGCTGTCAGCCTAATCTCTCTCTCTCTGAATATCAACTCTCTCTCTCATAGCCCTACAGAGAGGACCATGATGTGACTTCATGTGCATCAGTTCAGGCCATCAGAGCTCTGGTGCTCTACACTAAACCTGAGCAGCAAAAAGCCTGGTGAATTTGATTACATTTGCCTGCGAGGTGACTGTTGTGCTTACGTACGGTACGTTGCGATGACAACGATCAAACAATAAACTGTGCAGCCCTACAGTGGGTACGGAAAGTGTTTAGACCCCTTTAAAAATGTTCACTCTTTGTTTAATCGCAGCGTTTTTTTTATTTCTCATTAATGTAAACTACATCTACTCCAAATGTATTAAAAATGTACAGCACTACAAATGTATTAAAAATTAAAAACTAAACTGAAATATCACATGGTCCTAAGTGTTCAGACCCTTTGCTCAGTATTGAGTAGAAGCATCCTTTTGAGTCTTCTTGGGAATGATGCAACAAGTTTTTCACACCTGGATTTGGGAAACCTCTGCCATTCTTCCTTGCAGATCCACTCCAGTTCCTTCAGGTTGGATGGTGAACGGTGGTGGACAGCCATTTTCAGGTGTCTCCAGTGATGCTTTATCGAGTTTAGGTCAGGACTCTGGCTGAGAATGGTTGACCAGTTGTTCTGAAGCCACTCCTTTGTTATTTTTTTAAGCTGTGAGCTTAGGGTCATTGTCTTGTTGGAAGGTAAACCTCCGACCCAGTCTAAGGTTTCCGTCCAGCATATCTCTGTACTTGGCTGCATTCATCTTTCTTTCAGTTGCAACCAGTTGTTCTGTTCCTGCAGCTAAAAAAACATCCCTGTAGCATGATGCTGCCACCACCATGTTTCACTGTTGGGATTGTATTGGGCAGGTGATGAGCAGTGCCTGGTTTTCTCCACACATACCGCTTAGAATTAAAACCTCATCAGATCAGAGAGTTTTATTTCTTATAGTCTGAGTCATTCATGTGTTTTTTCATGTCTTGCACTGTGGAGAGGCTTCTGTCCGGCCACTCTGCCATAAAGCCCCGACTGGTGAAGGACTGCCGTGATATTTGACTTTGTGGAACTTTCTCCCATCTCCCTACTTCATCTTTGGTTCTTCTTAATCTCTCTCACCAAGGCTCTTCTCCCACGATTGCTCAGTTTGGCTGGACAGCCAGGTCTAGGAAGAGTTCTGGTCGTCCCAAACTTCTTCCATTTAAGGATTATGGAGGCCACTGTGATCTTAAGAACCCCAAGTGCTGCAAAAAATATTTTTTTAACCTTGGCCTGATCTGTGCCTTGCCTAAATTCTGTCTCTGAGCTCTTTGAGCAGTTCCTTCGACTTCATGAGCTGTAAGGTTTTATATAGACAGGGGTGTGCCTTTACTAATCAAGTCCAATCAGTTAAGTTAAACACAGCTGGACTCC
Source organism: Astyanax mexicanus (assembly GCF_023375975.1). Lineage (NCBI taxonomy): Eukaryota > Metazoa > Chordata > Actinopteri > Characiformes > Acestrorhamphidae > Astyanax > Astyanax mexicanus. The sequence goes on along the minus strand of NC_064426.1, from coordinate 31,609,688 downwards.
AATGAAGGTAGAAACATCTCAAGGACACAGCAGAAGGGTCTGAATACTTATGATCATAGTTATTCTTTTTGTAATAATTTTGCAAAAAATATATAATATATATAATATTTTTTCTGTCAAGATAGGGAGCTGAGTGTACATTTAATACAAAATAAAATGAACTTTTTCGATTTTAGCAAATGGCTCCAAATAAACAGAGAGTAAAAAAAAATGGTACCACTTAAAAATAAGACTACCTTCATAAATGGTTTATAAATGGTTTACAATTAGTTTATTAATGCTCATTACTTAGGTTGTAAATGCCCTAAAAATCAACCCAACTGCTCAATCAGTTATAACACTTAATTAGAAAGGGCAACAATGACCTGTTGTTTGCCAAATAGTGAACGCAAAGCCATCTATATTGTTGCCGTTTCTAATTATGCGTTATAACTGATTATTAATGATTTTTAAGGCATTTACAACCTAATTAGTAACCATTAATAAACTAATTTATAAACCACTTATAAACCCTTTATAAAGGTAGTCTTATTTTAAAGTGGTACCAAAAATTTAAAGGGGTCTTAACACTTTTGGCACACACTGTATTCACACTGTGAATAATTTTAGTGTATAATCTAAGAAACAGTACAGATCTATGAGAAAGAGTCATAATTCAGATCAGCACTGTGATTTTTTTTTGTGTGTGTGTGTGTACACAATACACATTTATTATGCACTGTAGATATCAGCTGAAGCGTAATGACACATAAGAGCATAATTGCGTGTTGTGTGTACTGTCGGCAGTCCTGCAGTACCTGTGCAGTGTAGCGGCCTTGTTTAGTGTGTACACAGTGAATGTCCTCAGACCAGTTTTGCAGTTTTCTTTGTGCTGGCTCAGCTTACCGCACGCGAAAGAGAAAGAGCACATTCCTCAGCAGCTTATAAAGGCAGATTGTATTCCCGACGCTTGCGTACGCAGGGAGATATGAGTGGCGGCGGTGGACTATCTGGATGGTGAACCTACCTTATGCTGTGTGAATGAGGACCTGTAGCAGCGCGCAGTCTCTTACGGCTGGTGCACGGAATGAGAAAGCGACTGTGCTTTGTGTGAAGTGCGGGGATAAGGATAAGCAAAGTGGCAGAAAGCCAGGCCAATAAATCTGATATAAAACGCATTTGTCTGCAGTTTATAGGCGCTTCTTTTGCGAAATAATGGAAGAAAGTGTGCGCTAGTGTCGTCTGGGTTATGGCGGCCGTGTTTATGCCCCTGGCTCGCTCACTGCTCTCGCTAGATTTCATTATATATGAGGCCAATTTGTAGGCCTGCGATGGAGTTAGGCAACAGGGTAATAATATTATACCACAATATTTACATTACAAGACATTTTTATGATACACAAAAAATATATATATATATATATATATATCTTGCAGTCAAAATGCATCAGTATGTACAGAACCCTCTACGGTAGAGTTACCCTCAGGAAACAAACCCAATTTTTTATTATTACACCTTTCCATACCATTACATACCTTATTTATATATGTATTTACTTATGCACATATTTATCTTTAATATAATGTTATACGGAATATCTAAGTCCAGTACAACATTGAGGTGTACAATCAGAGGGTCATAAATAAAAATATGTATATGTGTAAAAATATTGAATTTTTACTTTATTTCAGTAATTCAGTTCAAAATGTGAATCTCATATCGTCGCTGTCCTATGAAAAACACTTATCTCCATTTTTGTCAATTTTTAGGTTACTACATAATTTAAACAAATAAACTGTCCCTTACACTGTGCCAAAATTTCTTGATAAACAGACCAATAGAAACACTTTAAAATGACCTGAAATAAACTCTTTTTACCTTGACTTCCATTGAAAGTTTACAAGGTTTTTTCTCTCTCCTGTAAAGTTGCTGTTTTGGAGATAAGTGTTTTTCATTGGACAGCGACGATATACAGTATTATAGATGTAAATGTATTGCACACAGAGTGATCTATTTTAAGTGTTTATTTATTTTATGATGATTATGATGATTATGGCTTACAGCCAATGAAAACCCCAAAATCAGTGTCAGAAATCAGAAAATTTGAATATTATATAAGACCAATTGGTATTTTTGGCAGTGTGGGCAGTGTGCCAAGTCCTGCTAAAAAATGAAATCCGCGTCTCCATAGAAGTTGTCAGGTGTTGCCGGTGTTGATCCACTGTGTTATATCAAGTCCAAAGTCAGTCAGTTTTCCCGGAAAATCGCTTCCCTCTGCTGACAACTTCTAATAGAGCTGCAGATTTCATTTTCCAGCAGGACTTGGCACACTGCCCACACTGCCGCCAATTGATCTTATATAATATTTGAATTCTCTAGGACAAAAAATATAATTCATGTCATAGAGGGTTAAAAAAACAGTAAAAAAAAAAAACTATCCTATATTTAGTACAGTAATTTATACTTAAAATGTTCAGTCCCAAATCTAAACTGGACTAAATACACTGTCTGAAATAACATGTGCAGGTAGGTCAATGTTCTTTAAGCTCTGGTGAAATTCCTGATATTTTTTTTACATTGAATCAGTTTCTCTGATTTTGCTATTTATAGGTTTATGTTTGAGTAAAATTAACATTGTCGTTTTATTCTATAAACTACAGAAAACATCTCTTCCAAATTTCCTATAAAAATATTGTCATTTAGAGCATTTATTAGCAGCAAATAAGAAATGGCTGAAATAACAAAAAAAAAAGATGCAGAGCTTTCAGACCTCAAGTAATGCAAAGAAAACAAGTTCATATTTGTAAAGTTTTAAGAGTTCAGAAATCAATATTTGGTGGAATAACCCTCGGTTTTAATCAGAGTTTTCATGCATCTTGGTGTTCTCCTCCACCAGTCTTACACACTGCTTTTGCATAACTTTATGCCTTCACTCCTGGTGCAAAAAAAAATAAAAAATCAAGCAGTTCAGCTTGGTTTGATGGCTTGTGATCATCCTCTTGATTATATTTGAGAGGTTTTCAGTTTGGTAAAATCAGACACTCATCATTTTTTTATAGTGGTCTCTTTTTTTTCAGAGCTGTATATATGAATGTTGGTACTTTATATCATTATTAGCTTCCTGTCATAAGAGACATGGCATAAGTCATAAAAACACAATACTAGTTCCTAAAAGTAGTTCTAGTTCCTTCTTATGTGTTGCGTCACTTTAACCCGTGTGAAGTAACGTCTTGTCTCGGTTCCTGTAAATGATAAACAACAATCACTCCAGGATCTCACAGTCGCTCAGACTGACTATTGTGTCGTGTAAAGAGCACAATCACGGCACAGGAAACGTGCAGATTGCAGTTATTAGCTGCCTTTGGCACTGTTGCTCCATGCCCTGGTAATCTCTACTGATGAGAGACATAGGCTTTATTACCAGCGCTCCACCCCAGACACTCTGACAGTCATAAACGGCAGATGGTTGCTTATCTACGCGTGGAATTGGATTGTTTATTTATGGGTCAAGGCATAACATCTCATTGTCGGGGAGCGTGAAGAGGCTGGAAAATATGCGGCAAAAAAAGTTCTGTAATAGCGCAGATTTAGCGCAGTGTGTTTGTGCCTCGCAAATGTGTCGTGACCAATGAGAGAATGTCTGTGTTTATGTGTCTGTGTGAAGCTTCTTAATCTGATGGAAGTGTTTGAGGGCTCTTGTCGTTCATGTTAACAGCGTTTCGCTTTTTCCCACAGCGATGAAGTCTGGAGGAACTCAGCTCAAACTCATCATGACCTTCCAGAACTACGCACAGGCGCTCTTCAAGCCCATGAAGTAAGTGGAATCCCTGATTTATCGTCCATAACACAAGAAGATTAGGGGGATCTCGGGTGCCCCCAACATACGAGAAGCACAAAGTGCACAAAACGCACCATAATCCTGCTTTATATGCACTTCAGAGCAAAGAACCCCAAACCCTGAAACCCTGAAAAGCTTAATCCTGAGCTTATCCACAACTCTGAGTCCTTTACTGAGATAAGTACACACCTATTGTGAATACGAGGGATGCACTGAATATTTCAACCTGAAAATATAACTGAAAAGAGTCATATACAGTACCTGTTAAAAGTTTGGACACACCTCCTCATTCTCATTTTCGTTTTTCTTAATTTCTTTATTTAATGTGTTTATTTCCTAAATTATAGATTCATATCAAATACATTAAACAGTTAAGATACTCATATGGAATTACCTAGTAAATAGAAGAAAAAAAAAGTGTTGGTCAGTGCACACAGTAGTGCTGCCACTATGTTCAGGAGATCACTGGTTCGAATCCAGGTCATGCAGCTTGCCCTCAGCTGCCGGAGCCCTGACAGATCACACTTGGCCTTGTTCTCTCTGGGTGGGTAGAGTAGATGGAGCTCTTTCAACTCATCACTCCAAAGGGTGATGTCGATCAGCACGGGGCATCTGTGAGCTGATGTATCAGAACCAAGTCTGATGGCTGACTAGCTTCACATGTGTCGGAGGAGGCATGTGCTAGTCTTCAACCTCCTGGTGTCGTGGCATCACTAGTGATATAGGGGATATACAGCTGAGAAGCATCTGAATAGGTTCTTTATTGATAAACACGTTACATTCAAACCCAACAAAAAAAAAAAAACAAGCAGTTCCAGCTCTTCTCAGATCTTTCTTTCCCACATTGAAAAATATCTTCTTGCTTCTGGCACCAGCAGCAGCAGCAGCAGCAGCAGTGCGTGTGTTTGAGCCCGGCTCGCCGTGTTTAGATGTGCCGGAGCGTCCGTATGATCGTTCCTGGTGGGTAATGATCAGTCTGTTTTTAATTAACATCGCCGGGCCTACATGTTAATTAAAATGAGAGAGGAGCCGCCAGGAGCTCTCGGGGAGGATGCCAGCGGAAGCAGAAGCAGCGCATAAAAAAAAAATTAAAATCCTCACTGAATGAGTGAGTCAGTCCGCACCACTCCCACGGATCAGAACGAGCTGCCACCTCGCTCGCCCGTGATCAAATAATCGCTCGGAGATGCTTGATTTCCTCTCTGACTGCCTTTTCCGTATTTCATTGCACCTCATCGCGGCACTGGACCATCAAAGCTGCGTTTTCAGATGTTATACTGAGGGGTAGATAACTGATAACTGTCGCGTTAACCAGTTCAGTTGGTACCACTTTAAAATAAGACTACCTTTATAAAGGGTTCATAAATGGTTTAGAATTAGTTTATTAATGGTTACTAATTAGGTTGTAAATGCCTTAAAAATCATTAATAATCAGTTATAACACATACGTAGAAAGGGCAACAATGACCTGTTGTTTGCCAAATAGTGAACCCACAGCCATCTATATTGTTTCCCTTTCTACGTATGTGTTATAACTGATTATTAATGATTTTTACAGCATTTACAACCTAATTAGTAACCATTAATAAACTTATTGTAAACCATTTATGAACCCTTTATAAAGCTAGTCTTATTTGAAAGTGGAACCGTTCAGTTCAGGGATGGGTTTTCCAAAAGCTTCGTAACACTAAGAAAACTTCGTTAACCCATACTTAAGATTGATCGTTAATTAAACCCGTGCATAACTAAAGTACTACGTAAACTCGCTTGCAGATTAACGCAGAGTTACCAGACCCAGTCGTTATTCTAAAAGAATTACTTTAAGGGAACTCTGCTTGCAGTTCAGCACCTCAAACACCAGGGGCCACCAATTTTGAGGGAGACAAATTATTATCATTATTTTCATGCTTGAATTATTATATTACATAGACTGTGTATAGCTGGACAGAGCATCGTCTCTCAAAAGTGAAGCCACCACAGGTCGGGCGCCCCCTGCTGTTCGGTTGCAGAAAGCTGTGTAACTCCACCCATCCCCATAGGTTTCAGTGGCAAAACAGAACAACTTTCAATCACGTTTTTTTTCTAATATACTGTAATTCCACCTCCATTATTTAAACGCAACAGCTAGTGTAACCTCTACTTATATTGTCATATTTTTATATCCTCACAGAATTCGTTTTTTAAAACTTTATTCAGCTCTATTCAAAAAGGTGTGGTTATTGTAAAAGGGCTGGGTTACACCTAGCCGGGGTGGGACCAATGACTGTATGGGTGGGACCATAGACTGTGTGAGCTCTGTGGAGGCAGCCCTCAGGGGCGGGGTTATTTAAATGAGTAGGCTGTCTCTCCGCAGTCTTTCTCCCTCCTCTGGACTCTACTGCGCAGACTCGGGTTTCAGGATCGCAAACATGGAGGAATATTTTGGCTTCATTTTTATTAAATGGATGGGAACGGCGACATGGCGTCCATCTTTTTTACAGTCTCTGTTATATTATATTATATTATAATATATTTTATCATATTATAATGCCAACTTTGTCTGTAGCTTGTATTCTAACTGAACATATTGGAATTGACCAATCAAAAACCCACAAATAAATCATTAAAATCCAGATTAGCAATGGTAGAGCTTTTGACATTAATGCTGCAAAGAATGCAATGAATATATAGACATATAGAAATATAGAGATAAAGGAGCAGACGTAATAACACATATGACTAAATTAATTAATAAACAAAATTAACTATATTAATCCTACAATCTATTTTAAAACAGTAAACAATCTATTAAAAAAAGTTTAGTGTTCTAACATAGATTAGATTTTTGATTATTTATTTAGACATATGTATCTTTAGGAGTATTTTATCAATGCCAAAGTGCATCCTCTTGTAATTTCAATTTCAGAATATATACATATATATAATGTTGTTGTTTACAACACATTTCTACGTTTTAAGGTGGTATAGTGAATAAATACTGCATATTGGAAACCCACCCAGTTCAGTTAAGATTCCAGTGCTCACATCAGCAGCATTCTACAGAGATATTCCAACTTTACTGCTGTAAATTACAAATCTTACAAACCCCGACAGAAGCACTAATAACAGAGCAGCCGTTACTTTTTATTATACGCTTTTGTACGCAGAAGTCCCAGAACTGAGGGATTTGTTTTCCTGGGTGAAATGTCAGTGAATTGCCATTCAAACCATTTCAGAACTAAAGCTAATCTCCTCACAAACAATCTGGAGACAGAGCTCACTAAAGCTGTACAGCTTAGATTCTGGAGAAAAAGAAAAGAAAAAAAGAAACGTTTTTGTCATTGCAATTGAACAGAAACAACCTTTCTTATGTTATCTTTCACTTGCCAATTTCTTTAAGTGCAAATTAGGAATGCGAGGGAACAATCAGACTCAGAGGTGCAATTTCTATTGTGAATTTACCTCAGCAGTGCCACTCTAATCATAAATATACCTCCATATATCATACTGTTACTTCAGCAGTGCTAATCTAATCATAAATTTACCTCAGCACCTCTATTCTAATTATACATTTACTTCAACAGTGCCACTCTAATCTAACATTTACCTCAGCAGTGCCATTCTACTCATAAATAGGCCTCCACTGTACTATTCCTATCAAACATTTATTTAGCAGTGCTATTCCAATCATACATTTACCTCAGCAATGCGTTTCTATTTATACATTTACCTCAGCAGAGCCATTTTAATAATACATTTACCTCAGCAGTGCCATTCTACTCATAAATAGGCCTCCACTGTACTATTCCTATCATACATTGATTTAGCAGTGCTATTCGAATCATACATTTACCTCAGCAGTGCATTTCTATTTATACATTTACCTCAGCAGTTCCATTCTAATCATATATTTAGTTCAACATTTCTGTTCCAATCATACACTTACTTCAGCACTGCTATTCTAATCATAAAAGTACCTCATTAGTGCTATCCTAATCATAAGTACACTTCAGCTTCAGTACTATTCTAATCGAAAATCGAAGTCAGCAGTTCTATTCTAATCATATATTTAGTTCAGCACTTCTATTCTAATCGTACATTTACTTCAGCACTGCTATTCTAATCATAAAAGTACCTCATTAGGGCTATCCTAATCATAAGTATATTTCAGCTTTAGTACTATTCTAGTCAGCAGTGCCTTTCTAATCATATATTGACCTATTTTAATCATAAATGGTCCTCAGCAGCGCCATTCTAAACATAGTTTTACCTCATTAGTGCTGTTCTAATCATAAATTTACCTCGGCTGTACTATTCTTATAGTAAATTTAAGTCAGCAGCGCTATTCTAATCATAGATTTACCTCAGTAAACACTGCACTACAATTGAAAATTAATCAGTCATTATTCTGTCTTTTTATTGATTCTCAAGCTACTCATACAGGCCCCACGTGGCAATGTTGTATGGGTTAAACCCCGTCACCCCAACCCAAAAAGAAAAAATCAAATCAAATAATGACACACCCAAACACACACATACAAAAATAGACTTGTTTTCACAACAAACAGTGGACTTATAAAAGTTGACCTTCAGGTTCATCCCCCATCTGACAGGAAGTCCACATTCCTCTTTTCTGTCTCATGTCTCCGTGTCTCTTGTCTATGCAGTCTGATATGGAATACAATAAAGTGAAAGCTCAATACTATAAAAGTAAACATCAGTGAAAATTCACATCACAGTCTCTTTGAATTCAGTACCAATAAGTCATGTTCATTCCATTTGGGAAATGTGTGCGCTCGTATCCGTACCACATGCCTCCAGGCGCTGCGTTCTGATCTCCCACCTATGAGAACCTCGAGCAGCGCAGCTCTGCACCTGCAAATTCAAAACACGTTCAGTGAACTCGTAGCGCCATGCTATTCGCATCTGCCTGAGGCCATTTTTTACCCTTAGCCTGGAGTGCTAAAGCTAATATTGTTATTGCACATGGTTTAGGAGGGTGTATGTGGCAGATTCTTATCAAAGTTTGCCTCTGAGCAGATAAACCACTGCAAGGCTTTAATATAGTTGGCCAAAAAAAGGAAAATTTCCCATAATTACTAGGAGCGTCTCGATTCTCTAAATCCTCGATTCGATTTTATTTCCGTTTTTTGGGTCACGATTCGATCCGTTTCGATTCGATTCTTGATTTTATTTTATTTATTTTTTTACAGCAGAGAGGCCTTTGCCAGTTTTAGATTAGTCTATAGTCAGTCATTGGTTTAATTCATCATCATTTACAATATCTTATTTCAAAAGGTGGGCTTGATATAAGTGATGCAAAGTGATACAAGTGATCTGTAATACACCACATTAGGCACTAATGGTCAAATTTAAATAATTTAATTAAGCTATATATGTAATGCCTACTGCTTTTTCTGGTAGCAGCAGTGTGCGCTATTAAAACAGCAATGTGCAACATAACAAAATAAATAATAAAAAAATACAGGAACAGTCATGTACAAAATAATAGAACAATTAGAGCCTTAATAAACTGAACTCTATCCTACTATAACAGTTAAACATGAAAAATCATGAAAGACTTGGTCCCTGAGAATGACAAGTTTTTCATGATATATTATTAACTTTATCTGAGAGAAAGATGCTCCTTAAGGTACCAAAACTATTAACATATTTGAGGCTAGACAAAACAACTGCTATTTTTATATTTTTAAGTTTTTCTTTAAGAAGATGAGAATGTCCACATTCTCTGGAGAAAGGGCTGCTGTTTGAGCAGTCACAATGTCCGCGGCGTCGGCTACAGTGTGCTGCGTCGATGATCTTTTTGACTTCTAGGCTCGAGACCATGACATAATTTTCGATTACAATAAAATGACACCTCTAATATTTCATGTATAAACTAATATGTTTATTTATTTTGTATTTATAGTTTTTCTTGCATTTTTTGCTTGTTAATTTGGAATTTGTGCTTGTTTATCTGCAAGGAAGTGAGTGTAAAGAAGTTACCATTCCATCAATTTGAAATTAAGGGACGTTGTATACAGCATCATATACAGCATACAGCAACAAATATGTTTATTTTTTCTCAAACATATACCTATAAATAGCTAAATCAGAGAAACTGATTCAGAAATTGAAGTGGTCTCTTAATTTTTTTTAGAGCTGTAGGTAGATACATAAACACATATAATATTAAGTGTGAATGCCTTTGATATATGTGATATTGCCAATGCTGAGAATACATAACATAAAGTTCTGTAGGTTTATGATCAAATCATTAATATAATATTATTATTAAGTGAAGAAATTAAACTGTAAGAAGGAGCAATAAATGGAAATACATTGGCATGGCAAAAGTCATGGGATAGCAGTATGTAAATTGATTAAAAAGTGTTTCCTCAGAGAATGTTATGTATCATTAGAATTTAAGCCTTTGAGTATTGTAATATTACATTTTTGGTGTATCCCATTTTATCAGTAAGGAATTTGATCACATAGGCCCAAACTAGACCCACAGGGAGTTCATATACCTCTGAAGCTATAGAGCCTGAGGGATAACAGTCCCTGTTTTAAGGCCAATGAAGTGCTGAGCGGCTGTCAGTCGGCGAGGGCGTGTTCGGTGAGGTGCAGTAGCGGCGCAGTCTGCAGCACTTTAATCAAACGTGTGATACTAAATTACACGTCTGAGCTTTAAGCTGACTCCTTCTCAGAGCTGAGCTTATAATCGAGTCTGAGAATGCAATCACGCTCAGCCCGGGACGCACCAGAGACAAAAAAAACCCTCTGTCTCAGGTTACATGTTGCAGATTCACACAGGGAGAGCGGACCCTGGATAAAAAAAGCAGAACAGACGCGGTGAAACGAGGACATGAAAGCAATTATAACAGCAGAGCTGCTGCTTTTCCGGTCTTATCAGCCCGCTGCTGCTCATACGGCTCAGTAATATGCATTTATTTCTATGTTTAGCGAGCTTTTAATGGAAACGGCAGCTTGTCGCATACATATAACACATTCTCTTCCAAGAAGTCAGAAGGAAAACAGTAATTAAATATGATTAAATAGGATTAAATGTGATTTCGGACCAACACGCAAATATATTTTCTTTCCGTGTTGAATCATATCACGCGTCATTAAGTTATTGCACCTTCTAGGTGTGAAGTAAACAGTGTTTATGAAGTAAACACTTTCTGCCAGCCAGCACAATCTGGCAGAGCACTGGTTTTGGCTCTGCAGTAACTGTGTTATATAATGCTATGAATAAAATATGGACAGCCATGACCGGTTTAATTAGTGTGCAGTAGGGTTGGGCAGTCAGACTGATAGTGTATATTGTCCCAGATATTTTAATAGCATTCATGCTACTTATTTTCTGCTAATATAATATAATAATAATGTAATTACAGGAAAAAGGAAAAAAATAATGTTTAATTAAAGTGGCAAGCCATATTATTTTGTTTCCAAACTGAAAGCAGAAGCATTTCTGAGTGGAGAAGGGATTAAAATATATTGTGTTTGATGGTAGCAGTGTGCTAAATTGATCATCCCTGCTATACCTTATATATTAATTCTAAAACCTGGGGTGTCATGTCACTTCTTTTGGCCATGTTACGCATCTTTACATATTTACGTCACACGTACATCTTCTAAAAGAGGATCCGGCTCAGTTTTACTGAACGCGAGTGTCTGGTGGAGCATTGGAGACTTCAGAAGGAGAAACTCAAGAGCTCAGTAGCTCATTCACTCATAGAAAAACTAAGAAATGAAGGAGTGAAGTTTCTGACTGAGCTCTCTCTCTCTCTCTCTCTCTCTCTCTCTCTCTCTCTTTCTCCCTGACTGAACATAACCTGGAATCAGATTCATCCGCTCTGAAAGGAGACCGCATCACACGCACCCAGTTTGAAATGATTCTTCTGCATGCTCGGTGCATTTACCCATTCTTACCAGAGAGGGCCCTAAATCCCAAAACTTACAGACATCAGCTTTGATAGTAGTTTGGGAGGTGTATGCTTTTTGGATATTCATGATGCTTGACAAACATGTGGTACCATGTGACAAAGAAAGAAAGAAAGAAAGAAAGGCATGCTGTTCCCCCACCAGTAAACAAGTGTTATAGTAGTTTCCCACTTAACTAAACTCTTTAATTAACTGACTGAGAACTCTCCTCAGTTCTGCTGGCTGGGTAATAATGTCTGGTAGTAATGGCATCTTGAGGGCACCAGATGGTGCTCTGAAAACTGTGGTCGAAACAGACATTTGGAACTTGGGAACTTTAGAACTTGACCAGGATAAAAATGTAAACATATTGCCCACTACTAGAATATACAGCGGATCTGATGGTCATACTATTAAGTGATGATGAAAAAAAAGTTATTTTAACAGCAAAAATGGAAACCAATCAGGGTCCTGTGAAATAGAGATATGAACCTATGACAAATATGTATAGTACAGAGTTTCTTACAAATAAAGGTGTTTTAATTGTTTCTTTAAATTATGCCATAGAAGAACCACTATTGATTATATAAATCATAAATCAGATTCATATGGTAATCTTAGGACCTTCTTCCCGGTCACAAGACTCAAGACAAGATGCTAATCTTGTCTTAATAGCATCTCTATGTATCTATGTGTGGCTTATTCTTAAAAAAATGGAAAAAAAGAAATATCATAGGTCAATCATTGAGTTTATTGAATGTATTAATTTCTCTCTATTTCATTTTCTTACTCACAGTGTGAACATGAAGATATCTTAAATATAGACCTGCTGAGTCTATCTGCATCACAGTCAGCATTAATGTAAACCACTTGACCTTTGCTTCTTGATGATTGGTTTAACTTTGCTCCAATCTAAATTCAACCAATCAGATCATTCTGCATTCAGATCATCAGCTCTGACAGATTATTATAGAATTCTAGGAGATTAAATGTTTGTTTTATATCACCATAGGCTCCAGTGTAGGACTGTTATGATTTTTTTTTTTTGGCCCCACCTGTTGGAAATATGTTGTGCAGTCTATTCTCATGCAGTCAGTCACGCAGAAAGTGCTTATTCTTATTGTTTATTTGTGCTACAATAGTGTCTAATATGTTGCATGTGCAAAAATGCAATTCTCAGTGCCAGGCCTTTACAATGGTTACTTTATTGAAGTCTGTCCCCATCTACTTGTCTTAGGTTAGCTGGTACGCTTACTGTCCCTTGTCTCACTGCTAAACCATTGCCACTTTTGAAGCTCCACAGTTGACAGACGTGGTGATCCGCCAACCAACCCACCAACAAGTTGATTCCTTTAGGGGTTTTTTTTCCACTAGCACTACAATGACCCTCCACTTCTTACAATATTAACAAAAAGTTAACTAGCTCTATTCTAAGGGGTGTGACTTAAGCTGTAAGCAATAAAAAAAACCCTGTATTTTTCCATATTTCAATCAGCTGGTGGTCACTTTATGAACTCACTCCTTACTAACTTTAATCCCATCCTGTGTGCTATTTTTATCACTCCCAGGATTGTTGGATACTTTGTATATTCTTTCATTCAGCTTAGTAAAGCTCTTCATAGACAGTTAAAAAGGTGCAATTTAACACTTAAAACTTCACATCAAGCCCAATGTGATGAGCTCTGTAAACGTGAGCAGATAAAGAGGAAAGAAAAATGGATTTTCTGAGCGTCTATTAAAAAAAAGAGTTGCCATATTTATTTTATCCAGTGTGAATCAGCGATGCAGACAGTGTGACAGTGTTATAAAAAAATCATAAACAGCATTCAGCAAGCCTTTCTTTCTGAAGGTATTTCAGATGGATATAAGTTTGATGAGCTGTTTCAGCTCGGAGCTCTTAGCATCTCCCTTTGTGAAATAAAGAAGCACAGATATCAAACAAGTCTTGGCTGATCGATTGTGGCTGGTGAGGGATATCAGGCTATTTCTGGAATGCCTTGTAGAGTCATTGACAAAAAATAACTCGCAGTGAGGGAGTTGCTGGAATGGAATGGAACTTCATAATTGTAAATACGAGGATAAATGTATTGGGGAAAACAATTGTGTAATTGAAAGGAGGCTTTAGTACCCTGATGGCCACTTCTAGACCTGGATACAAGATGAGATATGGTTGGGCATGGAGGTATACAGGTTCCTTATGGCATCATGAGGCATATTTCCCCCCGTAGATGTTGCAGCTGGGATTGTAGATCCTGTTCTACACTTATAGGCTGCTAAAGCTGGTGTCCCAGCTGATTCCATGAATGCTCCTTGATTTTTAATAATCTGGTGATCAGGCAGGTATGAAAAAGTACTGGAAAATGCCAGGCAGGCATATATAGCAGTTTACAATCTCTCATCAAGAGGTACACTACCTAAATGTAGCATCTAAAAGCATTTTTTTAAAGGGCACCTAGATAAGCACTTTTTATGCCCTCTTGTGGTCAGACTAAGTGTCTAATCAGACTGCAATTGTAATCAGTTCATTGTGCATTGTGTTTTTATCGATTATATGTAAAAAAATATATAAAAAATGTTAGATATGATGTTTTTTCATATGACAGCAGTGATGTACTCAGTCGGGTGTATACAAACAGTTGAGTAGTGCTGAACGTCGGGGTGCATTAGGAGCAGTGCTGTGGTTGCGGTCATGTGCTGTGTTCACACTGCAGGGAGCCGAGCGATGCTTTATTGTGATGGATGAACAGAGTCTACAGGTACTCCTGGTTCCCAAGCTTTTCCTCCATCCCTCTCTCTCTCTCTCTCTCTTTCACTTACTCTCTCTCTTTCTGTGTATATGGCTCGTCCGCTCTTTAGTTGTTTAAAGGCCAGAGTAATTCCTGGAATCCAGGCTGAAATTGCAGTGCTCTCTCTCTCTTTCTCTCGCTCACTCCCTCTCTCCCTCTCTTTCGCGCTGCTCCTGTGCAGCCGCACAGTGCATCAAAGCCTCTTTTGATGTGCTGCTGCTGCTTTGAGCTAGATGCAAATCTGTCTGCAGGCATGTAGAGGGGAAACAACTCTAACGCCTGCTGCTGCAGAGGGACACTGAGAGAGAGAGAGAGAGAGAGAGAGAGAGAGAGAGAGATTGAAAGTTAAGACAGAGAGCGACAGGCAGAGAGAGGCAGGCCGAGAAAAACAGAGAGAGAACGCAACATTTAATGTGAGGGAGAGAGAAGAGAGAGAGTTACAGGGAGAGACAGAAAGAGAGAGAGAGATCACCTCTCACTGTGAGGAAGGATAGAGATAGAGAGAGAACGAGTAAGCACCACTCACTGTGAAGAAGGGGAGAGATGGATAGAGAGAGAGACAGAGAGAGAGAGATAGCACCTCTCACTGTGAGTAAGCAGAGAGAGTGAGAGATTTCCACTTACTATGAGGAAGGAGAGAGAGAAAGAGAGCTCACCTCTTACTGTGAGTAAGCAGAGAGAGAGAAAGCACGGCAGAGAGAAAGAGAGCGAGAGAGAAAGAGCACCATGAAGAAGGAAGGAGAGAAAGATAGAGAGAGAAAGAGAGATAGGCAGAGAAAATAAAGTGAGACAAAGAAACACCTGAAAAAGGAAGAGATGAAGAAATGGAGAGAGTGAGAGAACACTGTTTACTATGAAGGAAGACTGAGAGAGATGGAGTGAGAGAAGGAGAGAGTGAGAGAGAGGGAGAGAGAGATAGTGACTCCATCCTGTATCCACACCTATATTCTACACTCACGTTCAGCCGGCTAGTTCCCTCCTCTTTTTGTCCTTCTTTTTTTAGCTTTGTCTCACTCTCCCTCATTCTTTTTCTACCATTCTGGCTCTCTCTCTCTCTCTCTCTCTCTCTCTCTCGCTCCCTTTTCGTCTCCCTCACTCTATATATCTCGCTCACGGTCTGTGTGGGAATAAAAGTGTTTTACTTCCTCTCCCTCTCCATTTAAAGGTCTGATGGTGGGATACCCCATACCATCAGAGTGAGGGAGTGTGAGAGTGAGAGAGAAAGTGTGTGAGAGAGAGAGTGAGTGAGTGAAAGAGAGAGAGAGAAAGAGAGAGAGTGAGTGAGTGCTAGCCAGAGCAGAAGGCTGCTCACTGAAGGATTTAATTATTCCTCACATCCAACATTGCTGAGTCCACAGGTATATTGTGAATAGGAGGCTTTTGGGAATGCCCAATTCATAGGTTTGACCATATGAAGGGTCCTGTAAAATCTGTTTCATTAGCTTATTTTTTATAGTATTTCCATATAAAAAAATTAGCATCATCAATCAACTACAATTATATAGACAACAGCAAAAAGGCAGTGAAATGTATTTTACTAAAATGTATTCATTTATACATCTACAGGAGAGGTGGGATAATACAGTATATCGATATTGTGATACATGATATCAATTTGATCGTATCGTATTATATCATATTGATATATAGCATCAAATGTGGATATTTTTATTGAAACCTAGGTTCTCCATACTCCCTAAAACTTGGCCCCAATTTGAATTACTTGAGTAAATTTAAGTTACGAGTTACTGCTTCATTACTTCACATGGTGGTGCTAATCAAATGACTCAGGTAAACCTATAATAAAGAATCATGGTGAATTGCTAGTGTCAAACTGACACCAATAATCCATAATGCATAGTTTTAAAGCATTGTTGTGCGATACAGTATATGGAGTATAATAACACAGTTACGTGTTGACACTGCAACGTGATTGGCTGAGAGGTGTTCTACGAGTGCCGTTATCAGCTGGTAATGCACTGTAACTGAAGCTCTTCGTGTATTACTCCACCACATACAGGTAAACTAGCAATGATGCAGCGATTACAAGCCAAACAGCGCAGCTACAAACAGAGCAGCAATGGCGGAGTGTTTATAACCAAACAGATCATATTTTCTCGTCCTCTTTAACTTAAAATCTTTCAATAAACAGCGATAATGGAACTGTGGTATAATCGCATTAATAATACACTCGTGGTTCGTGTTATAACGTGTAATATTGGCACCGCAGCCGAGTGCCGTAGATCAGCACCACAGTGCCAGTATTACACATTATAGCACTGCCTTTCATGTACTGTATTATTGCTTAATCGCAAAATCAAGCAATATCATGACTCCTAAGTGAGGATAGAAGTATCCCTCATATCTTTGGTTTGCAGCATTTGAGAGCATTGTGCAGTTGTGCAGAGGTAGAGATGGTATACATTAAAAAAAACTCTATTTGAGTAAGAACTACTTAACTAAGTTAAGAAAAAAAATGACTTCAAGAACTGAAGGTCAGTCAGTCTGAACATTTTCAAGAACTTTGAAAGTATCCTTAAGTGCAATCTCAAAGGCCATCAAAAATGTTATGATGAAACTGGCTCTCATCAGGACCAGCCCCAGGAAAGCAAGAGTTACCGCTGTTGCACAGGATAAGTTATAGGGGTGTGCCATATCGTATCGTATGTGATAATATCGCCAAAAATGTTGAATATCGTGAACGATATTATGCCCTGAAATATTGTGCCATATCACTCACCCCTAATTAACATATCAGGGTACTATTTTTTTTTATTGTTTTTAGTAAAACAAAAATTCACACTGTTCTCATTTCCCATTATATATCTACTAGAGACAGATTATATCTGTTCAGTATCATTTAATGTACTTTAATCCTGGATGTATGGAGATATTTGGAGTGCATTATTAGTATCATGACATTCTGGATCATTGACCTCTATTATAAATCTGATAAAATTATTTTTTTTAAATATCTCAGTTAGCCATATCATATCGCATGCAATACAATAATACAATAATACAATTCAAAATATTTTTTCTAATTCAGTGTTTTGTCATGTCGTTAAAAGTATCGTTATTGTGAGAATACCATGAAATATCGTGATATAATTTTAGAGCCATATCGCCCACCCCTAATAAGTTATTTAGAGTTACCAGCTTCAGAAAATGCTATATGTGAGCCAACTAAATGCTTTACAGAGTATTTTGGTTTGTTTAACACTTTTAATTTACTACATGATTTTCCTTATGTGTTTCTTCAAAGTCTGGATGACTTCAGTATTCATATATATTTAAATTAAAATGTATTAAAAAAATAAAAACGTAGAATGAGAAGGTGTGTCCAATCTTTTGACTGGTGACAGTCATATTATTAATTGATATTTAATTCTACCTCGTTTTCCCCTCAATTCCCATTCATAAGACCTCTACCTGTTATCAGTTAGGAGGGACCATAGACTGTGTATAGCTGGACAGAGCATCGTCTCTCAAAAGTGAAGAAACCACAGGTCGGGCTCCCCCTGCTGTTCCGTTTCAGAAAGCTGTGAAACCCCACCCATCCCCATAGGTTTCAATGGCAAAACAGACAACTTTCAATCACGTTTTTTTTCTAATATACTGTAATTTTACCTCCGTTATTTAAATGCAACAGCTAGTGTAGCCTCTGCTTATATTGTCAAATTTTTATATCCCCACAGAATTTGTTTTTTAAAACGTTATTCAGCTCTATTCAAAAAAGTTGTGGTTATTGTAAAAGGGCTGGTTATGGGCGGGACCAATAACAGACCGTTCCGCTCTGCAGCCTGTGACCTCGAGGCATCCCTCAGGGGCGGGGTTATTTAAATGAGTAGTTATTTAAATGGGCTGTCGCTCCACAGTCTTTCTCTCTCCTCTGGTCTCTACTGCACAGACTCGGGTATCAGGATCGGCAACATGGTGGAAGATTTTGGCTTCATTTCCATTGAATGAATAATAACGGCGACACGGCATCCATCTTTTTTTACAGTCTCTGGGAGGGACCAGCTGAAGATCAGCACACACCATGCCCCCTTTGATACAAGCAAAGCCACCGCATCTTTTTTTAAAACTTTTGCTGATGCAGCATTGTGCATGCACTTAACTCGTGTGTGTGTGTGTGTGTGCGTATATATATATATATATTTGTGATGCTGTGTGGACCTAACTCTGGCAGAGTTCCGTTACTCATGAGCTGAAGAGCTTGGATGATGCTCAGCGCCTCAACTCAGCTGCCAAGCTAATTGGACGTGTCTCTACAGAGACCAGAAAAAAAAATCCCTCTGTTCATATGCAGCAGAAAGTCTCAAGCATCCTTAAGCACATCCAGCCAAGTTTCAGCTTCTCCCTGCTTTGATCTGGGTGAGTTTTTTTTTTTTTTTCTAAACCCTGGGTTTGAATGACTGCGCCGCTACCAGAAATTAGGCCTTTCATTCGATCCGTCACAATAGCTGGAGTGAGTGTTCTTCCCTCAAGCTGCAGATTCAGATCCACAATCAGGATTTATGGACTGGGGTTTTCTGCATGTGCTTTTGCAATTGTGTTCGGTTGCGCACTCTAGTAGTTTACTGCTGATTACACTTGACACACATTAATTTCCTGTAGTCATTCACATACAGTACGTTAGGGGTAGAGCAATTTTGTTTCAATCGTATCGTATCAATGATTTTATTTTTTAAAAATTGGATTCTTAAAATTTTATATCTAATTTTTATCCCATTTTGTCCCCAATTTACAAGACCAAGTAGCCAACCCACTCATTAGGACTCCCCCCTATCACTAGTGATGCCCCAACACAAGAAGGGTAAAGACTAGCACATGACTAGCCTCCTCTAATACATGTGAAGTCACCCACCACCTCTTTTTAAACTGTGCACTTGTAGGAAAGTGCAGCGATTTAGTTCTGATACATCAGCTCACAGGTGCCTTGTGCTGATCGACATCACCCTTTAGAGAGCATCATCTACCCACTCAGAAAGAACAAGGCCAATTGTTCTCTCTCAGATCTCCAGCAGCTGATTGCAAGCTACATGAACGGGATTCAAACCGGTAATTTCCCGATCATATGGGAAGCGGTATTTGCTATTTGCTTTCTCAGGAGCATTTTATCCTCTTAAGTAACACAAATGGCGTGAAGTATCATAGAGAATATTGAGCCAGTATTTAAAATCGCTATTTTGTTACGTATTATGTATATTGTGCGGCAGAAAAGATACAGTATAAGCATGCAAAATATTGTCATCGGCCCATAGTTCCCACATCGGTGCATCCCTAAGAACAATAAATGATTAACATTATATATATATATATATATATATATATATATATATATATATATAGTGTTATATTATAGTGCACTATAATGTGCATTCAGAAAAGTGATGTCCTATTAGAGTGCCTGTATAGAAAACTAAAGGTGATCTGGCATTGTTTAAAACTGAATTGTGACACGTTATAAAAAACATTACAAAACATTCTAAAGGTTGTAAAACCTTCTATAATGGATTCCCAGTATACAGCTCTGGTAAAAAAAAAAAAAAATAAGAGACCACTTAACGATGATGTTTTTCCTTGATTTTACCAAATTTTACCTCTGGAATATAATCAAAATGAAGATGGATGATCATAAGCCAGCAAACCAAGCTGAACTGCTTGAATTCTTGCATCAGGAGTGAAGGCATAAAGTTATCCAAAAGCAGTGTGTAAGACTGGTGGAGAAGAACATGCCAAGATACATAAAAACTGTGATTAAAAACCACAAGGGTTATTCTATCAAAATATTGATTTCTGAACTCTTTAAAAATATATAAATATGAACTTGTTTTTATTTGCATTATTTGAGGTCTTTTTTTGGTTATTTCAGCCATTTCTCATTTTCTGCAAATAAATGCTCTAAATGACAATTTTTTTTTTTTTTTTTGGAGTTTGGGAAAAATATTGTCTGTAGTTTATAGAATAAAACAACAATGTTCATTTTACTCAAACATAAACCTATAAATAGCAAAATCAGGAAAACTGATCCAGAAACTCTCTTAAAAAAATCCAGAGCTGTATATAGAAATATACTATTTTTTAAATACTATTTAATATTTTTCCTGGCTGTTTTTACTGTGTCTATTCAGTTTTTAAAAGATTTACAATCATGTTACTATCAAATTACTTTAGTAAATACTATTATCCAATTAAAACACTTAAACACTTAAACACTGCACAGTTTAAGCTCAATATTAGTACTAAACAAACACTGTTTCCCTTGTAAAAAAGCAGACAGTAACTCCTGCAGCTTCAGTTGAGACTCTGCAGCAGGGGCTGAAGATAGCAACACCTCCATGAGCTGTACTGTAGCTGACAGTGTGTCAGTGCTCGCTTCTTGAAAGGAGCTGGACTGTAGCCCACTTGCCGTTTTTACACAGAGCCTCTTGCTCTTTTTCCTGCAGGCCGCCTCCGTGCCACACGCAAATTTCTGCAGGCTAGCTGGAGCCCAGGAATCGGCGAACTCCGTGTACGGAATCAATCTTACGATGCTAACGCCTGGAGTGGAGGGGTTATGAAACACGAGATCTCATGTCCTAATGCTGACTGGATGTGAAAACTTGCATGTGTTTCCAGGCTAGGTCATTTTGTTGATGCACGTTTGGAATGTGACTGCTAGCAGAGGCTTTATAGCATCTCAACTAAGCCATAACACTTTTTATTTGCATTTTTTATGATTAGTTGGTTGGATCTGATGGATTGAACTCTTAGAGGTTAAGCTGCAAAATTGGCATTTTGGCTACATTCACACAGCAGACAGGGAAGCTAAAATCTGATTTCCCACCATATCTGACATTTTTTTTAAATGGCTGTTCACATTGTCTTTTAGATTTTTTTTTTATTTCATGTGGTATTTTTACATCTGAAGGTTTGGACCAAGTGTCCAAACCAAAGATTGCGTCCCAACCATACATTGCTATCTAGTGTCATTATCATCATCATCTACATAGTCTCTATGTTTCTACACTTATCATTGATTAGTTTTTTTACATTACATTTGGCAGACGCTTTTGTCCAAAGCGACTTACAATAGTCAAGTACAAGGTAATAGAAGTTTAAAGGTAAAAACATCTTTAGACAGGGCCTAAAGGAGGTCGAAGAGAAATAATGGGATAGAGGAGTGAAGGAGGGGAAGAAGGAAATGAGGTTAGAAGTTGTTAGTATGTTAAAGGTGTTAGGAGAGTAGGTGCTCTTTGAAGAGCTCTGTTTTCAGGAGTTTATTAAAGATAGTGAGAGATTCTCCTGATCTGGTAGTAGAAGGTAGTTAGTTAGAGGTGTTAGGAGAGTAAGTGCTCTTTAAAGAGCTCTGTTTTCAGGAGTTTATTAAAGATAGTGAGAGATTCTCCTGATCTGGTAGTAGAAGGTAGTTTGTTCCACCATTGGGGAACTCTGTATGAGAACAGTCTGGATTGCTTTGTGTGAATGTTTGTTTGGTAAAGCGAGGCGACGTTCATTGGAGGAGAGCAGCGGCCGGGAGGTAGGGTAAGCCTTCGGGAGTGAATGCAGGTAGGAAGGAGCTGTTCTGTCATCACCTTGTAGGCGATTGTAAGAGCTTTGGATTTGATGCGAGCATCAACTGGTAGCCAATGGATCAACTGGTAGCCAATGTGCCATTCTAAATGCAAAATTGGCAAACAAAAAGTGCATTCGACTTTTAAAAAAAAAAAGGTGAAACGACAGAACAGTCACTTACTCATTTATGACTAAGTCATATTGCAGTGTTTCCTCTAATTTCTCTAAGACTAGGATTGTTTTAAACAGCTGAGAAAGGCACACAACTAATTGTAGCTTTGCAATTGCTTTTCTTTGAAAAGCAAGACAACAAAACGTTTATGGAATGTAAATTCATTAGTGTTTAGTGGTGAAACTTGTGGCAAATTTATAAAGAAAGCCAGTTCATACTGCTGTGCAGAGGAGTCAGATTTCGGCATATCACCTGTTCAATTTTCTTTTTCTTCTTCTTTTGATTAAAGTTCTTATTTCATCGTTTTTTCATTAACTTTAAACAGTCTAGTTGTGGTCTCTAGTATGTATGAATGAATGACGTGTGCTGTTATTGTGAAAAAAAAGTGCTGCTAAACAGAAACAGTGAATTAGTTTCTGAAAAAAGACAGGATTTGGCGCTTGCTCATGAATATTCATACATGCCAATATATCGCCTCTGATTGGCTAACAGCACTGCAGCAGAGAACGCCTATCTGCCTTCCCCCACAGTCAATTGTACAGTACTCTTAAACTAAAAGGACAAAATGTTTTCAGAGATACAGCCTTAGTTATAGAGATAAAGCCACTTTCCAAAGCAGCCGAGGTGGGCGAGGCCATGAACTTACTGGTTGATGTAGACACCTATCAATCAGAGTTTCCGATCAACTCGTATTTCTGAGGATTTTCTTTTACTAGCTACTGCTGAGAAACAGTTTCATATGCAGAAAAAATGGATTTAAATGGGTGATGGGTGATGACAGCCTGCCTCATCTTGACCTGTAATTGGTTCAAAAGATTGAACCATCTAGAAATCCGACCATGGTTCAGTTGATCAATGCAAACTCAATGAAAGCAGTCTGAGATGCTTGATCAAATAATTAAAAGTAGGCAAATCTGGCTCTGCCACTGGTCTCTACTGTATACTATCTCATGTCTACAGACTTTGGTTGCACATTTGACAACATAGTGTAAATCTTTGGCTTCATTTCAGAAAGGAACAGAAGGGAACGTGGAGCTATGGCATCCATAGCCATCAGCCTAACAGATGGCTTCAAATGGTTTAAAGGCGGAGGCTAAGTTCTGTCGTACTGCTGCACGTTGGCTATAAAAGATGATCTCTTAATCTTAATTTATTGCCTTTAGACGTTCTTGATTATCTATCTGGAAGGGATGCGTTAGGTATGGATGGATGGAATATCAGCCAGGATATAGGAAGGAAGATCTTCAAAAGGAGGGTGGGTAAGCTCTAATGTAAATCCATTTTATGAGGATGGCCTAGCCTGAAGTGAGGGGGTTAAGCCGTGTGGAATGGGACGCTGGGCAGTGTGTGTGTGTGTGTGTGTGTGTGTAACTTTGGGTGAACTCTCCAGGCGTCTCAGTAGAAAAGGCAGTGCCGGCCGTTAAACAGGCGTCTGATTGAAAGCCACGCTGTGCTGGGATTACGACCTCAGGCGAGCGCGCTATCAAATCCAGCTGCAGCGTTCAGAGGATTGATCCCACCAAATCCACCCTGCTCCCGAGCACTGGCAAAGCTTTAAGGGGAAAAGTGCACAGTCTATTCCTCGCAACCACTAACCCCTACGCCGTGGCAGACTGGCTTTAACTGTGAATGGTGGGAATCGGGGGGACCGTGCACCATGCAGAAACTCACAGATAATCAGATAACTAAGGCCTAAAGCTGTGTCTGCACCAATAGGAGAAGAGACACCATATAGTGTCAATATGCCTGATCAAAATCAGTTTCAACTCCCCACAGTATATTCTCTCTCACAGGCCCTGCCACCTCACAAGGACGTTTCCCAGCATGCTTTGTGGCTGCCCAACTTCTTTGTCTGGTGCTCTGTGCACCAATATATCCAAAACTGGGAGTGTGGGAGAGAGCCGCTAAAGAGCTGGCTCAACAAACGGCAGGTTTATGTTCATTTTGTGCTTTACGTTTATGCATTTCAACAAAGGGATTCAGCTGAAAAATATGAGCTGGGCCAGTATAGCTGACGTTTTTTCTTTTATGATTAGAATTAATAGCACTACTGAGGTATATATATATATATGTGACTAAAATTGCACTACTGAATTAAACTGACTAGAGCAGCATTGCTGAAGTCAATTTATAATTAGAATAGCACTGCTGAGTTAAATGTGTGGTTATAATTATCAACTACTGAGGTAAATGTATTGTGCTTTGTTGATGTTTCTGCTTTAATAATAAAATCGTACCATATATTTTGCACTATAAGGCGCACTGTATTATAAAGCACACTGTATTATATCGATAAACGCCTATTTTCGGATCTATTTACATACATAAGGCGCACCAGAATATAACGTGCACAATTTTTAAAGTCAAACGAGTGCTGGATTTTGATCTACACAGATTTCTCTTCTAAAAACTGTTCATTTGAGTGAGCACTTACTTTTGTCTACAATAAACGTATAGGTTTCCAGATTTGCACTAAGGCTATCCAGACAACACTACACTAAGGATCCCTGAGTGTTCCGTTAACCCAGGGTAATATTAGCTAGCGGATCATCTCGCATAGCTTGTTTTAACATGGTAAGCGGGAAGGCTTCAGTCTGATATACTCACCTCTCAATGGCGAAAGAGCTAACTAGAGCTTAGCGCGGTTAGTGGGTAATGCTACTACTGCTGCAGCAGTGCTAGCAGGGGTTAGGAGCAGGCTACAGTCTAATATACTCGCCTCTCAATGGCAAAAGAGCTAACTAAAGCATAGCGTGGTTAGCAGGTAATGCTAATGCTGCTTCAGCAGTGCTTGACAGGGTTAGCAGCAGGTTACAGTCTGATATACTCATCTCTCAATGGCGAAAGAGCTAACTAGAGCGTAGCACGGTTAACAGGTAATGCTAATGCTGCTCCAGCAGTGCTAGCAGGGGTTAGGAGCAGGTTACAGTCCGATATACTCACCTCTGAATGATGAAAGAGCTAACTAGAGCTTAGCGCGGTTAGTGGGTAATGCTACTACTGCTGCAGCAGTGCTAGCCGAGGTTAGGAGCAGGCTACAAGCCGATAATACTCATCTCTGAGCGGCGAAAAAGCTAACTAGCGCTGTTAGCGGGTAATGCTTACCCCTGCTATCAGAGGTTAGCAGCAAGCTACAGTCTGATATACTCGCCTCTGAATTGCGAAAGAGCTAACTAGCGCGGTTAACAGCTAATGCTAACGCTAATGCTAATGCTGCTCCAGTCTCGAGTCTCAGTGCTGGAGAACAAAACCATAGAACTAAACTAAAAAGCAACAGAGTGACTTAGAGTGGTAAAATTTATACATAAGGTGCATTTTTAAGAAAATTAAAGGATTTAAAGTGCGCCTTATAGTGCAGAAAATACGCTAAATTCTTCAAAAATACACTCAAACAATTCACAAAAGTGAAAAAAGTGTAAAACACGTTTGTATCTTTATTGAGTTCTAAATCCATCCACATCAGACAGGCTTTGGCAGTTTGTGCTGAATGTTTTCCAGTTTATCCCTTTGTAAAACAGCCCTCTGTTCGTATCTAGATCTTTGGAATCACGACCTGCAGTGCCCTTCCAGTGTCTCCGACCACAAATATTGTGTAGTGTCAGATTTCAATGTCCCGCATTTGAACTGTGTCGGTCTTGTCATGTGTAGACATGTTGGTGTTGTGTTGTGGCTCTCCTCATCTGTCTGGAGGCTCTGGGGAGGGGGAGAGTAATGAAAGAATGTCTGTGAGACAGGCCAAAACTACATTCGAGCCACTTCAGGTCGACAGAGCCGTGGCCCTGTTCCCATAAGCCCCTGAGAGCGAGGGAGCTGTCGCTGTGTCATTTCTGGACCTGTAAGAATCTTCGTATTGCCTTCCACAAAGGTCTGGTGACATTACAGTTATTAAAAATGAACAATTCAGACATGTTTTCCAGTATTAAAGAGGCACATTTGATGTGTTTCTGATGATTTGATGATCTGTTCTTAATTCGGTGTAGGTAGGAACTCATCATTTAGCAGCAACTACAGTATGTTGATACAACTACTGTTAAATTAAACTGTATTTATTCAATAGAAGGGAAGGAGCCAAGGTCTAGCCATTTACTTACATCCTCATCACAACAGGTGTATGAGAGTTAAGTAGCTAGCTGATACAGGAGAAGAGGGCAGTGAGTTGGTCTCAGAACAAGTGGAAAGTGAGGCTCACTGAGGCAAACAGTTCTCTGCAGTTTGTAATCTAGGCTTTTTTGTAGATCGACTACATAAAAATGAGGATGCTTTGAGCTGTGGCATAGAAGAACCTCATTGGTTCTCTTTTGGTTCAATGAAAATCATTTAGTATAAATTGAGTAAAAAATATTGTATAAATTGTATGAATTAAAGCTATAAATTTGTAAGTAACTTTTACGTTGACTTTAATCATTAAACATATTATTCACACACAATGCTGGTATTGGTTTGGTGAAAAAATTGTATTTTTTAAAAATATTCTAGGTATTGGAAATGCTATCCACCAAAACATAACTAATATGTTACTGCTATGGCTGAAACATGCCATTTGATTGGTATCAGTATCAGAGACAATATGATAGTATTGGTATTAACGTGGGAGAAAACATGGCTAATACTGGTATTAGTATGCGTGAAAACTGGCAATTTTTTGATATTAGTATCAGTAAAAACATGGCTAACACTGGAATTGCTAGGAGTGAGTAAAATTTTAATATTAGGTATTGGTATCAGTAATAACATGACTTATACTGGTATTTGTATGGGTGAAAACAGTGCTTATGTTTGGTATTAGTATCAGTGAAACATGGATAATACTGGTATTAATATGGCTGAAAAGTTTGGAATCAGTATCAGTAAATATGTGGTAATAATATTGGTATTGGTGTGGATGACTAATATTGGCATTGATTTCAATATGGGTAAAAATTACTAATATTGGTATTGATATGGCTGGAAACTGGCAAATTTTGGAACTGCTGTCTGTGAATTATTGGAGAAATGTGCTAATGTTTGGTATCACTATTAGTAAAGACCTGGCTAAGATTGCTATTGGCATCAATGACAACTTGGTTAATAATGCTATTAGTGAAAACATGGTTAATATTGGTATTGGTATCAATGAAGACTTGGTTAATATTGGTATTGGTATCAATGAAGACTTGGTTAATATTGGTATTGGTATCAATGAAGACTTGGTTAATATTGGTATTGGTATTGGTATCAATGAAGACTTGGTTAATATTGGTATTGGTATCAATGAAGACTTGGTTAATATTGGTATTGGTATTGGTATCAATGAAGACTTGGTTAATATTGGTATTGGTATTAGTGTAAAACATGGTTGATATTGGTATTGGTATTAGTGTAAAACATGGTTGATATTGGTATTGGTATTAGTGTAAAACATGGTTGATATTGTTATCAGTAAGGGTGAAAACTGTTTCTAAACAGTTTCTACTGTGTATAACAATTGATATCTGTATATAATTTAAGTGCATGTTAGTTATTACTGGATTTTTCATCTCTTTAAATCTGGCATCAGTTTTTCACCAAAATTTCATTTCCGTCAGGCCTCATTGCTAACCATTCCCAGTCCAGAATAAAATGCAAATTTAGTTGTGAAGAACTTTGGTCACACCGGCCGCCTCCAGGCCCACATTTCCTTCTGCGTCGCCATAATCCCTCCCTCCGATAGCCATCTCGGTGGCTGCCAACGGCGCGGTGGCGGGCCAAGGCGGGCTGCTCTGTCACAGTGTGTAGGGTCAAATTTCTCAGCGCACTCCTCCAGCGTGAGACACACACAGCCTCCCTCGCTGGCAGGAAAGTAGGGCGCTCGCGATAGACTGTCTGAGTGCATCAGCCATCAATTTGTCAGATCAGGCCGTACTGGCAGCTCTGTGCAGAATGTGAAGGTTCTTCAGCTCTTGCTGCCAGGAGAATCAACGAGGTTTAATGAAGTTTCATCAGCTCGGTGGGAGAAGCCGGTGTGGCGGAAACATGCTTGTTTTTCTTCTCTTTTTTTTCTGAGTTTTGTGATAATCTTACTCTTGGCTGTTATGTAATTATGTGAGGATATGAATAAATAATTCACTTCATGCTAAAATATTAGGCTCAGGGAACGGCTGGGCTGGGAATTACCGAGTGTGTCTGTCGGCTTAAACCCACTCATAATGTGCAGAAGAGAACATGGACAGTAATGAGTGTACATTATGCCTCTTTTTTGTTTCGCTGGTCTGCATCCTTCCTTGTGGTGTCTAGATTTCATGTACCAGAATTGCAAAGGGGTGTGAGAAAATCTCGATAATTTGAAGCATTGCGATATTTTGCTTCACGATATCATACAGCATCGATTTTCTATGTGTAAAGAAACAGCAGTGCTGCTGGAGTTTTTAAACACCTCTGTGGTATTGCTGTACAACACACACTTACAACAACTTACAACAAGGGCTGCACGATTTGGGCAAAATATCTAATTGCGATTTTTCCTCAGAATATTGCTATTGTGATTTAAATTGTGATTATTTTTAAGCAATTAAACCCTAAGCCTGTATCAGTGGTTAATATATCTATAACATAAGGCTGCTACTTTACACACACACTTGCAGGCTATTGGCTAATTCAAATCGCAGCTCCTTCAATTGAAAAACGAGAAGCATCCATTCAAATCGTGATGTCAATTAAAAAACTATTAATTGTTCAGCCCTACTTAAAACACACTACCAGTACAGTCACTACAGTGCTAAGAAGAATGCCCCACCACCCAAATAATAATAATAGCTGCTCTGTGGTTGTCCACTGGGGTCCTGACCATTGACCAATTGTATAATCTGTAATCATAGAACGTTATAGAATGTCCTATATGATCAGTGGAGAGGGAGAAAATAATAATAATAAGTCATAGGGCCCTATTTTAGCAATCTATAGGCAAGCCATCAACAAGCACTGTGCAGCTTGATTTAGGACATGTCAGTGTGTCTTTGCTATCATAACGATGGGAAAAGTACACCAGGCAGTGTTTGAAACACTCAAAAGGCATGTACTAATTCTCTTAATTAATCATAGGTGTGTTTTTGAGTGTAACGTGACATAAACCAATCAGCGTGTCCCTTGTCATTCTCTTTAAGATCCAGGTGTGCTCTCACTTTGGCTAATTTAAGGGCGCAGTGCATACACTGACCTGTTCATTCACGCTGTGAAGGTTTGTGAGCAGGTCATTTACAGGAACAGCAATGTGAATTTAATTTGTATTTTGTTTATTGTTGATGTAAATAATTGGGTTTGTGCACTGCTGCATGTACTTGTGTGCATATGTGAGTGTGTGTAATGAGTGGGGAAGTACGTGCGTTGCCAAGATAGCAATGAACATCTCACGGTTGACTGTTGTTTAGGATGTGTTTAGTCAGTGGCGCATCTGTGTTTTTTTCATGGCCAAGATAGCAATATGCCAGAAATGTACTTGAACATACCAGACCTTTTTATTGAAACACGCAGGTGCAAGGCCTGAACATATACTGTTCAAGGGGTGTAAGGTAGCAATAATCATTGTGACGCGTCTTGTACAGGGTGTAAGATAGATAGGGCCCATCATGTTATGCTGTACATCACCTTATATTAAATTGTAACACCTGTATCATGATACAGTATGTATAGTATCGCCAATACACAGCCCCAGAAGTGCCAAGCAGAAATATGATGCATTTTATTTCAGATAGCACCCCCCCTCCTCACCCCTCACAACCCCCACCCCACTTCTGAAGCCCACTGGCACAGGCTGTGTGTGTAATGCTTTGAAGACATCTGTTCCGCAGCTCAGGCCGAAGCAAACACAGCTCCGCTTCCTGGATCTCCGCGGCCCGGCCTTTTTTTTTTTACCCCCTCTCACTTAAGCTGATCCGATGTGGATTGCTCATCTGAAATGACCTCCTGTTCCCCCCTCAATCCGCCCACCCCCCCATTTCTTGGCCTGCGATCCTGTCTGCAAGATGGCGAGCAGTCAAAACACGTTTTGATAACAGCCTCTCCTTTCATTTTCTCTCCCTCTTACTCTCTCTCTCTCTTTTTCTCCCGCTTTCTTTCCCAGCATGCCCACTTTCTCTCACTCCTCCTCCTCCTCTTCCTTCTTCTCCTCTCGGCTGCTCGACTCCTTCACTTCCAAAAGCACCCGATCGCATGTGACAAAGGGAAGTGTGTGTCAAAACCAATCGCTGGAGTTGTGTAATAAGAAAATCTGCGAACTCAGTGCTGAGGACGATCACGGAAAGTGGATTAGTGGAGACTGTAAGATGAACGGGGGGCCGTCGGAATGTTTTTAGGACATTTATGGAATGATTTTGGGATATATATCGCTGCTGTCCAATGAAAAACAAGCATCTCCATTTTTGTCGATTTTTAGTTTGCTACAAAATCTGAACACACAACCTGTCCCTTACACTGTGCCAAAAAATCTTGATGAATGGACCAATAAAAATACATTGAAATGACCTGAAATAAACTCCTTTTTTTACATTGACTTCCATTGACAGTCTAAAAAGTTTTTCTCTCTTCTGTAAAGTTGCTGTTTTGGAGATACTTGTTTTTCATTGGACAGCGACGATATAAATGAATAGGTGCTATAGAAAGAATGCATTTGTTGAGTACTTTAAGTTTTCTTTTATGTATAAATAGCAATGTATATGTGTGGCTGTGGTTGCTCAGATGCAGTTTTACAAGCCTATTTACAACAGTGATTTGTGCTTTAGAAAGAAGCGCAAAAATTTCCTTTGACTTGTGGAGAAAAACAAATATATAAGCTCTACTAGATATATCATGATAATTACATTATCAACATCATATTATTATTGAGTAATATATGTAGACAGTATTTAAGACAATATTTTTTCCTATTTGTTTCCAAATCATTGAACTGAGGTTCCAATTTCCTTAATGGCCACAGGTGTATAAACCAAGCACTCACACATCCAAACTGCTTCTATATTAGTGATTCCATATTAGTGAAGGAATGGGTCGCTTTCCTCACTACTAAATATTCCACAGTCAACTGTCGGTGATAATATAACAATGTAGAAACAACTGGGAATTAAAGTGACTCTCTTAACAGAGCGAAGGCAACAGATGTTGAGATACATAGTTCACAGAGGTCACCAACTTCCTGCAGAGTCACTACATCACTACAGACTTAAAGGCTTAAAGGGGCACTAAACCCCCTGATTTTTGCTTCCCTCAGCTCAAATTGGAAAAAGGCGGAAAAAGGGGCACTGGGTGATGTATGGGTTTAGAGGTGGGGCAGGATGCAATGCTGATTGACTGAGCAAGGAGGTGGTATTATTATTATTGGTTGACTGATCTGCATATTGTGATGCGTCTGCGAACCAAAGTACACGAACACATCATCCTCGCCTATAGCACAGTTGAACATGAGATGGCAATACAGAGGCAGAACTAAAATAAAAGCACAATAAAAGCATTTTTAAAGGTTAGGAAAGGTTTATAAAAAAATTAAGCAGCGCTTTAGTTAGTATAACGTGTCTGAATATTCTGAATAAGTCAAATGTATTGCTCTTGTAACAACTTTATTAATAATAGCTTTATTATGCTTTATTATGTTATCATTACATCCGTGGCACAAAATGTTACAAAAATGACAATAGTATACTTTGTTGCATCTTTAGACAATACTGTATATTGTACAGACAAAAAAAGTTTTCATGACATCTAACATCTAACAACTTTTGTTAGCTGATTGATGCTGCTTCACTTGGTTAGCTAGCATTAGCTTTTAGCTATTTTTAGACTTGTTTAGCTATTGTATTTTTTCTTAAGACTGCTTGTGGGTTGAGTCTATGTGTATTTTGGGCTTGTAAATACAGTATAATGTGCTGTAATCTACTGTAATTTAGATTTAGACAGTTTTTAAAAGAGGACACAGCAGTTGTGCCATAGCAGAACCCCTAAATCTTTCCAATAAGTCGTTTAAATTGCTAAAGTTCTTTTTGGCATATTTACTAGACTCTTTATTTGACTCGCCAACTGACATTCACTCGCTTACTCGTATTTAGCAGGTAGTAGATTCTACAATAGGGGTTATATTCCTAAGGGATGCAAGTATTTTTTGCTAAGTATATGTTTTTCAATGCATTATTTCATATATTGCAAATAGTTTTGTCCTTTTTTAACTGCTGCCAGTGTAGCATCAACCAATCGTTAAGCATCAACCTGTCCTTTACTCAGATTGGGAGTGATGTGGGTAGTAACCAGTTGTGCTCTATCGCCCTCTAGCTGCTGGTGGTGAACCAGAGATTTGAACTCCCGGGATGTTCTTTTTAGGGTGTTTAGGGGGTTTCAGCATATCATTTTATTCAAAGTAATTTTTTTTATTGCAGAAAAAGCTGTAATAGCAACAAAATAAGGATATTGCTGACGTCACGCACGCCTGCAGCGTCACTCATCCCTAACGTGAGCTGTCAGAGCGTTCTTCTGACGGACAATCATTCCCATCTGTGCGTTTCTCTTCGCTGCTCTGGTAAAGATTTGAATCTTTGTCGAGGCTTTTACTGCCCTTCTCGAGTTCAGCTCGTGCCCATCGTGCACTTCCATTCTGAACGCAGGAGGTGGGGGAACAAACCACATCTCCACTGGAACATAGTCCCTGCATGTCACCTTCCATCACTTCAAACTGGTTTCTGAATGTCAGCCAAGCCTCCAGAACCCCCCTGCCTGCTTTCTTTTACTCTGTTCGGCTCAGACTTTAAAACTACTCTTAGAAATCTTACTCTTAGAAATCTTTTATCTTCTCATTTTTGTCTCTGGTTTTCCTGAATTCTTCTTCTGGAATTGTGTATTTGTTGGACTGTTTGTTAGCCAAGTTGTGCCACTGCTTGACTTTTGAATTCTTCAATTCTTGAATTAAATTCTCCACAGCTTTTTTGAGTCTAAGGATCTTCGCCTTCAAAAAAGATCAAAATCTACTAAATGAAGATACACTATATGGACAAAAGTACTGAATCACATGCTAAAAACTGGATTGTTTCTTCCAAAATCAAGATTATTTTGATTAGTATTTCATCCAGCTTTTGTAGGAAGAACTGTCTCTACTAGGTTTTGGAGCATTGCTCTAAGGATTTGATTGCCATCGGCAATGTTAGATTGGCTTGGTGTCAATTGGTACATCTTTATCTGCTGCGGAAAGTCATATTCTGTTGGCAGTAGCTCTCTACAGGGACTAGGAAAGCTGTGTTTGTGTGCATTTGCACATTTTTTGTCTTAACTTAAGCTTAAAGTAGCTGAATGTATTCATTTAAAGGTTGTATCCACAAACAGAAATTTTGACCGTTGTAGCAAAATGCCCACAATGGCAAGTAGAGACAAAAAGAACTACCAGAGTTGCTCTGCTCGTCTCTTTGCCTGGACAATTTTAGCCAGACACTGCGGGTCACGATCATTACTACCACTGTAATAGAAGCTAATGACTTTTAATACATATTCTCAGAGTACAATGACCAGTGTTCAGAATCACTCACATAATAACACCTCACAACTTATACAGGTGTGAACGTTTCCAAGCCGTCTTCTGAAGTAACACCTCATGGTCAATAGAGTTCAGTTAGTAAAACGTTTAAATTGTTTAACCAAAAACTTCAGTATTTGAGGTTGTTTAACCATTACAAAAAAAATCTACAGACGCTATAAGAATCTTAGCCTCTAAAAATTTAAACCGCTCCCACAGATGCCCCGCCGTCAGAACCTCACAACTTATACAGGTCTGGGCGTTTCCAAGCCGTCTCCTAAAGTTACACCTCGTGATCAATACGAATCAGTTTGTGAAATGCTGTTTAACCAAAAACTACAGTATTTGAGGTTGTTTAACCATAATAAAAAAAATCTGCAGGCGCTATAAGGAATTATAGCCTCTAAAAATTAGTACCGCTCATGCAGATCTCCCGCCGTCAGAACTCTAATCCATCTGCAAGCTTCAGCAGGTGTCCTCCTTTCCAATTCTCCTTACTTATTATTTCTGAAATTTCAACTAGCAGCTCCATTTCAGATGGAAATCAGATGGTAAGAGATTCTGAAGTATTTGATAGTTTGCTGAGCTTCTGGAAGCTGAGTGAGAGTAAAGACCTCCATCTGACAGCCTCATTAATTCTATTATTTTAATGCCAGAGGCAGACAGAACAAATTGCAGTGACAAATTGTTACGTCTGCAGATGCAGAGACAGGCCCGAGAACACGATCAGGAATAAGAGTCAAAGGAACGAACATACTACTTTAAGGTGCACCCATTGGTGCAATATTGACATAAATGTGCAAATGCACACAAACACAGCTTGCCTGGTACCTGTAGAGAGATATTGCCTAAAGATTATGACTTTCTGGAGTAGATAAAGATGAACCAATTGACGCCAAGCCAATCTAACGTCTTGACTTAACTAATGCAATCAAATCCTTACAGCAATGCTCCAAAACCAGGTAGAAAGCCTTCACTGTACAGTAGAGAAAATGAATGAATGAATGAAGTTACACTTCCTTAATGCCATTCTAGACACCCAATGATGCTTCTTCTCCCACTCAAATTCTTCATAGAACCCTGTTACCCTCAGCACTCAACCAACAAACACTGGTGAGAAGCAGCAGCCAATCACACACAGCGTACTCTCAATCGGAAACAACCTTCCATTCTTCCACCTAGTGACCCGACCTCCAAGTTTTTGGGCTGTGTAAGGAAATCCCACAGGGAGTTTCTGAAAATAACCCATGCAAACATGGGGAAAACATGGAAACTTAACAACCAGACAACCAGAAAAGAACTTGACCCGAGTCCCCAATTGCTTGGAAGGCAACTAAGCCATTATGCTGGCCAATGGGACTGGACAATTTGAAGTGACAAATTGTGGCGTCTTTTGAGACATAGATGGGCAAATCAAGAACAGAAGTCTTGGAAACAAGTGCAGAACCATTGGTTGCGTGGAAAATTATGCAAGATTGACAACTGCTGCAATTACTTTCAGACTTTTAGGCTTAGAAGCAGCACTTTGGCTTTTGCTGCATTACATTTCATAAAGAAAATTGCATGAAAAAATGCAGTTACACTCATGACAGTGTCTTTCCAGATATACAAGGAAGCTTTAGAATTATCTTCTAAGATCATAACTTCTTTTACACTCAGCTCACGTTAAACTCTACCTGAAAGGATTGTCCACCGGGCACCAAGGGCATTGACCCAAAATAGAGTTACAGTCCATTTCTGGGCATTTACAGACATTTAGAATAACCAATTCAGCTAAT